>NC_142604.1:20845036-21157660 GCF_041222555.1 Hakea prostrata
TAGAAATTCATTAAGCTTGAGAAGGTCTCACTCGGGTTTTAAACCGATGCCTTTTGATTTTGATCCGTTTGTCGCTGAATATTGTATGTTGCCTCCAATCAAAAGATATTGTGTTGAAACTGGGAATTGCATTGATTGAGTCAAATGTTGTTACATCAAAAATGAAAATGATGATCTTTTTAGGGATAGTATTTCTCCAGATGTCTAGCATTCCACGAACGATTCAGCTCTTTATCTGTTGCCATGTTCTTCAGCTTATATGCCCCCAAACCAACCAGTTTGATCACCATATATGGTCCTTCCCATGAAGGATCTAGTTTCCTCTGGTAGCGTGGATCTGAAGCTTAGGTATTCCTTAGAACTAGATCTGCCGCTCGGTATTGACGGTGCTTTACTCGGGTATTGTAGTGTGAAGCTATCCTTCACTGATAATATTGGGTTCGAGCAATCGCTTTTGTCCAAACTTCATCTAGTAGCTCAAGACTATCCAGCAATCCTTGTTCATTGGCTTTTTCCTCGAATTCTCTCTCTCGAAGTGTTCCAGCCATTACTTCGACTGGTGCTAATGCTTCAGATCCATAAGCCAATTTAAATGGTGTTTCTCCTGTGGGAGTCCGAACTGTAGTTCGATAGGCCCACAGAACATTGTGCAATTCTTCAACCCATAAGGCTTTATCATCTTCGAGTCACTTTTCTATCCCATCAAGTAGTGTTCGATTCATAATCTCTACTTGGCCGTTGCTTTGGGGATATGCTACTGATGACATACGATGCTCGATCAGGTAAGTGCTGCAGAATTGCTTGAACTGTGGGTTGTCGAATTGTGTGCCATGATCGGTTACAAGAATTTTTGGCATCCCGAACTGATAAATGATAGATTCTAACATGAACTTCTCCACCCTCCTTTCGGTGATGGTCGCCAGAGCACAAGTTTCTACCCATTTGGTGAAGTAATCGATTGCTACGATGAGATATTCTCTTCCGCCCGCAGCCTTAGTGAATTTTCCCATGATGTCAATTCCCCACATCGCAAAAGGGATGGGGTCTAGAATTGATGTCAGGGTTTCAGCTGGCCTTTTCGATACCGTGGCATGGATCTGACAATTGCTACAGTGACGAACGTATTCCATTGCAGCCTATTGGAGCTTCGGCTAATACAAACCTAGCCTTAAAATTTTGTGGGCCAGAGCTCGACCGCCCATATGTGCCCCGCAAATTCCTTCATGAACTTTTGCCAGAGCTATTTCCGATCCTTTGGGACCCAAACATCTCAAGAGGGGTCCAGCATAGGACCTTCAATACAACCTTTCATTTTGCATTATAAATCATGATGCTCGTACCTTGATTAACCTTGCTTCTTTTGAATCTTCTGGTAGCTATCATCTATGAGATATTCCACGATTGGGTCCATCCAGCACCATTCCGCTTCTATATAAGATATCTCCTTCTCCTGACTGCTTGGGAATGCTAATTCCTTAAATGTATACTGAAGTGTCTAGAGCCTTTTCTTTGGCGTTAGCCAGTCTTGAAAGCTCATCTGCCATTGCATTTTCTTTTCTTGGAATCTGACATACCTTCAGATTCTTAAATTCCTTCTGCAATGCTTGCACGATTTCTTGATATTTTTGTAATTGAGGCTCCTTGACTCCGTACTCCCCTTGTACTTGATTGACTATAAGCTTTGAGTCACTAAAGATAGTTACCTCCACTATTGCCAGTGCTTTTGACAATCGAAGTCCAGCTATCAAGGCCTCATACTCTGCCTCGTTATTGCTTGCTTCAAATGTGAACATCAAAGCGTATCGAATAATGAAACCTATCGGGCTTTTCAAAAGAATCCCAGCCATGGCTCCTTGTTTATTGCTCGAGCCATCTACATATACCTCCCACATGGTCGGAATATTGGGCTCGGCTACTTCCTCGGTCGGTGCAGTGGTTTCTACCACAAAATCGGCCAATGCTTGGGCCTTTATTGTCGTCCAAGGCTTAAAACTTACATGGAATTACCAAGCTCAACCGACCATGCCACCATTCTTCCAGATAAATCAGGCTTACAAAGAACTTTATTAAGGGGGAAAGTAGTCAATACCTCAATTGGATGTGCTTGAAAGTATGGCCTCAGTTCCTAGCCGCTATCATAAGAACCCAAGCTTGCTTCTCAATCTGGGAATATCGCGTTTCTGCATCGAGGAGTACGTGGCTGACATAATAAATTGGCCGTTGTTTCTTGTCTTTCTCCCGAACAAGTACCGCACTCACCGCCGAGTGTGATGTTGCTAAGTAAACTTGCAAAATTTCTCCTTTCTCCGGTCGAGACAAAAGCGGCGGTTTACCCAATGTTTCCTTCAGATCTTCGAACGTCTTTTGACATTCCTCTGACCACTTTGCCTCCTTACTACCCCTCAAATCCTTGAGTGCCTTAAAAAAGGGAAGGCATTTTTCTCCCGATTGTGAAATGAACCGGTTCAACTCAGCTACTCTTCCCGTTAGGCATTGCACATCCCGAACGGTCTTGGGAGATTCCATATTAATCAAAGCCTGTATTTTGGCTAGATTGGCCTCGATACCTCTTTGCAACAGCATGAAACCTAAGAATTTCCCTGACGATATCCCAAAGGCACATTTTTCCAGGCTCAGCTTCATTTGGTATTTCCGGAGTACCGAAAATACTTCAGTCAAATCTTCAATACGCCTAGATCTGGTTGTGCTTTTTACTAGCATATCGTCAACGTATGCTTCCATATTTCTCCCGATCAGATCCTTGAATATTTTGTTTACTGCCCTCTGATAAGTTGCCCCTACATTCTTCAGGCCGAACGGCATGACTTTGTAATATAAACTTTCACAATCAGTCATGAAAGCAGTAAACTTTTCATCCTCCTGATTCATGAGGATCTGATTGTATCCCAAATAGGCGTCCATAAAACTTAACGTTTCATATCCAGCGGTGGCATCTATTAAAAGATCTATCCGAGGCAACGGATAACAGTCTTTCGGGCAAGCCTTGTTAAGATATGTGTAGTATGTACACATTCTCCATTTTTCGTTTGCCTTCTTGACCATTACCACATTGGCCAACTAGACTGGGCATTCGATGGGTTCAATGAAGCCAGAGTTCTTCAACTTTTCGACTTCACCCCTGATGGCTTCGTGCTTTTCTATAGAGAAGTTTCTCCTCTTTTGTATAACTGATTTTACCTTTGGATCTATCCAAAGTTTGTGCTCTACCACCTGCCGATCTATTCCGGGCATATCTTTCGCAGACCATGCAAACACATCACTATTTTCCTGAAGAAAAAACTTCAGTTCAGTCTTGAATTCCTCCAGCTGCTTAGATCCGATATGAGTAGTTCTTTTTTCATTATCAGGATACAGCTGGATTCGCTCCAATTTCTCTACTGGCTCTGGTCTTTGCATTTCTGTTTCATCTCGTATCTCTATTGGCAACGCAGTGGCCTTCCTCGGGCCCTCTTTATCTTTCAGATATGCCACGTAGCATTGTCTGGAGATTCTCTGGTCAGAGGAAACCTGTAACAACCCCCGTTTTTCTAACCCGAAATCCATATTGCAGGTCCGAGAACCCGAAGGTCTAGTAGGAATAATTTTGTGGAGTGTCCAGATATAAGTCCATGATCCATATCCAGAAACCACGGATCTGGATTCTCTTGTTGAAAAATCTGCCTTCTTGGGAAGTTGGATCTCTGGTAGAAGGCAAGTGGTGTTTGGAGATGTCTGGAATGAAGGTAAGACCTCCCCCATGTGTTGTTTAGGGCTAGGTTGTGTTTGGGTTTCAACCCCCTAAGCAAAGCACCCTTGTATAGCAATATACTTGGGGGCGGTTGCTAGTGGCGGTTGATTAAACCAAGCAACCGCCCTGTTCGCTTTGGGGGAAAATGCCCTATTTTGCCCCTTGTTCGTTATAAATATCATCCCTCGCCCTATTAACGCATTATTATGTTCGGGATTGCTATTTTGGGCAATTAGGTGGCAGCGGAAATGTGCTAGAAGGTGGGCGAAGTGCTGTTAATGATATGGAACCTTTTCTCTTCTATTCTTGGTGATTCTAGTTAAGGTAATGAATCTCCATTTGCAATTCTCTTCTTTTTAACCTCTAATTGATATGAACCCATCTCCATTTTGTTAGTGGTTACCCAATTGTTTAGTTGTATCTCCCTTTTCAATGTTCTTGATGAGATCCTGTCCAGGAACGAATTCTTGCATTTGTTAATGGATGGATCTAATCAAGGGGAATGATTTGGGTAATAAATCTTTGTTAATTTAAGGGTTTCTTGTTACCCCTTTGTTCTAGAGCTTTTAAGATTGAAATTCGGACTAAGATCATCCCAAAATGGATTGAAATTGGATGATAAAAAGTCCAATTTTCGGAGTTGGAAACTGTCTGAAATAGGGGCGGTCGCTTGTGGAGGTCGCTTAACCTAAGCGACCGGCACAAGCAATCGACTGGTTTCCAGTGACAGTGTAGGTTTGATTTTGGATTTGTTTTGACTCTTGACTCTTATACATTCTTGTAACCCTATGCCTAGGTGTTCTCTGTTTCAAATAAAAGTCTTATAATAGTTTTTGGATTACAAGTTAGAGGACTTCTACTAAATTACAAGTAAGGACATGCATTCTTATTTATACGCAATTACATATACATGATGATTCAGTTGTTCTATTTACTATTCTTTGATCATGTAACTTGCTGTAATTGTATAAAGCATGTGAATCTTATTGTATACTTGTTGTTTGTGGTGTTCCTTGATGTACTTCATCTTTTATAATATTGCACAGCTGTTCATGGTATGATAAAGAGTGATGTAGTGTAGTTGTGATGGAAGGGGTATTGCATTAGGATATCTTGGTTGGAGATATCAAAGGGCTGTGGTATGGGACACATGCTCACTGAGGCCTCTAGCACTATCATGATTATTGGATGACATACCTAGGAGGGTCTAGAATTGCATGGCTAGGTACCCCACATACTATTACCCTTTCGGCAGGGGAATTGAAGCCAGGTGACCCGTGACAATGGTGACGTGACTCTGTTTCATCCTACAGCGGTAACCAGTCCGTGCGAAGACTCAATGGTCCACTATTGGTCATGCAATGGTAGAGTTGCATATGTTAGGGTTGGGCTCATGGACGACCAAGGAACGAACCGGGTGTCGTGAGGAGTCATGAGAGCATCGCCCCAACAATATGAGGATGACCATAGGGTTAAGGAGTGGAGTCCAACAGCGGTAGCTAGTCTGTGAGGGTTCTCACTCCTAGGTTGCGAAGGATACTGAATCGATTTGGTTGGTGCCATAGGGGAAGTATCTGGACTCCATATAGTATGTTACCATTATGACTTGCATTGGATTAGAAACCCCGACATGCCCAAGTACTCATTGCCAATGGTCGTGGAGAGAGAGAGTTGACTTAACCCCCAGCCATGGTTTGAGAGCAAGGTGTGGACTTACCCCTTTGCCCAGGATCCCTACAGAGGTAACCAGTCCTTGCCGGATCAGAGTGACTAGACCTACCCAGAGGAGGGTTGGTGTATATCCTAAAGCATGTCAGTTGTTAGAGACTTGCATAGTTAGATCTTAGTAGCATTCATATTTCTGCATACCATCCATATCATTTCATATGTGCATTCGTGGATTGTATTGACATATATATGAGAATTGCTTGTTCCTTAATGAGTTCGTCAGAACTCATTCCTTTTATTGTATATATTATATGAGTCGTACAGATGGTGGCACAACATCAAAAGTTGGAGATGATTCGTATGAAAGAGCCTTCTCGTATAAAGCTGATGTGGCATAGACAGTGGTACATGAACTTGCAGAGCATGAAGCCTCTTGAAGATGCTTGGTGTGCGGTTTTAGCACCCATTGACGGGCGGAGAAGACAGGTTGCCAGGCAGTGTGCCCTTCATATGGAGAAAGATTGAAGGACCCCTTTACTTGCTAATTTAGAAAACCAGTTTTTAGATTTAGGGAAGAAAAAAAACCGGAAAGAAGATTATTTATTTTATTTATTTTGCTTCCGCTGAACTCGATATTATATTTGATTCTTAATTCTTTCCTTTAATTCTTTCTTGGATATTTATTGGAGTATTTGGACTCTTGTAACATTTTTATTAATTATTGCACTTATTTTTGCTCTTGATTGTCTATACTTGTATTTATTATTATTGATGGGTAAGACTGTGGATCCTGTGAGGTTCACTCCCATGAGTTGTCGGGCGGATAACCGAGACCGGCAGGTGGGGTGTGACAAAACCTGACCGATTCCCATACTAGTTGGAAATTTTATCTTCAAGTGCTTTGTTGAAACCACAGCACCTAACTTTGAAAGGGATGGCCTGCCGAGAATGAAATTATAAGCTGGAAGTTCCCGAACCACCAAGAAGTTCACCCGAATAGTAGCGTCTTTGGGGAAACTTCCAACTGATAAATCCAGTTGTACCGATCCTTCGGCTATAGCGGATGATCCAGCAAAGCCGTACAAATGCGTAGATGACGGTTCCATTAGATCCTCTTCGACTTTCAGCTTTTGATAAGCCTCATAAGATAAAAGGTCTACAGTAGACCCTGTGTCAATCAACACTCTGTGCACCTCCTGGTGTGCAATTTCTACTCTGATGACTATGGCGTCACCATGAGGTATACAGACGTCTCGTTCATCTTCTTCACCGAAGGTGATCGAACACTCACCATTCGGTCTCTTCCGCTTCTGGGTTTCTTCAATTCCAATGAACTTGGATTTGGCTTTCAGTTTTCAAAGCGACTCAAGTTCGGGTCCTCCAAATATTGTCAGTATGGGTGATCGAGTGGCATCGATCACTTCTTTACCTTTCTTAGACTTAGGAGCTTTGGTCGGTCATTCTTGACTTACCGAACGCTCCCTCTTGTCACCTGTTTCTCAAGGTTCTGTCCGTCTTCCTTTGATGAAGCCGGTTAAGTGACCTTGAGATATCAATCTCTCGATATCGGCTTTTAAATCCTGCAATCATTGGTATAGTGACCGTAATCCTTATGGAAACGGCAATACTTCTCCCTGTTTTGCTCCCCAGACTTTGTTGGAAGCTTTGGTGGCCATTTTAAGATATTCTGCCTCTTGATAATATTCAAGATGTCTGCCCGAGGAGTATTCAATGGTATATACTCGCTTTGATCGGGAAACCTCTGCCGCCATGCCGTACGAGGCCTTCCAACTCAATCCCGAACATTTTGCTTCGGCTTTTGCTTTTTCTCGGGAGCTTTCTATTCTTTTGCAAAGGCCTTGCTGTCTCCCTGACATGCATCCAAGATCTCTGTTACCTCCGCTTGCTTTTGACACCTTTGTACTAGTTCAGCATAGGTGGTAGGCATGTCTTGAAGTAATAATTCCAAGAGTCTTCGGTTGGTGAGTCCAGTGAACAAAGCAGTTTTAGCTACATGTTCATCTAGATTCTCAATCTCCATTGTGACCCTGTTGAATCTTTTCAGGTATTCCCAAATTGATTCACTTTTCCCTTGTCAGATGGTGAAGGTCTCCTCGGTCTTCTTAATCTGTATTCTGCTTTGGAATCAACAAATGAATTTTTGCACCAGCTCCTCAAAGTCCACGATCCTTCCCGAGGGAAGATTCGAGAACCACTTTTGTGCTGCTTCAGTCAAAGATGAACCGAATACCCTGCAAAGGATTTCATCTGAATTACCAGCAACAGCCATAGTTTGCTAATAATAGCTGATGTGAGCGATAGGATCTCCTGAACCATCGAACAAAGAAAAGGTTGGTAACCAAAAATTATGAGGAAATTGATATCCGGCTATTGCCTTGGCGAATGGGGTCTTTCTAATGACCAAATAAATGTCATCGGTTATTCTCCCTCTCTGGATAGTTGTTCGAGTCTCTGATTAATATTAGCCAACTCTTGGCCAATATGCATTGAAAGGTCAACAACGATGCGAGCATTGTCCCAAACTGCATGCCTAGGAGTTGGTGAATGAGTTCGCACTCCTGGACCCAACCTTGTCGTTGAATGAGTTGTGCTTCCTTGCAGTCTTTCAAATCGCTCGTCTCTTCTAAGGAGTTCTCCCGTTCTTCTTGCTTCTCTGTCTTGTCTCCGGGCATCTTCCGGGAAATTCTGACCAACATTCTGGTCCTCTAGAAGCCTTCTTTCCCTTTGTGGGGAATGTCTTGGTGGAAGAGAGGTAATTATTTCCTCCCTTTCTCTTATACGCCTTGCCGCTTCGCGTTGATCAGGAGCCTGCGGTGCACCGGTGCCACCACTTGCCTGGCCAACTTACGAAGCGTTTGATTCATCTTTAGAAATTGAAGCTTTAGTTCATCCAACTGCTGCTGGAGTGGATTAGGAGGATGCAACTGATCATTGCCCCCCTTGACCACCATCTTCTTGAACTTCATGGGGTCGACTTCCTTCAAGGATATCCTCTGGATTATTCCCTCCAGGAAGTTGAGCGTCAGCTTCTCACTGAGCCGCCGCTGCCGCTGCCACTGATGATCTGGTAACCATGGCTTTCTGAAGCGTTTCCCACAAACGGCGCCAAATGATGCGTCCAAAATCTGCTCAACGCTTATCTCCGATGGATGACCTACAAAAACAATCTTCAGATGTGGCCTGACCTCTGGGGTCGGGAGTCCACCTCCGAAGGCTAAGTCAGTTGATGAACTGATCATGAACGGCTCTGCTTGAGAACAGAGCAAAAGTATGAATACGAATATTGAGAATACGATCCAAATACCTCTCTTGAAAGTAGGTTATGTTTATATAGTGTTTACCTTTGAATCTCCTTCGTTGGATTTACTCGAACCTTCTTCGGGTGGCCGTCCAATCTTAATGATTAGATCCGTTGCTAATAGATCCGTTCACAGTAGGATAATGGATAACTGCACGATCATAGCGTGGCAGTTATCCAAGTAAGCACGATTGTTTGCTCCCATAAGTGTCGTTTAATCGTCTACTTGACGATTCGTCAACTCCGATTATCACGGATTCGGGCGTGCTTGTTGACTGAGTTAGTTTACTTCCTCAGCAAGTTAGCTTTTAAACCTAGCCCACTCAGATGCAAGTCGGTTCCTTTCTTCCCGACCGGGGTCGAGGGTCTAACCAAAGGCTGACCCGTTCGATTACAATTTCTCCCGTATCAATACCTTTTGTACTTGATTCTCTGGCCACACACCAACAAAGGTCCAATATCAGTACTTAATGCATGGTTAGACACTGCATTTTTATAACTTGGAACCACAATCCAGTGGACTTTTAGTAGATGTAAGAGTTTACCTAACTCATATTGCTTAAAGCATAAAGCAAATTTCATCCACCATCTCACATTACTTTCCCTACATCGGTGGACTGTTCCTTGGAATGGTCAACTCTATCACATCATCTGAATGATATTTTCCGAACAAGTTCATATTGATACAAGCTCTGACCCTCTATATATAGCATCTCATCCAATACAATATTGAAAAACTCTCTAACCCAATGGTAAAAAAATTATCGCAGCAGTACCTTGGGTTAGGGGCAGCTGGCACATAACCCCCTAGCCTACTTGGCGGGAACCATACTGCCAATATTCTCCAATAAGTTTGGATCAGTCTTCAAAAATAACAAATTCACCTTGCTTTTATGGACAGTCAAAAGCAATCTTACTACTACTACTACTACAACAACAACAATAAGCCTTGTCCCAACTAAATGGAGTCGGCTACATGCATTCTTGCCTTCCAATTAGTTCGGTTTGAGGCCATGCTAGATACAAGGCATAAGCTATGCATATCTTTTCTCACCACTTCTCTTAAGGTTTATCTTAAGTCTATCCCTAACTCTTCTAGTTACTTCAATCTGGATTATATCACTTCTCCGTACAAGGGCATTTATAGATCTCCATTAAACATGGTTGTGCCACCTCAAATGACTTTTCCGAAGCTTATCACTTATGAGGGCAACTCCCAAACTAATTTTAATATGAGTATTCTTTATCTTATCATTCCTAGTTTTGCCACTCATCCATCTTAACATCTTGATCTCTACTACGCTGAATTTATCTATTTGATTCTTTTTAACTGCCCAACACTTTGCACTGTATATCATAACTGGTCGAACGATGGTCCTATAGAATTTTCCTTTAAGCTTTAATGGAATACATCGATCACACAAGACCCTGGACGCACCTCTCCACTTCATCCACCCTATTTTAATTCTTTGGGAAACATCATCCTCTATATCACCTCTTTTATTTATGATTGAACTTAGGTACCTAAAAGAATCACTCTAAGGAATCTCCTTACTGTCAAGTTTCACCACCTCATCATCTACCCGACCATGATTATTGTTACAAACGAGATATTCTGTCTTCATTCTACTTAATTTAAAGCCTCTTGATTCCAAAGCTTCTATCTATGATTCTAACTTGGTATTAATCCCCACTTGAGTCTCATCTATCAACACAATATTATCAGCAAAAAGCATACACCGAGGGACATCGTCTTGAATGTCTTTGATTAATTCATTCATTACAAGTGCAAATAAATAGGGCTTAAAGTTGATCCTTGAAGTAGCCCAACTATAATTGGGAATTCATTACTTTGTCCCCCCACTTTTCTTACATTTGTCACAAAACCATCATACATATCCTCAAAAGCAATCTTAGTATGTTTATTAAATGTTAAAGAGAAGACAGTAGTTAATCAGTTTTGCATAGTTTTTCAGCATAGAAGACCTCACATAGAGTGCCCATACACTATCGAAGCCCCACCCACCCGTAACATATATCATAAGGAAACCTACATCTAGTGAGTAATCCAAGATAGGTCCAATCAACAACAATGGTGTCAGAGATTACCGAAGAAAACCACCATTGAGTGTATAAAATGCTTACAAGCTCCATAAGTTTCACGAAACTGAATATGTCATAATGATGAAATAGGTTAGATATGAACCCAACCCAATTTATGAACTAGGAGTGGCATGAAAGGAAAAAGGGCTAGATTGCACAGTGGCAACGATAAAAAGGCAAGACAAAGAAGCAAAGCAAGCACTATACATTTGAGATACTATGGGACTAGATAGTAGATACTACATCAACACAATCCAATCCAATCCAATCCAACATATAATCAGGCCTTAAACAGCACAATCAGCATTCTGGTAAGAACTTAGTTTGCTTCTGAGACTACTATGTCTTGGGGTGACATAAGATTTCGATTCAAGCTCATCATATTGTCCCAGAAAACTGGTGCATTTAAAACCAATAGAAATCCAGTTTGCATTGCTTCAGGAAAGTGAAGTACATAACCTAAGGCGATACATAAATCTTAACCCAAAACCCATTCTCCATTCTTACCTCAACTGCCTTAACTTATAACTGGAATAAGAAAAAAAAGTACCCAGGAGAGTCTGTAGTTGGCTTAACAAGACAACAAAATTTTTCATTCTTAAATCATAACCTATATTAATACGATGACTTTCACTCAATAGATCTATATACTTTGTGCTTATATTACGGATTTCACAAAATCTTTGTGCTTATATTATGGATTTTACAAAATCTTTGCATATAATTTCACAATAATGAACCATGAAACCTATTATGATGTACAAGATCCAGGTAAGAGTTGTGTCTAAAAATGTCAAATTCCTATAACTTGGAGAATATTGGTTCAGAAACAATAGTCAGAATAACCACCTTGATTAATCCCTTAGTTGGTTGGGTACATCTCAAATTGCTTTTACTGTGTTTGCAGCTCACAAGTTCGTAACTGCAGCAACATTCAAATACCACACAGCCAGATGGATTATTCTATTAGTACCTGGATGTTGTAGTCCTTCAAAGTTCTCATAATGCTGTAAGAAGACCCTTTTGATCAATACAGTGTAGTCGAACCAACATATGAGCAAAGCGAAGGGGTCTATGATGACATCAGCCTTCTTCAAATTTTGTCAAATATGGACTAAGAGCTTTAGAAAGTTTGTCCTTGTCTGATAATTCCCAACTAAATAATTCCATAAAAACCTCCGATGAAAGAGATAACCCCAGTTGAGTTTGATATTCAAGCCCTGCTAAATGAAGCTTACAGGTGAGACATGAGTATCCCGAAAAAGCCTGAAACCGTTGTCATGTGTCATCCTGCCTTTCTTTTGTTTGTAAAAGGTCCCAAATAATGCGGTTGAAAGTATTAGAGATTGTTGAAGTATACGCAAGTTTGGGCTATTTTACTGATCACGTGAACAGTATTATGCTAATGATGTTATCCTACTTTCTATTTCTAATGTAAGAGTCTTACTACATAAGTTTTGGGAGTTTTAGAAAGCCTAATTTCTATTTTGGTGGTAGATTCTATTTTCAGATTTTTCTATTTTAGGAGCTAGGTAGTTACTAAAGTTCTAATTTTTGTTTCTTTTTTTTCTAGAGGACAATTACTTGTCTCTCAAGTTGTTTTAAATTCATTAGAAGCTATAAATAAAAGGACTTTGTGATTCTAAACTTTTTAGCTAGATTCACAGGCATCTTCTACTGGTTCTTCATCTCTCTTCTCTCTTTTCTCTATTCAAGTTCAACTGTTGTTTTGATTATTTAAAGCTTGTTTTCTAACAGAGATAATAAAGAAGCAAGAATTTGCTCAAATCGACAAGGTCACAAGAACCATTAACAAAATGGAAGCAAATTTTGAAGTTCAATCACATAAACTAATGCAAAACAAGACTAATTAATTAGATGATAGAGGATGTGAAATCCCCTGGATTTCTAGCCCTTTTAACCCGTGGTTTCAAGACCGAGAACCCGGGCCTCGAGCAGTGACAATTGTGGGCCATTTAAGTCAAGCCGAAAGGATTGAAAATGGAACCAATGTTGGTGGACAACCCTTGTGGTGACTCAATAAGTCTCCTAGAGTTTAAGTGAAGAGAGAAGATTAATCGCGACGATATAAAAAGAGTGATTTTAGAACATCCGTAGATCGGTGATGGAGAATCAGATTGATGCGAATAAAGTATCAAATTGAAAATCGTCGAAAGACCTTTTCAACGAGTCTAAAATCATCAAAATTGGAGTTTTTTGGGGGGTCCAACCATGGACGATAAGTTGGGCCGGTTGGGTGAACCAACCCCCCACCCCCATTTTCTGTTTAGGGGCAAAAATGGAATTTTGGATTTTTAAGCCCTATTTATGTTTTATCTCATACGTAAACGCATTTTTGGAGGCTAGAACGAGGCGGAGGCTTGGAGAAGAGGAGAAAGGAAGGAGAAGAGGAGAAAGGAAGGAGAAGAGTATTTTCCATCCAATCAAAGGTGCTCTGCTACTCGGATCATTGCGAAAATATTAGGAAATGTTAGTTTTCTTTAATCATTCTCTTATACATGGTTCTAGGAGTAATTTCTTTTCTCTTCATTTGGGAGATCTTGAAAATGAAGGTTATTAGGTATCTTGAATGATCTCCCTTTCTTGTATTAATGTTCCCTTGTGTTTGAGAGTAATGGTTTGTCCCTTGCAAAAGATTTTGGAATTTAACTCTCTGGGTCACTCACAAGTGATTTAAGAGAGCCAAATTTGGGGTTTTTTGAGTTGGGTCAAATTTGACCAAATTTAAGATACCCGTAGGATCCTTTTGCTACCAATTAACTTCCCCCAAAGTTTTGTTTCGTTATAGACTTTGAATTGGTGGCGAATTAGAGATCATTCACTAGTGAGGTTAAAAACTACCATTTTTAACCTAGTTTTCAAATTTGAGTTTTCATGGGAAGATTTTGGGATATCCTTTGAAACCCAAAATTGACTCTAATTTGTGATAATTATTTCTCTTGCATGAATAAGTTAATATATCTTTAGTTGATCTTTGGAGAAAATAATCAAGTGGAAGGTGAGGAATAACTTAATCTTATCTTGCATGTTTAATTAATTAATTTTTATTATTAATATATTGATTTGCTTTAGTATTATCTTGTGATTATGTCTTCTATTTTTCAATATCTTTGAATAGTGATATGAGAATGTATGAGATGGATGAGATTGAATGGATTGAGTTTTTCTTGTTGAACCCTAAATTATTGATATGAAAATATATGGATGATGTTAATTAAATTACTCCTTTTATTTTATGTTGCTTATTAGGGTTGTGGGTTCACCCATTGCCCTAGTGGCATTAAATTATTGCTTAGATTGTGATTGGGAATGGGGAATGCCCTTTTGGCATTTATGCCATAGGATAACAAAGGAGGCGGTATGGAACGCATTCCAATGGTGCCCTTGGCGCTTCCCTGATTACTGATTGACATACCTAGGGCAAGTCTAGAAATGTTGGGTTAGGTGACCTTATGAGTACTACTACCCTTTCAGCAAAGGTATTGAAGCCGATTAACCCGTGATGTTAGTAGCTGGGTCCTGTGTGCCAAACATGCACACTATCATCATAGAGAGGTAGGGTTGCATATAATAGATAAGGGCTCATGGGCGCACAAGACTGGTAACCAACCCATGAGAGGACATGGAGATCATCATGTCTATTAAATGTGGATGACCGTTGGGTTAAGGAATGGGATCCAACAGATACCTCCCGTTGAGGATTCCATTCATAGGTGGGAACGTATCAAACCAACAGGGCACTAGGCATGAGGGGAGATATTGGATACTGAACCGAATTGGTTGATGTCATAGGGGAAGTATCTATACCACATGTACAAGACCGTATGACTTTGCATTGGGCCTAGGATTATCCTTGACACGCGCCAGATTTTATATCAATGGTGATGTGAGAGAGTGGTGACATAATCCCCAACAATGGATTGGCAGGATTTTACCCAACAACCACGAAGAACCCAACAGATGTGCTTAAATGCCGTGAGGGAAGAGTGATGAGACCCCCCAAAGAAAACTAGTGTATGTCTTAATGCGTGTCTACCATAGAGACTTCATGATAGAGTTAGGAGCATATCATTCATATATCATGTCATTGTCATTAATTACATTATCGTTATTCATGTTATATGTATGGTGTGGAATCTTGTGGAATCTTGTGGATGAATGCATGATATGATGTTGAGTTGACCTCACTGAGTTCTGTTGAACTCATTCATTTTATATGTCTTTTCTATTAGATTATACTGCAGGTTATGAGGACTTCTTCCAAATGAATGATTCGTTGCCGATATATCTTCTTTAAGGAGTGACTGAAGAAGAAGTGAACGCACATGGAGCTTCATGCCAGTGTCAAGATTGTTGTTTTGGATTGGATTCCATTAGAGAACTAGTTTAGTTTATTTTTCCTCTGCGAATAAAACCATCCTCTTTTCTTTTCAAAACTCTAATGTTATACCTTTTATTTTGAAGTAATGGATGATTGTAATCATTATTTCAATTTTGATAACTTTATATGAAAAACTTGATTTATTCTTGTCCATTTAGTTATGCTATATCATGTTTTGTATGAATTTGTCACTGAACCTAGATCATACGATGTATCACCCCACGGGCATTCAGGTATGACCGGATCCTACTGGGTGGGGTGTGACAAAGGATGTTGAGGACAAGTAGATACCTTGCAATGTGGTTGGACCCATGCATCAAGAAACAGAAATGCCCACTCCCTTTCATTTCCATCATTAGTAGACTCCTTGAGGAGTTAAAAGTATAAAAGGGGCTACTGTTGTCATCCATTAAGGTTTCTAACTGACCTCATTCTAGCTGTAAAGGGTAATGTGGTGAACCATCTTCTCTGATATCATTGTCAACAAAGCTTATCTCAAATTATAAAAACAAGACTTCTATTCAAATTTGTCAATCCAACTATTTAGCTCAACCACTGAAGCATTAAAGCAAACACTAATTCTACTGACTCTTTGGCTTTTAGTTACATGATTAAAAAGTTCTGGTGTACTGAATGAAGGAAATCTCGGCTTGATTCACCGGTTCGCTACCTGGCAAAAGCAAAACTGCAAAATGCAAATGTAAAAGTTGTTTAAATAATAATAAATAAATAATATAATATAATCATTGCAAAACGTTAATGTCAAGTTGTTTTGTCAACTGTCAAGTTTAAAAAAGTAATAAAATAAAACTTAAAAGCAAATAGGTCAAGTCATGTCCTCCACAGTCAAGTCATGTATAGAGAGATGTTTACGTTTATAGTTTTTTTTATATATAATTCCATGGTCTTACATGAATCACTTGTGTGACTAAATTATGCAATCTACTGTTCATCATCCTCCTCTATCCTTGCCTGAACAAAAGCCGGAATCCAAAAATCTAAGTTTGGTCTTCCGAACACCAAGAGCATCAACGACGTTTGCTCACCATGAATAAGCTTCTATGACGGATGGTGGTGTTGCGACGATAGTGTTATCGTTGAGAAGTCGCTATTTTCAGCAAGTTCGACGATATCCCACCAGATCGAATTTCGGTGCTAGGTTCGTTTCGCCCACCACCGAAATCACTGAATTTCGGCGATTTTGCCTTCCTTGGGTGTACTATCTGTATCCTTAGTTTCTCCACATGCTTCCCTTTCCTTGCTTCATAGCTCACTCACCACCAATAAATTAACCATTTCTTCTTTTCATTCTACAAAAATTATTGTCTTCACAAAGAAGTCTGAAGACAGAAGTAACTATCATAAGAAAACATATTGAAACATGCCAATTTCAAATAAATAATGTTATAAAAAATAATAATAAATAAATAAATAAAAGCAAGGAGTTTGACAGGAAAAAGAAATGTATGACTTAACTTGAGATGACGGTGGACAACTCAGTCCACGAGAAAACATCTAAGGGACCTGTCCAAAAACAGGCTAACTACATTAACCAGGCAAACAAAATTATTTCCAATTTGTGTTTTCTTTTCCTCTTCTCTTTTCCATGTGTAAGTTCACAAAACTGAAATCAAAACCTCACATGCTATCTATTATGAAAAAGTCCAAGACTCTGCTGTTAGGGGTTTTCATTGCCAATGTACAAAATCTCTCGATGAAATTTTGGTTGAGGACCTGTCCAAAACGAAATTTGGGACAAAACAAAATTGAGTAAGTTGACTGAATTTTGACAATATTTCGTCGAACAATTTTGGTATTTTGATGAAATTTCGAGAATCTCAAGGGGTTGTAAACTTGTAATTATAATTTGTAATTTGAAAATTATAATTGAGATCTGACACTTCTTAATATATGTTCTTGTAAATTAATGAAAGTTCAATTTTCTCTTATATACTCACGTTTAAATTGTGAAAATATATGATCAGTTTAGTCTTCATGCAATTAGGCACGTCAAATCAAAAACACCACTTTGTGTTAGGTTTTAGTCAAAAACAACGTTGTCATTGTGGTTATGATCTCAAATGAGGTTGTAAATCAAATATCAAACCCAAAAACCTCCTAGACAGTCAACCAAATATGGTACACCGTTGTACCATGTTTCGTATCTCAGCTGTCTCAAGACTCTCAACCTTTTTTAAAATGCCATGACGAGACAAAATCTTAGGGCCTGTTTGGTTAAATGAGTCTAGAGATTTCAAATATCTAGAGATTTCAAATTTATGGAGTTATAATTCATAAAATTAATTGTTTGATTAGCTTGAATTTGTGGAAATTTCATTATGAAAAACTGTTTAGTCGACGTGATTTTTGTGAATGCATAAATGTTTAGTGCTTTTATAGTAAGGGTGAAATCTCTCATACCCATAAATCTACAAATTCACATTTTTAGTGTAAAAAGATATAATTCTCTAAATTTCATGAATCCAAAGATTTTCACAATCAAAAGGGTATAAATCTCGCATTCATGAACCCAAAAGATTTTCACAATCAAATGGGCATAAATCTCGCATTCATGAATCCAAAAAATTTAAATCTCTAGATTCATGTAACCAAATGATATGGAGAGTTTATGATCAGACCGGGTTCATACCTGGTCCGACCCTCGACCCCGGTCGAGACGGAGAAAACCGAATCGCTCTCAAGCGAACCGGATCCGGAAGATGGCTTGCTGAAGAAGAAAGCTTATTCGGCTGCAAGCGTGCCCTAATCTTACTTATGGATTAGGGTAATCACCCTAATGATGGCAGACTCAAATTGACGGCTACGGATAATCATTATCGAAGGGATAACCATCGCATAACCTAAAGGTTATCTCAGGAGTCCTCTACTAGCCCAAACTAGTAGAAGTTTATCGCTCAACGGATCTAACTGATAGGATCCAACGAATACCCGAAGAAGGCTCAAGTGCATCCAACGAAGGAGATTCGAAGGTACACTCTATATAAACCTCACTACCATACAAGGTGAAGGGGGGATCAATCGATCGAAAAGAATACTATCTGAGACTCAGGTTCAGATACATACTGATAGACCTAAACTATCAGCGATCTGCTATCTAGATCACCTTTCCCAGTTCTTCATTCCTTAACTCTGTGCTTCTAGCGAGCCGTTTGTGATTAAGTTCATCAACTGACTTAGCCTTCGGAGGTGGACTCCCGACCCCAGCAGTCGGGCCACATCTGATGCTTTCATTTTGCAGGACATCACGAGGAGATCTAAGGGCTGAGCAGATTTTGGACGCACCAATTGGCGCCGTCTGTGGGAAACGACTTGAAAAGCCATGGTGACTAGATCAGCAGCCGCTGCACAACGCAATTCCGGTGTTCAGATACCTGGAGTGAATGATCCAGATATTCCCCAGGAAAGCCAAAATCCTATTGAGGTGGATGATGGCCAAGGAGGACGTAATCCTCCTCCTGATACAATCCAAGATCAATTGGATCAGGTAAAGATTCAACTCTTGGAGGTGAGCCAAGCACTCCGCATGCTCACCAGATGAGTGGTTTTACCACAAGAACCTGATCAACGCGATTCAGGGAGACGTGCATTACCACGTGACCAGAAACTGGCTGAAGACCGGAATATTGATCAGAATTTCCGTGAAGGAGACCGAGGACTTCGGAGGATTGATGATCAACCGAGGCGAGATGATCGGTTCGACAGACCGCAAGATGATTCAAACACAAGGTTGGATACAGGGGTAATAACTCACTCACCCACTGTCAGAAGAACCGTTCGTGATGATCGAGCAGTTCGTGACGAGAGGAATGCTTGGGAAGGACGGGCTGTTCGTGATGATCGAGTAGCACGGGATGATCGTGTTAATCGAGGTCGTGATCATATTGCTGAAGATCACCCGACCCAGATTGGTCAAGAATTGGCCAACATCAATGAGAAATTAGGGCAGTTGGCTAAGGGAAGAATAACTGAGGATATTTACTCAGTCATTCGGAAGACTCCTTTTGCTGAGCCAATTGCGGGATATCGGTTTCCCCATAACTTCCGTTTGCCTACCTTCTCAACATTCGATGGCTCCGGAGATCCAACAGCTCACATCGGCTATTACCAACGGGACCATGGCGAGTTTCGGGTAATTCGATGAAATTTTATGCGGGGTTTTTGGTTCATCTTTAACTGGAGCAGCACAAAAGTGGTTTTCGAACCTCCCCTCTGGAAGGATTGTAAACTTTGACGAATTGGCATGCCAATTCATAGGGCGATTCCAAAGTGGGATACAGGTCAAGAAAACGGAAGAAACCTTGTTTACTGTCAAACAAGGAAAGAGCGAATCGATCGAGAGAGTTTCAGAAAGATTCAACAAAGTGATGATGGAGATAGAAAACTTGGATGAACAAGTAGCCGGAATCTGCTCTATTCACAGGACTCACTAATCGGAAACTCCTGGAGTTATTACTACGGGATATGCCTGCGACTTATCTGCCGAGTTGGTACGAGAGATGCCGAAGCGGCTGAAGTCATGGAGATTCTAGATGCGCGCCAAGGAGATAATAAAGTCTCCAATAAGGAACAAAAGGCTCCTGAGCATAAGCAAAAGCCAAAGAAAAATGTTCGCGATCGGGTTGGAAAATCCCAGCCTTGGCACCAAAGGTCCCCCGGTAAAAGTGAGTACACTCCATTGAATGCTCCTCGGGCTGATATTTTGAATATCCTCAAAAGAAAAAATATTTTAAAGTGGCCGCCTAAAATTCTTTTGAAACCCGGAGAGCAGCAGGATCAGGAAAAGTATTGCCGATTCCACAAGGACTATGGTCATTATACTAATGATTGTCGTCATCCGAAGGCGATATATTGAGAGATTGATATCTCAGGGACATCTGTCCAGTTTTGTTAGCAGGAGAAGGGAGGAGCCACGTGCGGCTGCTCCAAAGAGGGATCGTTCGGTTAGTTCAGAACGATCGAGGGAGGCCCCGAAGTCTAAAAAAGGCAAGGAGGTGATTGAAGCTGCTACTCGGTCACCGATCCTTACCATCTTCGTGGGACCAGAGTCCGAATCATTCCGGAGTCTGAAAACAAAATCCAAATTTGTTGGAGCCGGAGAGGCGCAGAAGCGGAAGAAGCTAAATGGTGAAGATTCTATCACCTTTAGCAAGGAAGACGAAAGAGACGTTTGTTTACCTCATGATGATGCTATAGTCATCAAGGTAGAGATTGCACGGCGGGAAGTGCATAGAGTTTTGATTGATACAGGGTCTGCAGCTGACCTAATTTCCTACGAAGTGTATCAAAAATTGAAGGTGGATCAGGACTTGATGAAACTTTCATCTACACACCTATATGGCTTTGCAGGGTCATCTGCAGTAGCGGAAGGATCGGTCCAGTTGGATTTATCCATTGGAAGTTTTCCTAAGGAAACAACTGTCCGAATCAATTTTTTGGTGGTTCGAGAACTACCAGCCTATAATATGATTCTCGGGCGACCATCTTTATCCAAGATAGGTGCTATTGTTTCGACAAAACACCTGAAGATAAAATTCCCGACTGATATGGGAATTGGTCAAGTCTCCTCTAACCAGAAGATCTCTCGGCAGTGTTATGTTGCCTATTTAAAAGACAAGGAGGGTCCGAGGAAGGTTACTGCCCTCCCCATAGAAGTTCGAGATGATCGGGAAGACACAAAGATGCAAAGGCCCGAACCAGTGGAGAAACTGGAGCAAATCCAGTGTGTACCGAAGATGAGAAAAAGATTACTTATATCGGGTCTGAACAACTGGAAGAGTTTAAAGATGAGTTGAAGTTATTTCTTCAATAGAATAAAGATGTATTCGCATGGTCTGCTGAGGACATGCCCGGAATCGATCGGGCCATTGCAGAGCACAAACTCTGGATAAACCCTAAGGCGAAACCAAGTGATACGTAAAAGAAGAAATTTCTCTATTGAAAAGTATGAAGCCGTTCGAAGCGAAGTTGAAAAACTTAAGAATTCTGGTTTCATAGAACCAATCGAGTGCCCAACTTGGTTGGCCAACGTGGTGATGGTGAAAAAGGCGAATGGGAAGTGGAGGATGTGTACAGACTACACAGATCTAAACAAAGCTTGCCCAAAAGATTGCTACCCGTTGCCTCGGATTGACCTCTTGATAGATGCGACTACATAATATGAAACTTTAAGTTTCATGGATGCCTATTCAGGGTATAATCAGATCCTTATGAATAAGGAGGATGAGAAGTATACGGCTTTCATGACTGATCGTGAGAGCTATTATTACAAGGTCATGCCTTTTGGCCCGAAGAATGCAGGAGCAACATATCGAGGGCCGTCAACAAGATTTTCAAAGAGCTGATAGGAAAGAATGTTGAAGCTTATGTTGACGACATGCTAATGAAAAGCTTTACAAAAGCAAATCATATTGCAGATTTGACTGAGGTTTTCTCAGTACTGCGGAAACATCAAATGAAGTTAAACCCGGAAAAATGTGCCTTTGGAGTCTCCTCGGGCAAATTTTTGGGCTTCATGGTATCACAAAGGGGAATTGAGGCTAATCCTGCCAAAATACAAGCTCTGATTGATATGGAGGCTCCCAAAACCGTTCGGGATGTACAATGTTTGACAGGGAGAGTTGTTGCCTTAAATCGATTTATCTCCAAGTCTCGGAGAAAAATGTTTGCCTTTCTTCAAGGCACTTAAAGACCTGAAGGGCGTAAGGAAGCAAAGTGGACTGAAGAGTGCCGAGAAAACTTTCGAGGAATTAAAAGAAGCACTTGGACAACCACCGATCCTGTCCGGGCCGTAGAAGGGGGAAATATTACAGCTATATCTAGCGACGTCCCTTTCGGCGGTCGGTGCGAAGCACTTGTTCGGGAGAAAGATAAAAAACAGTGGCCGATTTACTATGTAAGCCACGTGTTGCTAGATGCGGAAACGAGATATTCGCAGATTGAGAAGCAGGCTCGGCTCTCATGATGGCCGCCAGGAAGCTAAGGCCATATTTTCGAGCTCATCCAATTGAGGTATTTACAACTTTTCCTCTTAGTAAAGTTCTTAACAAACCTGATTTGTCCGGAAGGATGGTATCCTGGTCGGTTGAGCTCGGTGAGTTCCAAATGAGCTTTAAGCCCGGAACTGCAATCAAAGCTCGGGCATTAGCCGACTTTGTAGTAGAAACTACTGCACCAAGTGGAGCCCACCATTGAGGATCCCATTATACCAACCACTTGGGAGGTATATGTGGATGGTTCGAGTAATAAAGATGGAGCAGTATTTGGAATTCTATTAAAAAGTCCAGCAGGATTTATTATTCGATATGCTTTGAGATTCGCATTTGATGCAAGTAATAACGAAGCGGAATATGAGGCCCGATAGCGGGACTTCGGTTGTCAAAAGCATTAGCTATTCCAGATGTTACTATTTATAGTGACTCTCGACTTATAGTCAACCAAGTCCGGGGGGAGTATGGCATTAAAGAACCACACTTGCAAAAATATCGGGAGATAGTGCGGGCATTTCAAAACCAATTTCGGAATTTGAAGATATCTCAGGATTTCGAGGAATGAAAATTCAGTGGCGGATGAGCTATCCCGACTAGCCAATGCCAAGGAAAAGAATCTAGACCCTTCGGTCTACATTGAAGAGATAACTTTCCAAGTTATCATGAGAAAGAAATTTCTTATATTGAAGCGAACGTTCTTGGATGGATCCAATAATCGAGTATCTAAGGGATGACAAATTACCCGAGGATCCAGTAGAGGCAAGGTTGATCAAGATTCGATCAGCTGGATTTGTCATTCGGAATGGGAGACTATACAAAAGATCTTATGCTGGACCCCTTATGAGATGTATAGGCCCCGAAGGAGCAAAATCAGCTTTGGCTGAGGTTCATGAAGGAATTTGTGGAGCTCACATGGGTGGCCGAGCCCTGGCCCACAAAATTCTAAGACTTGGGTTATATTGGCCTAAGGTCCAAGAGGCTGCTATGGACTACGTTCGTCGATGTGGTAACTGTCAAATTCATGCTACAAGATATCGAAGCGCCCGGCGGAAACTATGACTTCAATTCTAAATCCCATTCCCTTTGCAATGTGGGGAATTGATATCATGGGCAAATTCACCAAGGCATCAAAGCGGACGGGAATATCCGATAGTAGCAATTGATTACTTCACAAAATGGGTAGAAGCCGGTGCACTAGCGGCAATTACTGAGAAAAAAGTGGAGAAATTTGTGCTTGAATCAATCATATATCGCTTTGGGATTCCAAAGATTATTGTCACTGACCATGGTACTCAGTTCGACTGTCCACAATTTGAGCAATTCCGTGGAACATATATGATCGAGCATCGTATATCCTCAGTGGCATACCCCCAAAGCAATGGACAGGTAGAGGTTACTAATCGAACGCTACTGGAAGGAATAAAGAGAAGACTCGAAGCTGACAAAGCTTCTTGGGTCGAAGAACTACATAATGTACTCTGGGCTTATAGAACTACGGTTCGAACACCTACAGGAGAAACTCCATTCAGGTTGGCATATGGATCCGAAGCATTGGCACCAGTGGAGATAATGGCGGGGACATTACGGGATCGTGAGTTCGAGGAAAAAGCAAATGAACAAGGACTAGCACGAACTCAACATTATCAAAGAAGGATAGCGTCTCATTATAATACTCGAGTGAAGAATCGTCGGTACTTAGCCGGAGATCTGGTGTTGAGAAACACCCTAGCTTCTGACCCGCGTCACCAAAGAAAGTTGGACCCTTCCTGGGAAGGACCTTATATGGTTGTGAAACCGGTCAGTTCAGGAGCTTACAGGCTGAAGAACATCAATTCCCAGAAAGAGTTGGATCGTTCGTGGAATGCTAGGCATCTCAAAAAGTTTTATCCTTGAGGATGATTTCAATTTTGTTCGCGATGTAATCATTTTCAACTCAATCAATGCAATTTTTGGCTTTCAACAAACTATCTTTTGATTGGGGGGCATCATACACCACATTCAAGAACAAGATCCAACTATAAGGCATCGGATGAAAATTCGTATGGGTCCTTCAACACTTATGAAAAATTTTCGAACTTTCTTAAGTCGGGGCATCGGATGAAAATCCGAGTGAGTTCCTTTTGCAAGGCGTCGGTTTGAAACCCGAGTGAGTTCCTTCGAGACTTATTGAATTTTTGAATTATCCTTAAGTAAAGGCATCGGTTTAAAACCCGAGTGAGTTCCTTCTCAGACTTATTGTATTTCTCCGGAAATCCTTAAGTAAAGGCATCGGTTTAAAACCCGAGTGAGTTCCTTTTCAGACTTATTGTATTTCTCCGGAAATCCTTAAGTAAAGGCATTGTTTCAGACAATTAAGACCTAATACAACGGCGATTCAAGTGGCTAGCAAAGTTCAAGATAAAGTAATTTCTTATTTCTTCAAAAGATCCAAAGAGGCCAGTATCAAAACAATTACAAGAGCTGGATACAATCTTCGATCAAAGAAGAAAGTCATTATAGGTGACTATTAACAAGTTATACAAGATCGACGCGACTTTGCTAGAACAAACATATGAGTCAACCATTGGTGGGGATTCAAGGAAAAGAAGAGAAGAAATGAGGATTACAAAAATATTTCGGTATGCATAAAATCCTCCGCAATTTCATACTCTTTGTCCAGCTTGTCCAGGAGAAGAATGGTCCTTGACCAAACTCGCATTCAGTACAAGCTCGTCATAATTGACTTCTTCTAGCGGAGAATAAACAGGAGAATCTTCCAGATATTGCATAATATCTGGATCGGAAGGTGGAGGATCAATCTTATCCTTGGTCCAGTCGGGAGGAGGAATACCCGGGTCGGTAAATACTTCAGGATGGCAAACAGCACTGTAGGGAGTCGTATCAAAATGAGGATCCTTCCTTAATATTGATTCCCATACTTCGTTCTCACCATCCCGGTACGCCTGCAAGTTATAAGCATTCAGCATATCAACAAAAGACTTACTGTGTAAATACTTGAAGACGCAGGCTCTGCGAACATCAGTTGGAAGGGATTCGGGCAAAGGAACGACAGCTTGCCTTTCGGGTAACGTTTCAGATCCTTTGACTCCCCGACTTTCCAACTGTTCGCTCCATCGCCGGATCTTCTCCCCGGCATCATCCAAATCCGACTGAAGACGACCAATCATCGAATTTTTTTCTCCTGCCACCTCCCAAGCTAGTTTCCGAAGGCGAGCAATCTCAGCATCTTTAGCTTCAGAGATCTCCTAAAGCCTAGAAACTTCATTGCTCAACCTCTTGAGCCTAGAAATTGCTTCCACTTGGTTGTGGAAGTTACCGAAGAAGACTCCCGCAAACAACTTTCGAGTTAGCAAGGAGCGAGAAAAGAAATTTTTCAGAATCGAGAGGATAATGAAGAAAGACTTACATTACCGGTGACTTCGTAAAGACTTCATCTGGAAGTTTGGAAAGAACTGCGCTCTCGAAGTCATTCGAGCAGCAGTACACCATTCCAACGCTCTGTCAAACTCGTTTGACACTAATTCAGGCGAAGGATGAGAAGGATGAGCTTCATCACTTGTCACCCGATGACGCTTCCTAGTGGCAAAATCCTCCAACTCAGAAGGAGAGGAGGAGGATGCCAAACAAGCACTAAAGTTAGAAATAGGAGCAGCACCTGGGGACCACACCTTCATCGACGCCAACATAGTTGCCTCAGATGCCCGAAGAGTCTCCTTCGGGGGTGCACCAACAGGCTCACCAGCAGCACCATCGGCAACGGAGTGATTAAGATCTTCCTGGGAAAGACGAGCGATCACTTCGGGCAAAGGAGGCGCAGGGACGGCATCAATAGAAACTGCGGGAATCTAACTTGAAGATTCACCGCCAGCAGTCGCCTTACGCTTGGAGGATTCACTAGCTGAAACCACCGCACTGGCCCCAACCACCACCGACGGAACGATTTTCTTGCAAGGTTTTGCTCTGATAAAGTTCGGGTTGATCTTGGGAGCCACTATGCAAAAAAAAAAACCAGCCGTATCAGTGCAGAAATAAACAACAGCAACAGCGGGGAAACCCTAGTTTTCTAAAACTTCTGACAAACCAACAAACTAAACCCCAAGTATAACTACTGTGTAGTTTACTCAGGGGGGAAGTGGGGAAAGAGATGAGTAATCAAAAAACTCACTTGTTCAGAAGTTGATAGAGCTGTTGTTGGAGTACGAGGAATACGGAAGCAGGCCGAAGGACGAAAGGTCACTTTAGCAAATCTAACTTGCAAAAGTCAGGATAGATGGAGAGTACCCACGAAGGCTTTAAATAGCCTCAAGTATAAGACGACGGTTGAAGGCTAAGGACAACCGACGACCTAGATCGAAATGACGCTTCGAAATCCGCAAAAAGCAAGATCAACGGTCGAAGGGATGCCACATGGAAACATGTGGAAGCGAGCACCTGATGCAGAGATACCTCCAATCGTCGCACCGCCATTAAAATAACGGATGTATTTCCGATTCATTGGAAACAGTGAATGGTATACAAAAGCAGGAAAACGTTTGAACTTCGCAGAAGGGAAACGTGCGGACTTTGCAATAAATGAAGTAGTGGGGAAGATTAATGCATCTTCCCGAAACGCATCTTCACAATATTTCTACAAGATTATTATTCGGCGAGGAATGAAAAGTTAAGTGATAAGTTTTATCATTAATACTTTGATATTCAAGGCAAGATTCGCGCAGGAGACGGGGGAAATTTAGAGGCCAACATGAAAAAAGAAATGTCTATTCATTAAATTGAGGGTAAATCTTTACAAAAGGACTACTCCCTAAGCCTTTTCTTCTTTGTTGCCCGAGGGACCCTGGTCGGGAGGACTTTTCTCAGGACCATGAGAAGAGCCTTCCTCAAGAGTGGCATCGGCTGAATCCTCTACAACAACAACTTGAGACTCGGCTTGTGATTTCTCCTCTGGAAGTGCCGGCTCGTCATTCAGGTATGCCTCATATTGAGGGTCAACTGGAAAAGGATCATCTTCTTCCTGAGCCCAGTCGGGAGATCCATACCAACTTTCCCGAAGACCTCTTTGTGGCATACCTCACGAAAAGGAGCAGTGTCGAAGTCAGGGATCGATCCAAGGATTGGCTCCCAAATGTCGTTCTGCCCCATGCGATAAGCTTGAATGTTGTAGAGACCTAGCGACTCGGAGAAAGGTACGCTGTTCAGGTATTTCCGAATGCACTCCTTCCGAAGCTCTGGCTTTATATGCTCAAGCTTGCTAGGGATCGCCAACTTCAGATGTTCTTCGAGCTCCCTACTTTTGATTTCAAGGCTGTCACCAAACAACGTGGCAGGTGCCTTTTGCTTTCTGGCCTCGCGCTCGGCAGCAATGACACGAATTTTCGAAGCTTCGAGGGTGTAATACCCCTAGATTTTACTAAGGGTATTTTGGTCAATTTTCATAAAATAATCATATATTATATGTTTTAGTTATATATGTTATTTTGTTTTATAGTAATTACCATTTGTTTAGAAAGTAATAATAATATTGATAAATTAAGTATTTAATGAAAATAAGGAAATCAAATCACAATTGAATTAATCGTTTCTTTTTCTTTTTCTTTCTATTATTCAATTTATAATACTTAAATAAACTCAAATACTAAACTAATAAATAATATATCGGTTAAATATTTGTTATGATCGTTAGCTTAATAGATCTTGAACATTTTATACTTTAAGATATTTATTAACACTTCATTATTTTGTAAACTTAAGAAACAAAATACGTTAAGAGTTAAAATATAATATAATAAATGAATTTATGTATATTAAGAATAGTTAATCACTTAATAATTTATCATACTTTAAGTTTTATTAATTTACTTGATTGTTATTATGAATTTTCTTGCATATAAATAGGGGGAGGGATTTACCTTACGGGGGAGAAATTTTTCCAAAGAAGGGAGAGAGAGAGAGAGAGAGAGAGAGAGAGAGAGAGTTCATTTCTCTCTAAAATCAATAAGAATTTCTAAATTTCTTTTGATTTTAAACTGAATCCGTTCACTGTAATCGTTTGTCCTAGTTTGTGTTTTATTGGACTGCTCAAAACATTGGAATATTTTGATATTGAATCTATCGGGAAGGCAAGTGATAATCTTGCATTATATCCACTTGTTTGAATAATTTCGTAATTGATATGTATTGCTAGTGAGAATCCTTCGTGTATATTTACTCGTTTGAATCATTGCGTTATTTGATTTTATGTTGCAAATGAAGATCCTATATGTTATCTATAGATTGAAACATTGGATTTTATCTTAATCTTGATTGCTAGTGATAATCATTATCATCTATGAAAATTGAATCATTATATTCTTTCTCTTTTTGTATATTATGACTTGCCGTGAATATTGTCTTTTATAAATTTCTATGAATTTCAAGATTTGGCATTGCATTGCATATTGCATTATAAGAAGAAGACATAAACTTTTCCATTTATCATGGTCCGATAGAGAATTGGATGGGTTGATAGGGCTGTGTAACGCGCCCAGGCCACGTAACGGCGTGGATCAATCTTCATCCTTTCCTATTGGGAAAACCCATGATAACACTGGAGGGACCAACACACATATCAGGGCTATATAACGCGTGCAGGCCATGTAACGGCATGGGGTATGATGTGTTGAATCCCAAATGGAGCAATACGAATGTCAAGGCTGTATAACGCGTGCAGGCCATGTAACGGCATGGGGCATCGTATTGTTTCCAAATAAGATAAATAATCATTTTGTGCATTAGCATTATTGCATTATTTATTTAATTTCATTGTATTTTTTGTATTATTTCGATACATTATTTCAAACATGTCGATATCTTGCTAGATTTGATCTTGCTAAGTTTTTCGAAACTTACCCAATATTTTTCTCCAGATGGTGAATGTGTAAGGCATGACTTTGAAGAATTGGGTCGTGATACAGAAGAAGTCCATATTGCTGATGAACCTCATTCATATATTATTTGTTAAAGACATAAAATATGCTTTTTATCTATATTTAAATAATTATGTAATTGGTGTGAAATGTTCTACTTGATAAATGTAATAGTCGAACCCCTTTATTTTGAATATTTTAGAATAATGGAAATATTTCAGTTTATTACCATAGACTTCCTCTGCTTAAATATTCTAAATTCTATGAGTTTAATTTCTGGTCTATTTTATCACGATTGGTTCACTACCTAAGGAAAAACCGGTTCTTGGGTTAAGTATCGACCTAATTTCCCATATTGGGAATCGGGGCGTTACAGAGGGCTTCCTTGAGGGAGATCACTTCTTCCTCATGCTTTTTCTGCAGCTCCACGGTAGCTGCAGTCAGCTGGTCTATTTCAGAATTGGCCTTGGCCAATTTCTCTTCACAAGTTTTCAGCAAGGAGCTGGTGCGACCAACCCGGCTCAATGCTTCCATGTGTTGATAAAAGCTCAACACAGCATTCCTAGGAAGGCGGAAGATATCAGAAGAAGTCATAAGAAATTATGAAAATATAATTAAGCAAGAAGACCGGTACCTTGTAGATTGACTAACAACGGAGGTGTCATCCAGGGCTTCAAACTCCTGGCGATCAGAAGGAGCAAGACTGAGGGAGCTCCATTCTGCAGCTTTCTCGGGATCCCGAGTAACCCTATCGGTCATCTTCAGGGTCCACTGGGGGGTGAAGACCTCCTCACCATCCGTCGAAGCTTTGGATTTTTTATTGGAGGGAGCATCAATTGTGTCATGCCTCCTCTTGGTTCGGGCGGAGGAAGAGACATTAGACCTCTCCACCATTGGTTTCTTCCCTTTACCCGAAGCATCAGCTACAGGCCTGATATTCCTGATACCCCTATAAGAGGGGTCGGGAGAGGGAAGAGAAGCCTCTTGATCTATGGTCAAGACCCTGGGCGATCGTTGCTCGGCTGTCACAACGGCCCTAGCGGCCTTCACCCGCAGTCTTTCAGGGTTCATTCTGGGAGGCACTGCAAAGAAGAAGGACAAGAGTCATAATTCAAAACATATCACTTCAGTCAAATCAAAGGATGATGGTTAGAAGCTCACAATGAGCCAAGCCCCAGTATCTTGAAGGATGGAGTTATACTCCACTTCATATCCATGTATCTCTTGATACCACGGAATGGATTTGATCTTCCTGATGGCCGCCTCGTCTTCTTTGGATAAGGGAAGGCCCCGGTTACTCTCGGACGAAGAAGTAAACCTCCTCCAGGTGGTTGGGAAGTTAAGATCTGATGGAGGCGCTCGACAGAAAAAGTATCTTTCGCGCCATCTTTTGTGGTTAGAAGGGCAAGTTCCTTTGACAAGGATGCTGCCCCTCCAATCAAGTTCAGCCTTATTGCGTTTGGAAAGAAAAACCCATCCGGGAGGATGGGAGATAGAAAGAACATGAAAATGTACAAAAAGAGAAAGAGAGGGCGTAATGCCAAGCTCAAAACACAAACCCAAGTAGCCGACGATGAGACGCCAGCTATTGGGGAGGAGCATTCCGGGACAAATGTTCCAGTGATTCAAAACTGCGGAGAACGAAGGATTAAAAAAGGGAAAGCGAACCCCGCTTTCCAGTGCATCTATATACAGAGAAAATTCACCCGAAAGGGATGAATCAACCCTCTCATCAGGGTGGGGAGCCCTAACCTGATATGAGGAAGGAAGATCAAAATCTTGGACAGCTGAAAGAAGGGTTTCCTCATTGTAAATGGAGGGAACAAAGCCAGGTCCACCATTGGACTCGGAGGTTTGAGGCTGCCTAGAAGACTCGACAATCTTGGAAGATCCAGACTCGAGAAGGATAGGAGAAGTTTCGGTTTTTCTTTCAAAACCTTTTTGAGAAACTTCAGCGAACTCCTGCCAGAGGACGGTTAGGGTTTTGTTATCACTATCCGACTGTTCGGGAGCAGGAGAAGCAAAAGCATCACTGCTATTACCAACATGGGGTACTAAAGAAGCCCTATCGTCCGCCATTATTCGTTTCAGTAAACTACAAAAAGAAAAAGACCAGTAAACTTATTGATTCAGTGAGACGGAAGCTTGAGAGCAGGAAGGCGCGAAGCAGACAACAAAGGTTCAAATTCCAGACAGGAAGAATGAAACCTACGAAGACAACGAACCGCTTTTAAAACTCCCGCACGAGTGTTCGGGAATCTGAACGATCGAGATTGATTCAAAATCAACGATCAAGATTGAAAGACGTTTTGAAAGTTTGAACTCACGAATCCGAAATAGGCGTTCGGAAACCGTCGCTTGGATGACGTGAGCCACGACAGATCAACTGCAACGAGATATGTGGCCTTACACTCACAACGCTCGAGGAAAAGTGACCACCGCATTAAATGTGATATGACATTTAATGAAGCACGCAGAGATCATCACCTGACGACGAACCCAGTTAAAAACCAAGCCCTCGGGATCGACCGAACGCTTGGTCTGGGGGGCTCGTGATATGGAGAGTTTATGATCAGACCGGGTTCATACCTGGTCCGACCCTCGACCCAGGTCGAGACGGAGAAAACTGAATCGCTCTCGAGCGAACCGGATCCGGAAGATGGCTTGCTGAAGAAGAAAGCTTATTCGGCTGCAAGCGTGCCCTAATCTTACTTATGGATTAGGGTAATCACCCTAATGATGGCAGACTCAAACTGACGGCTGCGGATAATCATTATCGAAGGGATAACCATCGCATAACCTAAAGGTTATCTCAGGAGTCCTCTACTAGCCCAAACTAGTAGAAGTCTATCGCTCAACGGATCTAACTGATAGGATCCAACGAATACCCGAAGAAGGCTCAAGTGCATCCAACGAAGGAGATTCGAAGGTACACTCTATATAAACCTCACTACCATACAAGGTGAAGGGGGGATCAATCGATCGAAAAGAATACTATCTGAGACTCAGGTTCAGATACATACTGATAGACCTAAACTATCAGCGATCTGCTATCTAGATCACCTTTCCCAGTTCTTCATTCCTTAGCTCTGTGCTTCTAGCAGAGCCGTTTGTGATTAAGTTCATCAACTGACTTAGCCTTCGGAGGTGGACTCCCGACCCCAGCGGTCGGGCCACATCTGATGCTTTCGTTTTGCAGGACATCACGAGGAGATCTAAGGGCTGAGCAGATTTTGGACGCATCACCAAACAAGTACTTAAACATTGCTCATTACTTTTACTCATTGAATAACAAGCTTGAATTGGCAGAGAATCTCCATGACATCTATAAGAAAAATCCACAACAGCAACAAAACCATTTTTTGCTCTAGGCATGAATAGTGTATCTAAAACTATATAAACAGTCGTTCATCGTAACCTTGTAGCAAACTCCTGGTCGAAGAAACAGATCTTTTTCCAATCCAGTTCGTCCACCACCATGAAATCCCAGTTAGATTCAGGCATGATACACTTTTCAGTTATTGGAGAACCCCAAGTACTCTCTTCTGGTAAACTAGATAACTTCTACAGCATTTAGCTGTTGAATAAGTAAAATAGAAAAGCATATTTGCGTACAAACACAAAAAGGCCAATGCTTCAAACCTGCCCAGCTCAAAGTGAGAAGTAGGATGAGGGACATAATACAATGTGCCACCAAATCCCATCAGTTGAGACATTCACACCCACAATGTTTACAGAAACAATAAGAGCACACAAAGAATTCAACAGAAAAACTCAGATGTCCTAAATCTTGAATGAGTAAGATTCCTTTCCCTAGATAAGGTAAGAATCAATTTCATGACAAAAAACAAAATTAGCAGAGACTGAATTAGTCCTCCACATGCAGAACACAAGAAATTAGTTGTAAGACTGCTAACCACCTTTGGTAATACAAAGCCCAAATTCAAAAATGGTTCTGCAGAGATCACATTCAGACCAGTATTATCCAGGCAATTCACTGAAATAACAGAAGATTCACCAAAAAAGATTCCCTTCAGGGAAAAAAAACATGGAAAACCATATCATTGCTCAGTGTACTCAAAATGGAAGATGATGGAAAACCACCAGAGAATCACAGTTGAATTCAGCTTGGATGTCAATCACAAGACAAGTATTTCCTTTTATACCTTGATGGAAAAACAAATCAAATGTCAAAATGGTTTTCCAGTTGTTTAGCTAAGGTCAAATAATATTACAACAATCCAAATTGAATGACATTGAGGTAAAAGAAACAGGCAGTTAGCAACAGTAGTATCCAATGTATGACAGGAACTTTCTACCTTTATACTTGATTCTCTGGCCACACACTAAGGGCCTGTTTGGTTGTGTGAATCCAGCCATTTGAAATGAAATGAGATTTCAAATCTATGGATTTCAAATCTATGGACTCATGAATGAAAAAATTAACCGTTTGGTTACTTGAATCTGATGAAATGAAATCTGTGGATTCATCCTGATAACTGTTTGGTTACTTGGATCTGTGGAATGAAATCTATGGATTCATCTTGAAAAACTGTTTGGTTATCCTAAATCTGTGGATTTGAAATCTATAGATTCACCTTGAAAAACTGTTTGGTTATCTAAATCCATGAATTTCAAAATGGATAATTTTCATCTAGATGAGGTTTGGTCCAAGTCACTTTTAGTTCACTTTAAGTGAGGTTTGGTCCAAGTCACTTTTAGTTCACTTTAAGTTTTCTTTTACACTCCCCTGTGGTTTCAAGAAATTATTAAATAAGGACAAGCTTAACAGAAACCATTAGTTTAATAATTTTTGTGACAAAAATACCCTTTTTATTTTATTTTAAAGGGGTTATCTTGCTTTTTGTTGAACTTGAAGACAAAATTGGTTGACTTAGACGGATGGGAGTGCACAAATATAGACCCTAGTCAACTAATTGTAATATAATATTATTCCTTCTTTGGAATTGCAATGTCAAGTCCTAATAACTAAGCATCAATATCCAATCATTGTCAATGCCTTAGCTATACATATGTTGCCCTCAAGTTTTCTGCACCAAGAATAATATTCGACGAATTTTGAAATCCTTTCCTGATAAGAAAATGTACTTCTAGATGCCATTGTTTGATCAGGAGATTTTTTTTTCCCCAACTGTTTACACTAGCCCCATTGCTTCATCATGTAGCAGAGTGGTATATCCAGATAAGATACTTTCCTTGCATAAAAAAATCTTCACTTTATTCAATTTAAATATCTTGCAGTCAGTGTTCCTTAGCTTTACAATTTTGTCACCCTTGGCTTGACGATTGAGAATCATGATTCATTTCCTTTATCTGTACTGCTTCATTTTTGTTTTTTCTAATGGTGTGAATTTAACCCATCTAGCTGTGGTTCAACTCTAACTAATTCATAGATTTGTGTGTGTCGATGGGTGCAAGAAACTGTGCATGTTTCTTCCTTTGTCCTCTTTCTCTCTCTCTCTCTCCTCAGAGCTTTTGTAGTTCATTCATTTGTCAAATTAGCTGAAGACATTGAAGTGGGCTGAAAGACCAAACTGTTAGCAAAGAATTTCAATGAATTGAGAATGCAATTTCAAAGATAAAGATGGAAATTTTTTAATCCTTCGCCCAGGATAAAAGGATTGAGAGTTGACAATTTAGATTCAAAGCGGTGTTTGATGACCCAAAAAAGAAAAACTGAAATATGATCAATTGCATCGGTCTTCATCATTTTATTCAAGATGTTGATTTAGTTCTCTGTTTCCAAATATTGTATTAGGTCATAAATAGTTCAATTAAAACTATGAAAATTGTATCAAATTCGAAAAAGTAAAGGATAAACCTGATCAATCAAATTACCCAGTAACTGATCCAGTTGTATAAAAAAGTAAATATATATATTAATTTTGAGAAACATAATCACTTACATCTAGCTGAACTTCTTATTGTTTATAGAAACTGGTCAATGGACCATCCACTAACATGTAAGAATTGTTTAAACTTCAAATCTTGAAATTGAAAGTAGTAGCTGCTGTCAACTTAATCTGAACAGTGAGTAGGCTTGTTTCTCCAACTTTGATTGTTAGTTTATTATCTAGTTCTCAAAGAAACAGTCTTGGTTCAACCCATCAACTGGATTCAGTCCAATTTGAATTCCACAAATCTGTTTCTTAATCTGAATTGACTGAAGTCATGATGAGTCTCTATCAATAAATAGCTCAATCTTATGGATGTTACTGCTAAACACCCGAAGAAAGGAAAAAAAACAAAGGATAGAGTAGGAACGAAGCCCAAAGCTATACAAGAAAGATATGGACAAGGAAGAAACAAAAGGAAAAACTGTTTTAAGTTGTGCAACAGAACAAATACATCATCTCAAAATCCTAACTATTCTTTTGCTCCCTATGAGCTTCCAATGGAGAGATGAAAAGATAATGTAATCTTCTCTTCTCCTGCAACACACCAACCTGCACAACTAACATGAACTTATGTCTTTTATTAGGGAAATACTAATAAACCAAATAATCCAAAACAACAAAAAAGATCTCATACAACTACTGCCATCGCAATACTGACCCTGAGCTCTGTTCTAATGCTCCAAAAACACTTTCTCCCAAAAAGGAGAAGAAATGGTTAGTACATGATCTTCTCTGTATTCTTATTTACCAAACACCATAAATCTTAGCACTCAGAATTTTGAGTCTGAGAGTTAAATCCCTCTCAAATTAGGATTTGGCTCACCTACTGACATACCATTGTATTGATGGTCCAAGTGGCTGCAGACCACCTGTGAAGAGCAGCACAATGATTTTTGGGGTTGTACTGATCACTGGTGTTTGTAATTTCTCTTGATTTTGGAGTACCAACATTGCTTCCTTCCTTGATGATTTTTGTAGTTAGAGATGTATTTCAGAACAAACTTGCTACCTTTCTCAATTTTCGAAGGGGAAACTGTTTCAGGAAAATGGTGTCGGTTAGTCATGAAGACTGGATGCATTTATGCTGGAATCAGGTGCTGTAGCACTGGTACAGTGAAATATCTAATAGCCCTCCTATTTGTTTTCCCATAATACCCCTCTTCCAAGGCATGTTAGCCTTTCCCTTTTCTAGTTGTTTGCTGTCTCCACCTGATAATAAAATTTCATCAATGCAGCAACTTTATCTTTCTTACCAATGTAATAGAGTTATTCTAATTGTTTATTTTTTTTTTACTAGGGCTGTTATACTGTCTTTTAATCAGATATTTGATCTGCTTTGCGTCATGTTCTAGATTTGAAAAGTATGGTGTCAGTTGGGTTGGCTACCCTAGCATCTTGCAATTATAATCAGTTAACATATTTCTCCATCCACAGCCATTTTTCAAAGACCATCCCCACAAACTTTAAATACACATATTCTGGTCCACATAAACGAAAAATAAATAAATAAATAAATAAAATCAGTCTCCAAACACAAGGTCTGGAGATGTTAGCGAGATTTGACTCAGATAAAAGTCAGATGCAGTTTGGTTGAGTCTTGGGCCAAGCTGCATTCTTTTGAAACAGAAGGGTTATAAATTTAGTTAGAGAGTTTATGCAGGTCAGACACAACTAACAGAAAGCTATGATTTTCTCATCACAACCCTTTTCTGTACAGGATGGTGTGTAATTGAGGAATCACCATTCATAAGTAACCTTCCCAGAAATCCTCATTGGCTGTGGGGTCAAAAACAAACTGAAGTGAACAGGTCTCAAAGCAGTTTGAATCAGTTATGGCACCAGAGATAATACGTCACAACACCCCCCCCCCCCCCACACAGTTGCATAATGATACAACAAAAGCCAAAATATTTAGATGCAGTGCAGTATTAGTTGAAAAGGAAAATATCAAATTGAAAGCCTATCTATGGTTGAAAAGGAAAATATCAAATAACAAATCTATCATTGATCAATCTTGCATAATAAGTTCCCCGGAACATACCTTTTTTGGTGTGGTTATGGGGGGTGATTAGACTAAGGAGAGGGTTTGGGTGTTGATGGCTGCAGGAATGCACACAATGCACCTGGGAATCTTTGCAGATGTCAACACACAAATCCAAACATTTCAAGGATTGACTGATACTCCTCTTCAATAAAGTATAGAAAATACAAAGAAAATGGGTTGAGCAGTGAATTTTATCAAGAAAATGGGTTAAGCAGACCTATTCACTGTAATTTTTTAATCCTCTTCATTTGGAATCTATTAATTCACATTATAATAGTCTTTTGTAAGGAAATAAGTTCTCATTATCAAAATCAACTTTGCCGAGTCCAATATTATTCATTTTGGATCATATTAAAAATAGGAACAACCTGGTTGAGCCATAATTTATTAATCAATTTCACTTCGTTCCTACATTGAAAGATAAAGAGAATGCATGAGGATGAGGATCGTAAACACCAAATACAAGTGGGTATATTCCTGAGTAAGAGGTAAGAAGCAAGGCTGGACTGGAGTCAATCCTAGTGATGGAGCTGATAACCCATCAAATATGTCCGGCCTTGTAGGACAAACCGATAGTAATTTGAACCAGACGAGTAAAATAGAAAAGTTCTACAGCCAGGGGCTGGCAAGAAACCAGTAGAAGTGCTAGAAAGGTTAGTATTTAATCCATCCTTACCTTCTAAGGACTCAAAATAGAAGCTAAACAGATCGAAAACAGAAAGCAGCCCACACAGAGCCATAGTGAACAGGTAGTTCACCAACCCCACAAGATATCTCAATCATCTATAGATTAACCAAACAAACACTGATCGAAATCAGGTAGAAGCACGATAATTGAACTAAAGAAACCCTACACGAAATAAAGTTGGGATAAAAACAAAAAATAAAATGACATTTTCACAACAGATCGAACACAAAAACTAATCTTTTTCAATAAATATCGAAGCATACAATACCAGCTTCAAGAGAAATGAGAGAAATAGATGAATGGGTCGAACCTTGCTGGACCTGAGAGAGTGTAGTCTGACTGCTGAGAAGAAGAAAGAACCTCCGAAAGTACAAGTCTAAAATTTAGAGACGACGCAGAAGCGAAAGATAAAGAAGAAAATCGCCTTCATTACTCGCAGGGTTGATTCCATTATTTTTAACAACCGAACGCGTCCATGAAAAGAGAAGAAGATTACAATGAACTATGAATGCGAGCAAATCACTGCCAAGAGGAGGAGATTTCGAGAAGAGAAGATTTTGAGAGGAGAAAGAGGCTTCGTGTCGTTCGTCCACAGGATCTTTGTTCGTTCGAAGAGTTCGAGTTCAGAGAGTCTCGTTCCGTAAAATGAAATCTGCTCATTCAAGAGTTTTTATAAGCAAGTGTCATTCCACTCAGTTCACCCTAACCCCTGAATTCTACTCATTCAGGTTTGTAGGCTATATTTTGAAATGGGTGGATTTATGAATGGACTCATGTCTTCCAACCAAACAGGGTTAAAAAACTCATTCATGAGTCTAGGGATTTCAAATGGCTGGATCCACACAACCAAACAAGCCCTAAGAAAGGTCCCATCACAGCAGTGGAGGCACTGTTAGACTATAATTTCAGATCTTGAAACCACAATCCAGTGGACATTCATGTAAGAGTTTATTGGATTCATACTGTTAGAAATACGAACCAAATTTCATCCATTGTCTCACATTACATTAAGCAATTACCATTTTCTCTGTATCAGTGGACTATTCCTCAAATTGGTGAACTCTATCAAATCATCTCCAGATAAGTCCACATTGATTATTATTGTGATATCAAAATGGTTTGTAATCCCAGGATTGGATTAATAAAGCCACTCAGTAGGCACAGCCGCACAGGAAAGCTCTAAAAACAGAAAAGGGAAAGAAATTTTATCAATTCATTAATGGGAGAAAATGTAGATAGTCTAGACTCTAGACCCATACGCCGAGCAACAGCCATCCACATCCATGACATCTAACAATGCCATATCAGATATGGTAGAAAACAAACGCTTCACCCTTTCATATCCACCAATCAATCAACCCCAAATGCAATCAAATAGGTTTATTACTGTAAATCAGTAGATCCATTTCGTTCTGAAAAACTCAAAGGGAAGAAATAAAATTTGAAATTTGAAAATCTAATAATAAGTCTTCTGATTGAAGTAGAAGCCATTAACCACACTAGAATTTAAGAGAAAGTACAACCTACAGTACATGTTTCTTCTACTTTTAATCAGAAAATGTTCTATAACTAACCTCAGGAGCAAACACAATCAAAATCCACAATCACCATTGATTTTTAACTGGAATGATAAAAAGGTTGCCCTAACTAGAGACTCAACCTCCGAATCCGTAAAGGGTTCTGCCCTGTCTCTTCAACGCATAGACAACATCCATGGCTGTCACAGTCTTCCTCCTTGCATGCTCTGTGTAAGTAACAGCATCCCGAATAACGTTTTCAAGGAAGATCTTAAGAACACCCCTGGTTTCTTCATAAATCAAACCACTAATCCTCTTAACACCTCCTCTCCTGGCAAGACGACGAATCGCAGGCTTGGTGATACCCTGGATGTTATCCCGCAAAACCTTCCTGTGACGCTTTGCGCCTCCTTTGCCCAAACCCTTACCACCCTTTCCACGACCAGACATTTTTGGGAGCTTATGCGATTCTAGCAGAGCTTTGAATCTTGAAAGGAGAGAACTGCCTGCTTTTCAGTTGGATGAATTGGCTATGAGAATCGAATTGGTTTTATAGATGAAATTTTGAAATCTTTTGTTGGCGGGGCTTTTTGCGCTATCGGTTGATTTCGGTGTTAAAAACTTCAAACCACGCGTGATAGTATCAATCCACGTGAAATTGTTTGGTTGAGTATGAGTCGTCGATTACATGCCAATCGACGGTCCGCTTGTGGGAGGGCTGCAGCCACGGATTGACAGTTTTCATAACTGATTTTTATTTGCAGCAGCTACTCCAAATTCTGCCATGTGTACAGATTACAATCAAACAGTGTCAATTGAAAGTGCGGGATTTAATTGTAATTCTAACTTTCTTTTTTTATACTAAAAGTTTTTCAATTTTACAAATTTACAAAAAGAACCCTTTTCTACACTGATCATAACCCAAGGTTGTTGAAGGAGACCACCAATCTCCTCAGCCACATCAATGCCTTCGTTTAGTGCAGTCAACACGGATTCATCAACGGCATAATCAATGTAATCCAATGTGCTTATCATCCCAAACACCAATCAAATTGCAAACCAAGGTTTATGAAATTCAAATTGAACAGATTTTCCTCACCTCCAGCAAGAGTATAAACGAGGCAGAGATTTCTGATGTCGACAACATCATGAAATATAGCTTTCAAATGAAATTATGAAACTCAGCCTTTTTTTCTGTAGGGTTTACATAAGATTTAATCCTCACCTCGAAGCTAGCACCGCAGATGAGGAGAGATTCAAGTGGGAAGCTCTCGATATAGAACGGATTCCAATCCTTTTGATTGGGTTTTTAAAGGGTTCAAAACTCTTGTTGCTGTTTTTGTGTCTCTCTGTTTCTCAACCACTACAGGAAAGGAAATACGGGCAGCCGACGCTCCAGATTTTGCAACCCCTAGATAGAATCGTACGGACCTTGTTTCAGCAAATTGATTTCTATCAAGCAAATGCTGACGAATTGGTGTTGATACCCCTGTTTTACCAAAAAAAATTGGGTGAGTTTTTCTCAAACATTGATCTACGGCTTGCAAAATGAGCGATTGCCCAAAACCTGAACTAAAAGAGACTCTACAAACAAAGCTTTCTGACTCGGCCTTAAGATGTATCCTTTGGATTATTGGGACCTACGAGCCAGGACAGCCTATACCGAATGATCAAAATGCATACGTTGCCAATTTCTAGGGCAACATCGATCTCCTTCTTCTTCTTCTTCTTCTTCTTCTCCTCCTCCTCCTCCTTCTTCTCCGTCTTTTTCGTTATCAACATTTGGGATTTGGGTTGAAAGAGTAAGAGGGGTTATTTTTGTAAATTTGCAAAATTTATAAACTTTTAGTGTAAAAAAATATATATTTCCAATTATACCCCACACTTTCAATTGACACTGTCCAATTGTAATTTGTACACATGGCACAATTTGGAGTGTCCACTGCTGGCAGCAATGGCTGCTACAAATATAAATCTGATGGGAAGTTCTTGGTTTGATTCAGTTAGTTTATGGCACGTGGGAGTGGGAGATTCCAAGGCTGGTGCATCAACTGGAAATGCATCTCTACAGCCCAAACATCGTGGAGTTAGCCCGTGTTGGTTGGATGGTCCATCCGTGGGGATGTCGGGAGATATGGTGTCATTGCTAGAGGCTAAGATTCTCAATTTGCAACCTAAAGTGTTAAAGTCAAACCAAATCGACCCGTTATAGCTCTAACCGGTCCAAATCGAACCGTAATGGGCTACGTTTGGCTAAGGGGGCAAAGCCTGAATTGTTTCAAGCTAGTTCAGGCCAATCTGTTATCCGAATTGCCCGAATCAATCCATTAGTTAAGTACCTCTCTATTTTAGCTCTATATTTTATATTTTAAAGTAGCTTAACTCCTTCTTCTTTTGTCCTATTTTCCATTTTCGTCGATCTAATTCCTGCCCTCAACAACGTAATTGTTTCTATCAACTTAATTTCTTCCATCAATCTAATTTCTTATTTCCTTTTTCCATTCAACAACAACAACAATAAGTTTTGCCCCAACTAAATGGGGTGATTGGGGTCAGCTACATGGATTTATGCCTTCCAATCAATTATATTTGAGGTCATGCTAGATTCAAAAGCCTAAGCTATGCATATCCTTTCTCACCACTTCTATTAAGATTATCTTAGGCCTGCCCCTAGCTCTTCTAGTTCCTTTTATGAAATCCCCCAAGATACCAACCCAAAAATCCTTGTTGTAGACTCAAAAACTTAGAGTGCGAGAAGAAGGCAACTGTCGGCCATCCAGAAAGAGATTATTGGATTGGAATTCAAACCAATGGAAGTAGACGGAGATGATGCTAAGTCAAGAGTTTTGTCAAAGTTTGAAAGGAGATCTAACTAGGATGTTGACGGATTTTGTAGATGGATCATGTATTATATGATGATATGTATTGTGAAATCCCCAGATTTCTACCCCTTTAACTCGTAGCTTCAAGACCGGGAAAACCGGGCCTCGAGTTGGTGACAACTATGGGCCATTCAAGTCGAGCCCAAAGGTTTGGAAATTGAACCATGTTGGTGGATGACCCTTGTGATGACTCATCAACTCTCCTAGAGTTGAAGTGAAGAGAGAAGATTAATCATGATGGTGTAAAAATGGTGATTTTGGAACATCCATAGATCGGCGATGGAAAATCCGATTGACGTGAATAAAGTATCAAATCGAAGATCATCGAAAGACCTTTCCAACAAGACAAAAATCACCATAATCGGACCTTGGTTGGCCCCTCAACTAGGGCTGGTAGGATGGGGTCGGTTGGATGGCCGGTTGACTGCCCCCTACCCAGTTCAAGGCAGAATCGGGTTTTTCCTCTTTAAAACCCTATTTTGAGTTTCTATTCTCTCATACTCGCATTTTAAAAGGCTAGTATGAGGCTGAGGCTATAGGAAGAGGAGAAACCAAATGAGAGGTAGGTTTCTAGCCATTTGGAAGCGTGCCGGCACCCAAATCATTGCGGAATTATTAGAAAATGTAAGAATCCTCAAACCCTCTTCCTTGAGCTTGGTTTTATGAGATGTTCTATGCAATAAATGATGAGTTTCGGTAGTTGAAACATGATAGGTGTAATAAATGCTTGCAAATAGTTTTATTTATGATCTTCTTTAGTTTGTGAGTGGTTTGTGCGAATCTTTGCAAACGATTTTGCGTTTTGATTTTCTAAGACGCCTGCGGGCACTCATGAGAGCCAAAATTTTGGGCTTTTTGATTGAGATCGAATTGGGTCAAATTGAAGGTACCCTTAGGACCCTATTTCTGCCAATTAGACATTTCCAAAGTTTCATTTTGATTCAACTTCGAATCGATGGTGAAATATTGATTTTTGCCAAACTAGGTTGTGAATGGCGGGTTCAAACCTAGTTGGCAAATTAGGCTTTTGTTGGGTGATTTTGGAAACTCTATTAAAACCCAATTGACTTCTAATTTATGTCTATTGATCTTCCTACATGATTAGATTTATTTTGATTATAATCATCAACTTGTAAGTGTGACTTTGTGGAACTTTGAAGAGCTTATACCAACTAGAAAGGTGAGGAATATACTTAAACTTATTTTGTATGTTTAATTTTGTTAATTAAATTTCATTATTTATATCTTGCCTTGCTTTCGTATTTATTATCTTGTGATTATGTGTGAGACTTTGCACGAATGAAAGGTAAGAAAGCGTGTTTGCTTCCATTTTCAATATTCTTTGAATGATGATATAAGAATGTGTATGGGATTGGTTGTGAGACTTAGATTCTCTTAAATCTACTTACCAACTAGGGTTGTGGGTTTGCCCATTACCGTAGTGAACTTACATTAGTATGCATCTAGACCCAAATACATGAATGCTAGGTGTCTACAAGTGTTTGGCTAGGTAACCACATGAGTACTACTACCCTTTCAGCAGGGGTATTGAAGCCGGGTAACCCGTGATGTTAGTGGCTAGGGTGTCAAGCAGGCCCACTATCTTCATAGAGCGGTAGAGTTGCATCTAATAAATAAGGGCTCCTGGGCACTCAAGACTGGTAACTAACCCGTGAGAGGACATGGAGAGCATCATGTCCATTATATGTGGATATGACCACTGGGTTAAGGAATGGGGTCCAACAAATGCCTCCCGTTGAGGATTCCATTCCTAGGTGGGAAAGTATCGAACCAAAAAGGCACTAGGCATGAGGGGAGATATTGGATATTGAACCGAGTTGATTGGTAGGGGTGTCAATTTTCAACCCGAACCTTTAAAACCGGAATGAACCGGCCTGTTATAGCCCGAACAGGACCAAACCGATCCTTAATGGGCGGTAATTGGACTTAGGGTCCTCAGCCGAACGGTTTCAAGCTGGGCCGGGCCAACCGGTATGCAGCCCATTAGCCTTTTACATAAATAAAATTAAAATATTAAATGTAATTAATGACCCACTGAATTTCAGTCGTGTTTGGACTTTGAGACTTGAGTTTGAGTAGTTGAGTGTTTAACACGTTAAAGTTTTAAATTTTATCTTTTTAAGTTTCAAATTTCATTTAATTTTATTATTTTAAAATTTAAAGTCTTAACTCTTAAGTCTTAATTTTTAACGTTGTTTCAGTTTCAGTCTTTCACATTTTCACTTTTGTGAAATCAGGGTTTCACATTTCATTTTCACTGTTTCACTTTCACTAGGCCGCTGGGCGTTTCACTTTCCCTGTTTCTCCTTCTCTCTTGTTCATCTTATCGGCCACGACAACTCCAGCAGCGGCAACTCCAGCAGTAGCAAGCAAGAGTGGTTGAAACCGAATCCGGATCTTCTCCCCTTCAAGGGAGCACAAAGTGCTCCTTTGTGCTCCCTAGGGGTGTCAATGGTGCGGTTTGGAGCTGTTTCGGGCCGGGTCTAATAGTTTCGGGCTGAAAAACCCCCAGCCCAAACCAGCCCATTTAAAAGATAACGGTTGTGCGATTTGGTGCGGTTTCGGTTTGGTGCGGTTTGGGTTCGGGTTGACTAACGGTTTGGCCTAATGGTTTGGATTCGGTTTGGCTAACGGTTTGGACTAAATTAAAAATCAATATTGAAATTTATTTTTATTTTTTCCTCAACTCCAAATCCTAGTTTCTCACACACAAAACTACAAAAGATAGAGGATGAAGACTCCAAGTAGATCCAACCATAAGTGATGGGATTAGCTTGATCCAAACCACCCTCCACCCTCAAAAAATAAAGAATTTAGATTTTTCTATCATGTGTAGTCCAACCTCACAATTTTTACCCAATGAAATTGAATTTATTTGTAAGAGTTAAGAGTTATCAATTAAGACTTTTAAATTTTAAAATAATAAAACTAAATGAAATTTGAAAATAAAAAACTTAAAACTTAAAACTTAAACCGTTAAACGTTTTAACACTCAACTCTCAACTACTCAAATTCGAGTCTCAACGTCTCAAAAAACCGAAATTCATGGATCATTAATTACATTTAAACAATACAAAAAAAAAAATTTAATTACATTTAATATTTTAATTTTAGTTTTGTAAAAGACTAACGGGCTAATGGGGCCGCACACTGGTTGGGCCGGGCCAACCCGAAACAATTCAGGCTGAGGACCCTCAGCCCAATTATGGCCCATTAAGGATCGATTCAGGCCGGTTCGGTCCGGTTTTAACGGTTCGGGTTGAAAATTGACACCCCTAGTGCTCCCCCATGGCTTCCTGACCACAAAACCAGTGGGTCCCACTAGTGAAAAAAAAGTTTTTTTTTATAATTTTTTTCAAAAAGTGTTTTTCATCGTGGGCCCCACTAATATTTGTGGTCAGGAAGCGTCAGGGAGCACTTTGTGCTCCCGGTTGGGGTCGCTGATCCGGACTCGTTGAAACCCTACATCTTCTTGATTTATGTTTGTCTCGCCCTTCATCTCCTTGTCCATTAACGGCGATTCCAGCAGCAGCAAGATTGTGCTTGACTACTCTTCAGTCTTCAACATTTTTCCTCTCACTCTTCATCTCTTCAGCTATTCCAGGTAAGGTTCTTCTTACAGACGATCATGGATCTTCTACTTTCCTATTTTTTTGTTTTTGCAATATTATGTTTTGTACTACAATATTGACTTAACTACGAAAATGGTCCCAATCTTTAATCTGCTGGTAATTATATGTTGCAATTGGAACAAGATTAAGTCCCGCCAAGGGAGTTGGATTTAATTAGTCAAAGTCGAATTCACGACTCTGTCACTTATTCTCTCACGTTAAACTTCCCTCCTCTATTTCTTTAACTAATTAACTCTATTGCTCAAATCCCCTGTTATGGGAAGGTGGAAAGACAAGGTGGGTTATGGGTTATCCTTCTCTAAAAATTTCTTCTGTTCACATTCTCAACAGAACCATTGCAATCAACTTAATCCAAACCATTAGCCAAACCAAATCCAAACCATTTGTCCAAACCGTTAGTCAACCCGAACCCAAACCGCACCAAACCGAAACCGCACCGAAATTGTTATCTTTTAAATGGGCTGATTTGGGCTGGGGGTTTTTCAGCCTTGAAACCGCTCCAAACGGCACCGTTGACACCCCTATTGGTTGGTGTCATAGGGGAAGTATCTATACCATATGTAGTACGAGATCATATGACTTTGCACTAGGCTAAGATTATCCTTGACACGCGTGCCAAATCTCATACCAAACGGTGATGTGAGAGAGTGGTGACCCTATACTCCAACCATGGTTTGACAAGACTTTACCCAACAACCGCGGAGAACCCAATAGACGTCTCTTGTTGAGGGAGAGTGATTGAGACCGCTCAAAGGAGATTGGTGTACAAATTTAATGTGTGTCTACCATAGAGACCTCATGATAAAGTTAGGAGCATAATATCATAATCATTCATATATCATTAATTTCATTATTGATATTCATGCTATATGTGTGGTGTGGAATTTTGTAAACGAATGCATGACATGATGTAGAATCTTGTGAACGAATGCATGATATGATGTTGAGTTGACCTCACTGAGTTCTGTTGAACTCATTTCTTTTATATGTTTGTTTCTATTAGAATATACTGCAGGTTATGAAGGCTCCTTCCAAGTGGAGGATTCGTTGCCGGCAAACTTTCTTAAAGGAGTGTCTAAAGAAGATGTATATTCGCATGGAGCTTCATGCCCATGTAAGGATTGTTCTTATGGGATTGGATTCCATTAGGGAATCAATTTAGTTTAAATTCCGCTACAACAAATTATTCTTCCTTTAAACTCTTATGCCCATTTTTATTAATTTTAGAAAATGGATGATTGTAACCTTTTGATAATTCAGATTTGATAACTTTATTTTGAACTTTATTTATTCTTGTTATTTTAATTATATTATATCATGTGTTGTATGGAATTGTCACTGAACCTAGATCTTGCGGTGTATCACCTCCATGGGTATTCGGGTATTACGATCCGGATGGGTGGGGTGTAACATGTATAGAGGGTCCCAAAAATCAAATAAGACCCTTCTGTAGTATAGAATAGAAACTAGGGCAGAACAACGACTTTCAAGGCCTTGATTATACTCATGGAATAAAAGTTTCAGGGACTGGACAATTGGCCTAATCGCCCTAGGCAACCAGCCTGGTTCTATAAAAAAAGGGCAATTTTAGAAATTTGATTTTTGAAGCCCTAATTAAGGTGTTTTAGTTCTAAAACGTGTCACTAAGATCCAAAGTTGTTAGAGAACATCAAAGCTTGTCAAAGAACTCTGAAGGACAGTGTGGAAGTCATCCAAAACAGTTTTCGATCGATGATTTACTTTCTTGAAGGTTAATATTCATTTTCTTCTTTTTAATTCTCTTCTATAAATGATTTCTTCTATTGCCTAGACCTAGTTGAAAGCTCCTAATTACTATATTAACCTAGTTCTTCTACCCTCTTTACTCTAAAGTGAATCCCCATTCACTTTGGCTTATTCGTGAATCTTCCGAATCAATTTCGAAAAAGACCTAAATCGGATTCGTTAGGTTTTCATTCATTTTGCTTTTTAAAATTTTTTTTTTAATGTCTAAACTGCGATAGATCATGTTTCAATATTATTTGAAAATTTTTAAGGTATCTTTGGAGTAGTATAGAGCCCAATTGGGAAGCTTTCTGACGATCCTAGTCAATTTGTCCATAATCATAGGCTAGTTGATTGGCGTGATTCCACAAGTGACCAGCTCAAGCAACTAGCCCTAATCTAGTCGCCTGGGCAACCACTTTGACCAACCACCCTATGCAAGTTGGTCTTTTGTTTCCCTTATCGATATAGGACTTCTAAGGTTATTTCTAACTTTGAACCAACGTGTTAATAGGACTTTTTGGGAAGCGTGAACATACTCCTTGACTTACTTTTCAAAGTTGCAAATCATAAGCAAGGTGAGGACGTTCACTTGCACATAACCATTGTTACTTTTTTAGTTGACATGAAACTTGTTTATTATTACACATGTTGTTGTTTTAGGATTTAAGAGTGTTGTTTGTGATTCTAAATTTACAAAATATAAGTCGTTTGTTATTGATATTGGTGTATGGATCAATGTGTGATGGACTTAAATTTATTTTTGAATTGAGGATACTATTGAACCTTTTACTACTTTGTGGAAAGTGAATGTATGCTATAATGAGGATTGGCAGTAGTATGGGGTGTTGGGCTCTCAAGACTTGTAACCAACCCGTGAGAGGACACAACCATATTGTGGGGGGCCATTTATTGGTAGGGTTGCATATAATAGACTTGGGCTCATGGGCACTTAAGACTAGTACCCAACCTGTGAGAGGACATGGAAAATTATTGTCCATCATATGTGGATGACGAATAGGGTTAAGGGAATCTAAAAATCACACTAGTCACCATGTACCAAGTCCACAAGGTTGCTTTGTTTGGTGATTGACTTATAAGGCATATTGGTGAATTTAGCCCCAAAGCATGTAGTACATTTATGCAAAGAAGGTTTAAGTTTACCTACAATTAAGCCAATATTACACATATTCTTAATATTGGGTGAACTATGGTGCCCTAATCTAGCATGCCATAAATCGAGTTAACTCAAGAAGTAAAATAGAATCAATCATATTATGAATTGAATAAAAAACACTAAGTACAAAGAGCCCTTCGCTCAAGTAACCCTTCCCCACAAATTTATCACACTTTTTGGTAATAACCTCATTAGAATCAAAAGACAATTTCAAAGCAGTCTTATTTAGAAGATGCACTAACATAAATTCCTCCTAATTTCTGGTACATGAAGCACATTGTCCAAAACTAGTGTCTTCTTATAGCTATATATAAGCTTTAATGTGACCTAGCCCTTGTTGATAACGAAAGAAGAGTTTAAATTTCCCATGAAAACCTTATCTCCAGAAATAAATAGGGAGTAAGAACATAATTCGATTACCACATGTATCTCTCATTGTGCCAATATTGATGATACCCAGCTCATTTTTTTCAACTAAATTTATTTTTGTGATCATCGATACGAACCTTAATGAGATTGACCTTGGACTTATCATATTTCTTCTTGACTCAATAGTCCTTCTTGAGTTGACCCTGGCTTTCCCGCTTGAAGCAACTTCCCTTCTCCTTGAAGCCTCTACCTTTCTTAACTTAAGACCCTTCTTGAAGTTTCCACAAGATTAGCCTTAAGTTTTGGAAATCCACTATTCTTCTCTTTTTAACCCCTTGCTTTGTTCCTTCCTTTGATTTTGATCCAAACAACAACCTATTCAAAAGTCTATTCCTTCCTCTTATGTTTCATAGCAAGTTTAAATGTATTCAAGAGGTAGTGAGCTTTTCAATCAAAGAATTAGTGACAAAAAATTTGGCAAGATCATCCTTTCCCTCACTAGTTTTCCTACCAGAACTTTATAATAATCAATTTGTGGCGAAATTTCCTCATCGCCCATTTATGACAAAATTTAGGAAATTTGCCACCACATACTTATCACTACCTACATCCTCCAAGCATACTTATCTAGGAGTGCCTCCCAAATGATACCTGCACTTTTGAGCTCACTTGCATAGGAAAGCAGAAGGTCATGGAGTTCTCTTTGCATTAAATACAGCCATAGAGCAGGAAAATGCATGTAAGAGAATGCATTGACATTCGTGAGTGTTATATGATTAGATTGGACATAGAATGGTGGTTGTGTTAATTCAATGACAATTCAACCTCACGCTATTGGGTTGAGATATTTGAATTTTAAGTAATTTGCTATTAGTTTTTTGTTTAGGTTTAATTTTTATCACTTGTTCCCATATAATACCGTAACAAAACCGTGCCGTTTTTCCATACCAATTTTATACCGGTTTCATACCGTACCGTTTTTTAAAATACTGTTTTCATACCGTATCGTATAAATATGGTACGGTACGGTTATGGTTTGAGGTTTTAAAATTCAATACCGTACCAAATTACTGTTACCGTACCGAATTGACACCCTTACTATAGGGGCATTTGTCAAAAGCCTCGAAAGCCCTATTTTCTTGTAGTGGCTACGTTAGACATTATTCGGCTTTTAAATAGTTTTGATGGAGTAGTCAATGATAAACGAGCTAATGAATTGAAATCTCAGTTTGAGGCAAGAAATAAGTTCCCAAGGAACTCATTTCCTCAGACACTCATCATGATTCAAGTAGCAAAAATATATAGTCCTTACATCTTTGATGAATTCCACAATGAGTATACATGGGTTGGTTCTTACTACATAAAGTGGAAGGATGAAAGGGATAACTTGCATAAATATGTAATTGGTACTTTTGGTTTGGAGGTGGAATTTAGTGTTCAATGTAATCCATCTGAATCAGTTGTTCGTTGTAGTTGTAGGAAATTCGAGACCTTTGGCATCCTGTGTTCTCATGCTTTAAAAAATTTTGAGAGATTAGATATCAAGTTTATTCCAAAAGCATATGTTTTGAATAGATTGACACATGAAGCAAGAAGCATGATGGTGGAAAATAATAAAGGAATACAAGTTGAGGAAGATCCTAAGTTGGATTCAACACATCATTATAGGATCCTTTGTTGAAAACTAATAAATATTGCCGCACAAGCATGTAATTCAGTCGAGGGATATATATTGGTCAACAATATTGCAAGTGATTTATGTAAACAGTTGGACAATCTTGTCACGCATACCCCAAATACAAATCAAGATGAAGAAACTAATAATCTTAATCTGAATATTGGCAAAGGGCTTAAAAAGAAAGAGATGAAGAAGAAAACGAGCTCTACAACAAATAAACGGTTAAAACCTTAGAATGAAACACAAGCAAAAAGAAAAAAAAACCAAGTTCATCCAATGCTTCTATAGACCTCTCCATAGCATGCGATATAGTAAATCTGAATCATTCAAACATAACTCAAAGAAGTGTGGGCAAACTTGGCTACATGGATCTACTTTTGGTACTTTCTGCTCATCTTGATTTTCTTAATTTTAACATCTTTGCTTCATTTTTATCATTAACAGTTTGCTACTTTACAGTCTTAAGGGCCATTAGATGAATCCATACGTGGTATATGTTGCTCCCAAACCTTTGTAGTTTAGGTATTGTTTTTCACCTAAAGAAGTATGTGTTGAGATAGTGTATTTGAAAATTTCTTCACATCATTCGTGCATAGGTGAATGATGATGACCCATTTGATTCTCAAGCTGTCTCCTCCTTTACACCTACTACTTTAATGGTGGATCCAATTGTTGAACCAAATACAATCTTGCAAGTAGAAAACAACACTCCAAAGTTTGGTCTAAGTTAGGTTTACTCTATAGTTTTTAATATAAGACATGATTGCAGAATTGGTTGTAAGAATTTTAACATTTGAATTGTAATATTGTTGGTAGGTTTTAATATTCAATTGTTTTTCACTATGATTGGTATTTATTCTGTTTGGTTTGTAAATCATACATCAACCCTTGTGCGATTCATACAATTTTTTTGTCATAAACTTTTACTAACATGTTTTGAAATGTAGGTGAGTCTTTATCTCAAATTAGGAAGAGCACCTGGGTTTGTTCCTAGGAGATGATGGTTTAAATCCATCAGGACTCGTATAAAGCTTGCTAAACCTTGAAATAGGAAATGCAAATCTCAGTTCAACACATCTTTCTTGCCTAGCTGACTTGTTCAGCTGATCATCTCTTTTGTATTTTAGTGTTACCTCCTTAGCTGACATTATTGATTGCTTCCTGGTTATACTGTGTTGCTATGTAGAAGTAGAAGGTCCACCAAGATTCACACACAAGTCTTGCTTCCCCAATTGATCATGTGGAGGTCAAGGCTAGTCAATTCACTCAGACACGACCAGTTGTAGATAAGGTAGTGTTGTGACTAAAACATCCACTGCCGGTTTATACCGGTCAAACCAATCTTAGCCGGGTTCGGTTGAGAGATAAAGGAAGGATGATCAGAGACGTCCAAAGAGGAGCGATGATCCGATGGCTGTGATTGAAAAAGTGTTATAAGCGGGAAAGCTAGTATAAAAGCGAGGGAAGATTCATAAGAAGGTAAGTCTCTAGAATCAACCAAACTCTGAAAACTCACTCTGATTGAACTCCATTACAAGCACTTTAGAAGCTTCAGAGAGCTCTTAAGCATAGATTGAACGATACTGACTAGATCATCGGAGACAAGACGCGATCAAGACGATCGGCTCCGTTTCTTATTGGTATTCTGTTTCTTTCAGGAGTGAGAGGTTGATCGATCGAAGACCAAACCGGATCGAATCAGATCTGAGGAGTTCGGTGCGGGAAACTACGGTTCAAGGCGATTGGCAGAAATAGCACCAACATTTTGGCGCCGTCTGTGGGAAAAGTAAATGGAACAAGTTCAGAACATAAACTATGGCTCAATCACCTGAGAGGGAGGAAGAATTACCAATAGAAATGGCGGAAACAAGCCGAGGGGAGCCGAGGAGAGTAAATCCAAAAAGAAGAACAAGAGAAGTGGTTCCGATACCACAAATCCCAATGATGCAGACTCGACAGAGGTAGAGAATGATAGAGGATCATTCACCTCGTCCAACTGATCAGTTCGAAAGGCAAGAGAAGCAATTGGCGAATACATTGGTGGCATCTCGTCCAGAGCTAGATCCAAATCTGATCACTGAACTATTTGAGAGCATGCAGCATCAAATCCTGGAGACACAAAATCTGATGAGGACTTTCATCAAGCAAATTGGAGTCCATCCTGAGGAAAGAGTTCCGATCTCATCAGCTGGAAGATCTCGAACTTTTTCCCGAGCAAAGACGACCTCTGTCCCGAATTCTCAGATTCAGAAGTCAGGAGGAAACCAAAGAAGATCAATTCTTAAGGAAGGATCAGGAGAGAGTGCGGATCCAAACTATATTCCACTGGAGACCGAAGATCGAGGATTGTCCAAGGATGATCAATTGAGTCACATCTGGAGCAAAAAGAGTAGAAGCGTTGGAGATTGGAGAGATAAGAAGGAAACAGGAAGATCAGGAGATAGCAGATCTGAAGTTCATGGATTGGAAATCAGTAAAAGATTTCGTATCCTTGACGATCAAATTCAGCGACTGGCGAACAAAGATGACGGAGAAAAAGTTGAGGAAATGATGAACCAAAATCCATTTGCTAAAGCTGCGCAATTTTAAACTTCCGACATTCACGATGTATGATGGAAGCACAGATCCAATGGAACACCTGGCTCAGTTCAATTCTGTTATGATGCTGGCAGGTAATTCTGATGTTTTAAAGTGTCGGTCATTTCCATCTTCGTTGAAAGGATCTGCAACAACTTGGTTCTTCAGCTTATTACCAGATTCCATTAAGGATTTTAAGGATTTGACGAAAATATTCTTGTCAAGGTTCCAAAGTAGTATGAAGAGTAGCAAAACTGTTGATAATTTGGCTGCAATTTGTCAAAAATCAGGAGAATCAGTTCGAAGTTACATGAAGAGATTCAATCAAGAATCAATTCAGATTAAAATTTTGAATGAGGCAGTAGCATATGACGCTATGTTCAGAGGTCTAAAAGATGAGCATCTTTTGGAATTCCTGATCATGAACAAGCCGGCAAACATTGTGGAACTGATGACTCGCTGTAACCAGTATGCAAATATGAAGGACATTCTTCAGGCAAGAAAAGAAACTGATGGCAATGGAGTTAAAAAGAAAGATGATGGAGTTGTGAGATCTGATCAAGAGAGATCAGAGAGATCGGAGGAATAACAGGAATTTTCCAAGAAATATTCCTGATCGTCAATACAGAAGGGACATTCCAAGACCATTCCAGGAAAACTATACTCCTCTCAACACAAGAAGATCAGAAATTCTGATGCGAATTCAACATCAAGGAATTATGAAGTGGCCATTACCAATGATAGCAAAGGCGGACGAGAGGAATCCAAATAGATTCTGTAGATATCACAAGGATCATGGTCATGATACTGATGATTGCAGAATTTTGAAAAATGAAATTGAGCGATTAATCAGTTAGGGGAGGTTGGATCAATTTGTTCAAAGGAGAAATGGAGGCAACAGAAGAAATGCTGCTGATCAGCCAAGAAGGTGGAATAATCAAACACCAGCGAGAGAAGACCGACCTAAGGGAGATTTTCAATACAACTCTCCAGATGAAAATGCTAAACAACAGGAAAATCAGCAAGTTCAACAGAAGCAGTCTCCTGTCATGACCATCTTGGGAAGTCTAGATTTGAATTCAATTTCAAAGTCTAAGCCACATGCCAGGTATGTAAGTGATGTCAAATCTCATGTTATTCCTAAAAGAATCAAAATGATGAAGGAAATAGTCTTCACAGAAGAGGAGATGGAGGGAATTCAGGAACCACATGATGATGCCATTGTGGTAGTCATTGAGGTGGCAAACAGGGATATTCACAGGATCATCTGTGGACATAATGTCTTATGAAGCTTTTCAACGATTGAAGTTGCATACAGTCAAGATAAAACCTTGCGGTACGAGGCTATTTGGATTTTCTGGAGAATCTACTTCGATAGAAGGAACTGTGGAACTAACAATAACACTGGGAACACATCCACAAACGGTAACTACGGTTACTAAATTTTTGTTGATAAAAAGTCTATCAGCATACAATATAATTCTCGAGAGACCAACGATGAATGCTATTGGGGCAATAGTTTCGACGAGACATTTGAAGGTCAATTCCCAACTGAAGGAGGTATTGGAGAATGCAAATCGGATCAAAAACTTCAAGGCAAAGCTATACAACTTTTTTGAAGGATTCAAAAGCACAAGGTAAGGCACTTGCTCTTACTGTGGAAGTTATGGATAACAGGGATGAAGAAAAAATTCAAAGAGGTGAACCAATAGAAAAGCTGGAGAAAATTTGTTTTGGTTTGGAGAATCCAGAAAAAGGAACCATGATAGGAGCTGATCAGAACAGTCAGGACAAGGAGCAATTAAGAAAATTTCTTCAACAAAACGCAGATGTCTTCGCTTGGTCAACACAAGACATGCCAGGTTTAAGCAGAGAAGTGGCGGAGCATTGCCTATGGATAGATAAATCTATCAAGCCAGTGAAACAGAGGTGAAGGAATTTCTCATCAGAAAAGCATGATGCAATTAAAGTTGAAGTGGACAAGCTCAGGAAATCTGAGTTTATTGAGCAAATTGAATGTCCAAAGTGGCTAGCAAATGTGGTAATGGTGAAAAAGCATAATGGAAAATGGCGAATGTGTGTAGATTACACTGATTTGAACAAGGCATGTCCCAAGGATTGCTATCCTTTGCCACAAATTGATCAGTTGATCGATGCTACATCAGGTCAGCAAATGTTGAGCTTTATGGACGCTTATTCCGGTTATAATCAAATTCTTATAAAGAAGGAGGACCAACCTCATAGAGCATTCATGACCAATCGGGAAAGCTATTGTTATAAGGTTATGCCTTTTGGGTTAAAAAATGCTGGTGCAACATACCAAAGGGCGATGAACAAGCTGTTTGTTGATCAGATTGGAAGAAATATGGAGGTTTATGTAGACGATCTTCTTGTGAAAAGTCAATTCAGATCTGATCATCTTGCTAATTTAAGGGAGTGCTTTGATGTACTAAGGAGAAATGGAATGAGACTCAATCCTGAGAAGTGTGTGTTTGGGGTTTCATCTGGTAAATTCCTTGGTTACATGGTCACGCAGAGGGGTATTGAGGCAAATCCAGAAAAAATCAGGGCTATCTTGAATATGACGGCACCCAACAGTATGAAAGAAATTCAAAGCTTAACAGGAAGAGTTGCGGCATTAAGTAGATTTATATCAAGATCAGGAGATAAATGTGCACCATTCTTCAGGGCGTTGAAAAATCTAAATGCACTCAACGAATTCAAATGGTCAAAGGACTGTCAGAATTCATTTGAAGAGCTGAAGAGGAGGCTGACCAGTCCACCGCTTTATCTCGACCAAAGCCCGGAGAGAGCTTGCAGATATATCTATCTTCTTCGAAGGCGGAAGTAAGCGCGGTATTAATCCGGGAAGAAGGTACTGTCCAAAATCCTATCTACTTTGTAAGTCATACATTGTTAGATGCAGAATTTAGATATCCGGAATTTGAGAAGCAGGCTTTCGCCTTAATAATAGCAGCCAGGAAGCTTAGACCTTATTTTCAGGCTCATCCAATTATTGTTCTTACTAACTGGCCTTTAAAGAAAATACCGCATAAGCCTGATCTCAAGGGGAGAATGGTATCATGGGCAGTAGAGTTAACAGAACATGATATAGATTATAAACCTAGAACTGCGATAAAGGCACAAGTTTTGGCTGATTTTATTGCTGAAAGTATTTCATCACCGGAGGAAGAAAAAGATTCTAGAGAAAAAGATTCTAGTGAGGTGTCTTCTGTGTGGACCTTACATGTAGATGGGTCAACTCATTCACAGGGATCAGGAGCAGGGGTAATTTTACAAAGTCCGTTCGGATTTGTAATTCAGAATGCACTCTGGTTTAATTTTCATGCTTCAAACAATGAAGCAGAGTATGAAGCTCTTATTGCAAGTTTACGACTGGCCGATCCTCTTGTGTACAAAGCATTGAAGTAAAAAGTGATTCTGAGCTGGTGGTCAGTCAAGTCACGGGAGCGTATGATGCAAAAGATGATCAAATGGTCAGCTATCTTAAAAAAGTATGGCAATGTAAGGAGTGGTTTACACAATTCTCAGTCACGAGGATATCCCGAAATCAAAATAATGAAGCAGATTCTCTGGCAAATTGGCATCCGCAAAATTATTTCTATTTCACAAGCTGTATATTATGAGGAGCTAAATATTCTGGCATATTCAAAGCCAGAGATAATGGAAATTGATGCAAAGGTATCTTGGATGGATCCTGTTATACAAGATTCGAAGGATGGTATTCTTCCTGAAGACAGGGAAAAAGCCAGAACTGTGAAAAGAAGAGCTGCCAGGTTTATTCTAAAGAATGAGCTATTATATAAAAGAACAGTTTCTGGGCCACTTTTGAAATGTCTAGGACCATTTGATGCACTTTATGCCTTATCAGAGGTCCACGAAGGAATCTGTGGAAATCACTTAGGTGGGAAAGCTTTGGCTTATAAAATTCTAAGACAAGGATTTTATTGGCCACGCATGCAATCTGAGGCGATTGAATATGTAAGAAGGTGTCATCAATGTCGATTCATGCACCAATTCGAGCCGGCCAAGGAGCAACTAACATCAATTCTTAATCCCCTTCCATTTGCTATGTGGGGTATGGATTTGTTAGGGCCTTTTCCTGTTACAACTGGAGGGAAAAAGTTCGTAGTGGCCGCAATCTATTATTTCACGAAATGGGTAGAAGCAGAAGCCCTGGCAACAACTACCACAAGTCAAATTGAAAAGTTCTTCAGAAATCATGTCATATTCAGATATGGCTTGCCAAAGATTCTACTGACTGATCACGGACCACAATTTGACAATGAAAGATTTAAGGAATTCTGTGCAGACTATCATATTGAATGCAAGCACTCATCTATGGCATATCCTCAATGCAATGGTCAAATTGAGGTAACCAACAGAACACTTTTGCAAGGAATAAAAAGGAGGCTGGATGAAGCACATAGCTTGTGGATCGATGAACTACCTCATGTACTATGGGCGTATAGGACTACGGTCAGGACTCCAACAGGGGAAACACCTTTCAGACTAGCATATGGGTCAGAGGCGTTGGCTCCAGTGGAGGTTATGGTAGGATCAAACAGATATGAAGGATTTGATTCAGTAGCTAATGAAGAAGGATTGCAAGCAAATCTTGAATTCTTAGATGAAGTCAGAGAAAAAGCATTATACCGCAATATAGAATATCAGAGGAGAACAGCGGCGTATTATAATGCTCGAGTCAAACCTAAATCTTTCAGAGTGGGAGATTTGGTTTTGAGGAAAAAATTAGCATCAGATCCAAGAAACTGTGGAAAACTTTCTGCAAATTGGGAGGGGCCATAATTGGAGACAAAAACGGTGAGCGAAACACATACTGGGCTGAAGGATGCTCATGGGAGTTGTTTGAAACGACCGTGGAATGTAATTCACCTTAAGAAATATTATCAGTAGAAAGAAGACAAGATTTTCTGATATTCTTGGAGAAATCATCTTATTAAGCGTGGTCATCTAAAATTTCTTCTTCATTTTAATCCAAAGAACATTTTTTGGCAAACTAGTCTTCTGATCATGCCATTTCAACGCTGATCCAGGGTCATTCCTTCCGAGGGTGATCCCAACTTTCCGAAGTCAGGCTCAAGTGGCCAGCTTTACGAAATCTGATCATGCCATTTCAATGCTGATCCAAGGTCATTCCTTCCGAGGGTGATCCCGACTTTCTGAAGTCAGGCTCAAGTTGTCACACCCCGCCCGCCAGGCCCGGTTAACTGCCCGACAACCCGCGGATGTGAACCGTCACAGGATCCATGGTTTTAGTCTATCAATAATAATAAATACAAATACAGATAATCAAGAGCAAGAATAGTGCAATAATTAATAAACAGGTTACAGGAGTCCAAATACTCCGATAAATATCCAAGAAATAATCAAAGGAAAGAATCAAGAATCAAATGTAATATCGAGTTCAGCGGAAGCAAAATAAATAACTAGATAATCTTCATCTTCAGGAGGCTTCATGCTCTGCAAGTCCATGTACCACACTCCGTGCCACATCGACTTCAAACGAGAAGGCTCTTTCATACGAATCATCTCCAACTTCCGACGTTGTGCAACCATCTCGTACGGTTTATATAATACATACAATGAAAGGAATGAGTTCCAACGAACTCGATAAGGAACAAGCAATTCTCATATATATGTCAACACAATCCACGAATGCACATATGAAATGATATGGATGATATGCGGAAATATGAATGCTACTAAGATCTAACTATGCAAGTCTCTAATGGCTGACATGCTTTAAGATATACACCAGCCCTCCTTTGGGTAAGTCTCATCACTCCGATCCGGCAAGGACCGGTTACCTCTGTAGGGATCCCGGGCAAAGGGGTAAGTCCACACCTGCTCTCAAAACCGTGGTCGGGGGTTAAGTCAACACTCTCTCACCACGACCATTGGCAATGAGTACGGCGCATGTCGGGGTTTCTAATCCAATGCAAGGTCATAATGGTAACATACTATATGAAGTCCAGATACTTCCCCTATGGCACCAACCAACTCGGTTCAGTATCCTTCGCAACCTAGGAGTAAGAATCCTCACGGACTGCTACCTCTGTTGGACTCCACTCCTTAACCCTATGGTCATCCACATATTATTGGGGCGGATGCTCTCATGACTCCTCGCGACACCCGGTCCGCTCCTTGGACGTCCATGAGCCCAACCCTAACATATGCAACCCTACCATTACATGACCAATAGTGGACCACTGAGTCTCCGCACGGACTGGTTACCGCTGTTGGATGAAACATAGTCACGTCACCATTGTCACGGGTCACCCGGCTTCAATTCCCCTGCCGAAAGGGTAATAGCATGTGGGGTACCTAGCCATGCAATTCTAGACTCCCTAAGTATGTCATCAAGTAATCATGATAGTGCTGGAGACATCAGCAGGCATGTGTCCCATTCCACACCCCTTCGATATCCCAAGCCAAGATATCCCAATGGAATACCCCTTCCATCACAATCACACTACAACACTCTTTATCATACCATGAACAGTTGTGCAATATCATGAAAGATGAAGTACATCAAGGAATACCACAAACAGCAAGTGTACAATAAGATTCACATACTTTATACAATTACAGCAAGTTACATGATCAAAGAATAGTAAATAGAACAACGGGAATCATCATGTATATGTAATTGCATATAAATAAGAATGCATGTCCTTACCTGTAATTTAGTAGAAGTCCTCTAACTTGCAATCCAAAAACTATTATAAGACTTTTATTTGAAACAGAGAACACCTAGGCATAGGGCTACAAGAATGTATAAGAGTCAAGAGTCAAAACAAATCCAAAATCAAACTTACACAGACACTGGAAACCGGCCGGTCGCTTGAGCCGGTCGCTTAGGTTGAGCGACCGCCACTAGTGACCGCCCCAAAAACAGAGAGTTTCAAATCCGAAACTCAGGCTTTTGATCATCCGTTTTCAATCCGGTTTCGGGGTGATCATGGCCAAAGTCTCGAATCTAACACTCCAAGAGACACTAGGTGAAAAGAAACCTAACAATTATCATAAATGGATTACTCAGAAACTCTTCCCTTGACTGGATTTATCAATTAACAAAAGCAGGGATTCGTTTCTGAACAGGATCTCATCAAGAACATTGAAAAGGGAGATACAACAAATCAATTGGGTAACCACCAACAAAAAGGGGATGGGTTCATATCAATCAGAGGTTAAAAAGAAGAGAATTGCAGATGGAGATTCATTACCTTAATCAGAATCACCAAGAATAGAAGAGAAAAGGTTTTATATCATTAACAGCACTTCAGAGCTGAATCCCGTACGTTTCCACAGCCGCCTAATCGCCCAAAATAGCAATCCCGAACATAATAATGCGTTAATAGGGCGAGGGATGCTATTTATAACGAACAGGGGGCAAAAGAGGGCATTTTCCCGCAAGCAGAACCGGGCGGTCGCTTAAGGCGGTCGCTTGGTTTAATCAACCGCCACTAGTAACCGCCCCCAAGTATATTGCTATACAAGGGTGCTTTGCTCATGGGGTTGAAGACCAAGTACAACCAAACCCAAATGAAGACATGGGGGAGATCATAGTCCGAAAAATCAATCATAATAGGTTTGTAACAAAGAGGTTAGGGTTTCATCATAACATATGGCTCATGAAAAGGTTATGATCATGGAAAGAGAGGGAATGATTGTTATCAAGAAAATAACAAGAAAAACATAGATGATCAAGTTTAGGTTAACACAAATATCACCCAAGGGAAAGAGAAACAAAGAATCAAGATTCACCCATGGGAAAGAGAAACAAAGAATGCACAGTCTGGAAAAGTGTTGGGAAGTTTCCAATAGATAAAAGAACAATAGGTTTTTAGATATGGTTACCTCTCATAAGAGTTGGTTACCTCTCATGAGAGTTACCCATAATTAATTCTCACAAAAACAACCCAAGATAGATAAAGGAAAATCTCATTAGTATTTCAAAATAAAGAATGGAATTAGAAAGGGTCTACTAATGAGAGAAAATAAGGTTCTCAATTAAAGTGAAGGGAAACAAATTCAAATCATACAATTAGGGATTTACTAACAAGAATCCGTGTATCCCACGAAAAGACTAGGGAGAATAAAGATTCACCCTTAGGGTAAGGAATTTACAATCAAGAAAGGTTTTGGGGAGGGTCCAATGAATTAATAGAAAATAAAAGGGTTGTCAATTGTTCCAAAGAAAAACAAGGATCAACTCCTCAATCATGAGGACACAAGGGAAGGTCATGGTAATAATATGAGACCTTCCCCACAATAATAAAGATAGGTAGGAAATTAGGGAAAGTATCATTAAGAGCTTTGGTGGAATCAAAATCAAGGATCATCGCCATATGGCTTCAAGATCATAGAGTGAATTGGGGGATTCACTCTAGGGTTAAAAGAATTAAAGAAGAGGTCATTACAGTAGTGTAACACCCTTCTCATGATCAGAAAATCAGAAGTAGAGAAGAAAGAATGAATTAAAGAAGAAGCGAATTGAATACCAACATTTTAGAAGAGAAACCGATGAAGAAATCTGAAGAGATGCTTGAGGATCTTTCTTGGCTTCGAAGGAGAGGATCTAGGGATCTTCCCACGTTCTCCCAAGGCTTAGAAACAGATTGAGAGTGAAACACATGGAGTTCCCCCTTTTAAATAGCACAAAGAGTTCAAGAGTTACTAGGGTTTCACCAAACTGACCAAACTGACCCCGTTGGTTGATTGGTTGCCAAAGAGGAAGTTCAAAGGTCGATCCCACACTATCTAAAGGTTTAGAAACATAATGGAAATAGTTTACCACGAAATTAAAAGAAATAAAGCTTTTGAAAACCTTCAAAACAGATATTTACCAAAATGCCACTGCTTGTACAGCTTATTCAAAAATAGGGATTTAATGGGCCTAACTTCAATATTTTTGGATGGGGTTCTTTCAACACATCATACTACTTACCTAGTATGGAGGAATGTCTTCAAACCAGGTCCAACTAAGCTTTAGGTCCATCAATCAAGTTCTTCATCACAAATAAATAGTTCAACACCAAATCAAGTAAGCTTTCCATAAGGAAACACCATCATCAATATCCATGGGTTTTGGGTCAAACACCATATCTTCTACTGAGATGGCCCACAAAGACATCTTCCTAAGATTTTCAAAGATAGTAAAACTGAAATCACGGTCAAACTTCAAAGTCAACATTAAACAAAACCCGACTTCACCCAAACAGATCGGGTCTTCGGGCTAGATTTGGGCTGGGTGTCACACAAGTGGCCAGCTTTACGAAATCTGATCATGCCATTTCAACGCTGATCAAGGGTCATTCCTTCTGAGGGTGATCCCGACTTTCCGAAGTCAGGCTCAAGTGGCCAGCCTTACGAGGTCACATCATGCCTTTTCAACGCTGATTCAGGGTCATTCCTTCCAAGGATGATCCCGGCTTTCCGAAGTCAGGCTCAAGTAGCCAGCTGATGAACACATTTATGTGTGAAATCTTAGGGCATAAAGCATGCATTTTATACACTTAGAATGGAGTTACCTTGGGTTTTATGTTGTTTTTGCAGATTTTAAGACTTTTCAAGACTTAAGCAAATATTTGGAGTTTTGGGCTTGAATCATGCTATTTTACACGTCAAGAAGTCCATTCAATTTCTCAAATGCGAAAATGGGCCTGATCTGGAGCATGATGGGCTAGAGATGTGTGATTACGGGCCAACTCCGAAATATTGAAGAGATAAAGAAGGCAAATTTGATCTACGGCTGAGATTTTAAATCAAATCTACAGAGATATTATTGAGAGAGTCCAGATGGAAAAGAGTCCTTGCATACCTCAATATCTTATTTTCTATTTGGGATTTGATTAAAGAAAGAAAAAGAGGAAAAAGAATTATATTCAGATAAGGATGAAGCAAAAATCCCGTTTTTGAATGCCTCTGTCCAGTTTCGATCAAACCCTTCATCGAACGGTCATCCGATGTCCGATCGTGCTGATTTTTGGAGGAGAGCTTCACGACTACTTAAACCTCAAATCCAACGGTGGGATTATGCATCTGATCTCTCTAAGTCGACGCGATTAGTACGTCAAAACCCTAATTGGATGAGTCAGATAGAAACCCTGAGTTTTATTCAAATTCAGCCGTGCTTCATATCTCATGTAAACTCTATAAAAGGAGAGCCTACTCCATCAAAGGGGAAGGTGTCTTAGAGCTTAGTAGAAGCATTCTTTCTTCTCTCTTCAGTTTATTTAAGTTTTCTTTAGTTTTCTTTGCTTGCATTAGTGAGATTTAAATTTCTAGATTCAATGTTTAGGTTTAATCTTTTTATGTAATGCAATTCAAGTTCAAGCTTCAAGTTCAAGATTCAATTTTTTTAGATTCGTTTTTCTCTGGGTCTAGCAATTGCAGATTTAGATCATTCTAGATCTAGATCTGGTTGTTAGGGTTGGTTGAGATTCGAATCGTTTGTTCAATTCGCAAGTAAGTAACCTTCTTTATTAATCTTCTCTCCTCCCTCCATTCCCGCTTCTATCTACCCCTCTATATTCTTAATTTAGGATTTACTTTCAGCATTATTTATTTATTGTTCCGCCTATTCATTCATAATCTCGGACCACATAACCGGAGCAAGCCTACAATCGTGCCTCTCGCTTCCGGTGACGGGTGGTGTTGCATCTCGCATTTTAGTTATTTCCTTTTCCTTTTATTGCTTTGTTTATTGCTTTGTTATTTACTTTCTGTTATTTACTTTCAGCATTATTTATTGTTCTGCCTATTCATTCATAATCTCGGACCACATAACCGGAGCAAGCCTACAGTCGTGCCTCATCCGCTCGGTGACGGGTGGTGTTGCATCTGCATTTTCCTGTCTTTTATTTATGCATTGATTGTGTTTAATTTATTGTTCGTTTCAATTCGATTGCATTAGATATATAGATTAGGATCGTTTAGTTTAGTTAATTAGTTAACAAAAAAAAATTGAATCATTCCACTCTCGCATTACTATTAAGAAGTTCAAATTCTAAGTGGCATATCTCCCTGAGATCGACCCGTTAGCTACACGATACCGTGCGCTTGCGGTTACTTTTAAAATTCACAAACAAGTTTTTGGCGCCGTTGCCGGGGAGGTATTAGTCCACTTTGTTTTTCTAATTCTTAGGTAAATCGAAGTGATTTAAAAAATAAAAAAAATAAAATTCAAAGATATTACTCTTAACTTGAGTAGAAACAAAAACGTATAGTAGTCCCCACTCTACCGTAATCCCCGAGATTCGATTGTAGGTGGCTCCGAAGACTATACGGATTTCCTTGCTGTCAAACCTATAAGCGCTTAGCTATACGGCAACCTTACAGCTTTGGAATCATTGTTTCAATCTTTGTGGTGGGAAATTCATTACTTTCCCTTCGTTTTTGTTATTTTCTTTTCTTTTATTCTTTAGTACTTTATTTATTTTTTTTATTTAAAAAAAAATATCATTCTTTCATAAGAGCCATTAATTGCATTAAGTGGTTAGTGCATGTGTGTCTGGACTCGTGATTCTACAAATAGAATTGTCCGAGTGTCTAACTTGACCATGGAAGGTCTACCTCCACCACCTCCACTTAAGAGTCTTAGGGATAGATTTTATCCTACCCGATCTGCACAACCTTCTTGTATACGTTTACCTGAAGTGAGGGGTAATAATTTTGAGCTCAAATCTCATTATCTATCTATGTTACCCCAATTTCATGGGTTACCTGATCAAGATGCATATTTGTTCCTTAGGGAGTTTGAGGAGGTTTGTGTCCTTATGAAGGTACAACATCTCACTGATGATGCTGTAAGACTAAGATTCATTACATTTGCATTAAAGGATCAAGCCAAAAAGTGGCTTTATAGCTTACCTAGGGATAGCATTATCACATGGGAACAATTTACTGTCTTATTCTTGAAGAAATTCTTTCCTTTCTCTAAGACGAACAAAATAAGAAATGATATTCTTCAATTTCGTCAGAAACCCAATGAGTCCTTTGCTAAGGTAATGGAGAGGTTTCAAAGCCTTCTCCAAGAATGCCCACACCATGGTATAGAATTATGGCATTTATGCCAAATAATTTATGAGGGTATCGATTACCAAACAAAGCAACTTTTGGAATCAATGTGCCCCACAGGATTTACATCATTCACTGATGATTCCGAAGCTTGGAATTTTCTTTTAGACCTAGCAGATAGAACTAGAGAATGGGAGTCAACCCAAGAGTCTGAAAGGACTAGTAGGGGATATTTTGTTGATAGCCAAGTCCATAAGGAAGTACAAATAGATAACATTTTGAAAAAGTTAGAGACTTTGGTAGTTAAAGCTGCACCACCAAGTCAAGCACATTTTATTGACAAATCTATTGCTATGTGTGCATGGTGTCAGTCTCCTACACATGTAATTGAGGAATGCCCTAGCTATTCTGGAGGCCAACATGAAAATGTCAGTGCGATGTTTCCAAACCCGTACAGTAACACGTACAATCCTGGGTGGAAGAATCATCCTAACTTTTCATGGTCTCAAGGGCAAAACCAAAATGGATTAAGCAATTATTCCACACAAAATCAATTTGGTGCCCCTCAAAAACAAAATGCCCAATTTTCTTATAATCCAAATGTCCAGTTCCCTCAAGCCTCTAATTTTCAGAATGCCAATTTAGCTAGGCCTACCAATCCACCTATTGTGCCTCATATTCCTCATATTACACAAAATCAATCACCACCTGGTTTCAATAGAGGTAACAATCCAGAGTTTTCTCGTCTCTCTTCCTTAGAGAAGAATATGGAAGTACTTTCCAGCACCTTCATGACTTCTATGCATAATATGGAAAAACAAATTTCCACTCTTGCAAGTGCTTTATCTGAACGAGAAAAAGGTAAAATGCCTAGCCAACCTGAGTTAAATCCTAGGATTCAGATTCAACAAAGACCACAAAATCAAGTCAACCAAGTTGAATCCTCCCATTCTTCTTTAGCTTCAATTAATTACTGTGTCGCATTGAGAAGTGGGAAAGGGTATTTAACAGGTGAGTCACATATTAATGAAAAGAGCGAGATTAGTGACCACTGTGATGAGGAGAATGTTCAAGTATCTCTTAATGAGGGTTTGTCTGAGAAACCCATAGAAGTTGAGGATGAGCTAGTTGCTTTAGCAGTACCTAAGTTTGGTGAACCACTATCAGAAACTATGAGAAAAGAGCAAATTTCAAATGAGAGTCCTTATGTTCCTAAGGCTCCTTATCCTAGTCGTCTAGTAAATAAGAAGAAGACTGCAACTATGGAGAAAATTTTTGATGTCTTCAAAAAGATAGAAGTGAATATCCCTCTTTTGGATGTCATATCTCAGATCCCCGCCTATGCAAAAGTGTTGAAAGATTTATGCACTCATAAAAGAATCACTAGCATTCCCAAAAAGGCGTTATTGGCAGGTAACATTAGTTCCATAATTACTCAACCTGTAGCAGCCAAGTATAAGGATCCAGGGAGCCCCACCATAGCTTGTGTCATAGGCAATACACACATTGAACATGCTTTACTTGATCTTGGTGCAAGTGTGAATCTTTTGCCTTACCATGTTTATAAGCAATTAGGGTTGGGAGAATTAAAAGCAACTAGAACTACTCTTCAGTTGGCAGATAAGTCAATTAAGATTCCCAAAGGGATGGTTGAAGATGTTTTACTGAAAGTGGGAGAATTTATTTTTCCAGTTGATTTTATTGTGCTAGATACTAAACCATTTTCAATCAAAGATGAAATCCCAATAATTCTAGGAAGACCATTTTTGGCTACTAGTAATGCATTAATCAATTGTCGAAATGGTCTTTTACGGTTGTCTTTTGGAAATCGAACTGTGGAGTTTAATATGTTTAGGATAGGAAAACAACCACAAATAGAAGAAGAGATCAATATGCTTGAGGAATCTTTTGATTTTCCTAATGATGTGATTACCAACTTTGAGATTGATTTTGATTCTGAATTTCAAGAATGTATGGATATGTTGGATGATGATAGTGAAACTTTCTTTTCTGAAGTCTCAAATTTTCACACACCTTTAGAGCCTATTGAACCTCTATCCATCTCCATCTCTATCCCCAAGCCCTCAATAATTGAACCCCCCCCAGCTACAATTGAAAAAGTTGCTTTCTAATTTGAAGTATGCTTTATTGGAACAAGATAATACTCTTTCTGTTATTGTTGTCTCTGATTTAACTTCTGACAAAGCAGAAGAGTTGATCACACTGTTGAATGATAATAGAGAAGCATTGAGTTGGTTTGTCACTCATATCAAAGGTCTAAGCTCTTCCATTGAACAATATCATATTCATCTTATGAAAGATGCAAAACCTTCTAGAGAACCTCAACGTATGATGAGAATTTTTTTTAACATTGTGAATGTTTTTCTTGAGATCTTTAGAGATGATTTTTCGATTCACGGTTTTTCTTATTTGGAGTGCCTTCCCCATCATACATTGATATTGAAGATAAGACTAAAGCTTCCCATGATAAGCACATATTGACTGAAAGGTATACCCCTCATTTGTCTTCTTTGTTTAGCATACATGCATTGAGGACATTGCATTACTTAAGTGTGGGGGGGAATAGTTGCGTTGTAGATTTTAACTTTGACTTTTGGTTATTATACATATTCTTTCAATTGCTATGATGTGTGAAATGAGAGTGATTTTGGCACCCATCATGAACACATAAAAACCCTGTTGAGAGGAAGGTAACTTGTATATATGTTGAGATGAGACTTTCCTTAGAAAAATAAAAGGCCCTTAACTTAAGGCGTTGAACCATCTATGAGTTTTGTGGGTCCTTGTTTCTTTGGCTAGAAGTTGAGATCAATTTTGTGTATGGCATGACAAAAGAAGAAAGAAAGAAAAAAAAAAAAGAGTAGAAAGTAAAAGTTGAATTCCTTGGAACTAGACAGGGCACTCCGACTCAGGAATCGAGGTGACTTGATCGAAACTCTTAGGAAGGAGATTATTGAAAAGAATTCTCGCATCACTGTCTATGTGGGCATATGCAAAGCAAAGCTACAAAGTAACTTGGGTTTCTGGTGTCTGCTCCACCATGTCATTCAAGCCAACCGTAGTGGAGTAATGTAGAGTTCACTACTCAAAAGAAAGAAAAAAAAAAAAAAAAAAAAAAAAAAAAAAAAAAGAGAAATAAATACAAGTGTCATCAATGCCTTGGTAAAATTGTTTGGTCAAAAATACTTCAAAACCTTAGTCCTTGGTCCCCTTACTTTATGAGTGGTTTTGCTTAAAGGAGAGGTGTACTTGAAAGATATAAGGTGAGTCCTTGATTGAGATATATGCTAAGTCTCAAGAATCAATATGGGGTAATAAAGTTCAAGTGTGGGGGATCTTAAATCAATTGTGAGAAAAATTGTCATAGCTATTGATCTTGTATGAGTACTTACCAATTGTTAGAGTTGGAATTTGCAATGTTTTATTTTGAGCTAAAAATTGGAATTTTGGATGTACATTCACTGCAAACATTCACGAGACAAAACTCATCCTCTAGGGGTAACCTAGTGGTTTAAAGGCCTGTTGCACATGCTAAGTGTAACCGTGATTCCTACGAAAGTGAGTTAGGATTTATTTTGTTGCACTAGTTTCTTACCTGCATTTGTATTTTTCTTTAATTTTTGCTTGAGGACCAGCCATCTGAGGCGTGATTATGCTAGCTGATCCAGATCATTCCTTCTGAGGATGGTCCCGACTCTTCGTGAGTCAGGCTCAAGTAGCCAGCCTTTCGAGGCTTGGTCATGCTTTCCGAAGCTGATCACGGATCATTCCTTCCGAGGGTGGTCCCGACTCTTCGTGAGTTAGGCTCAAGTAGCCAGCCTTCCGAGGCCTGGTCATGCTTTCCGAAGCCGATCACAGATCATTCCTTCCGAGGATGATCCCGACTTTACGTAAGTCAGTCAGGCTCAGGTAGCCAGGTCATGCTAAGCTAATCACGGATCATTCCTTCCGAGGATGATCCCGGATCACTCCTTCCGAGGATGATCTCGACTTTTCGAAGTCAGGCTCCAGTAGCCATCTTTCTAAGGCAGCATCTCTCTAAGGCAGCGTCTATTTAAGACAACATTTGGATCGAGAGCAACGAAATTAATCAATAAAATAACTCAAGGATCAGGTTATATGGAAGACTATTTATCGAAGTTCAAAGATTTTCTATAAATCATCATCTCAAAGTATCTGATCAGGTATTAAGGTTTCTATCAAATATTTTCTCTTTGGACATATCTTAGCAGAAGTCAATGAAGAATACAAGTTTGATCAGAGATATATACATCTAATCAATTATGAGTTGGTCAGAAGATGATAGCCAGCATTATAAAAGATACTATTCTGTCAAAGCCAAAACGAGCAAAAGAAAGGAAGAAATTTTCATTAATATAAAAGATTGACAAGTTCAAAAACCTCATATGCAGAGGAGGTAGAAAAAGAGGGAAAAAGGTAAGTTCATAAACAAAAAGAGTGTATTCTTCAAACTTGTGATTTTGCAGACAGATCAACATCTGCAACATTACCAGATGGATCAACATCAGCAGATATCATTAGCAAGCAGTCTCTTTATCATCTTGAATAGGTGAGTTACCATCACCATTGCTATCTGAATCACTGGCAGAATGGTCTTGGCCAGAACTGGAAGACTCACTGATATCATTGTCAGAGTCATCTTCTGATGAGCAATCAGAGTGGGGGTATCTCAAGTTCCTAAGGTCAAAAAAGGTTCTGGATGGGAGAAATTCTGGAGATAGCAATTTGAAATCTATATCAGGATAAATCTTGAGGATTTCTGAAAAGATTTGATCAAAGCAATCCTTCAACATATTCTTGCAAAATCCGAGGAATGTTGGATTATCTCCAACTTCCTTCACTGAGGAGGTAACCGAATTTAAGACAATCTGATTTTCACTTTGTATTCTTTTCTTCTCTACTTCAAATTGTCTTCTCTCTGCTTCTAAATCTTCATGCAGTAAAGTTTTGAATTTTAAAGTTTCATCCAAAAGAACATGAAGACTTTCCTTTTCTTTAGAAACCAAACCAAGGGAAACCTCAAGATTATCTCTTTCTGCTGTCACCTCACTGAGTCTCAATCCCAAACCATCATTTTTATCCTCTAAAGCAGACTTTTCCTGTAAAATTGAGCTCAAAGCTTTCACATGGTATTCTTGAGCCAACTCTAAAGTGGCATTTAGCTTTTCAATCTCATTGAACTTTTCCTGAAGTTCATTCTTCTCTTTTTCAATACTTTGTGACCAGACCAAAGCTCTGGTTAGCTTTCCTTTAAAATCCTCTCTTTCATCTGTGGCAATCCTGGCCCTGTCAAGGGCATCATTCTTTAACATTTCGAGCTGAAGGAGCTCATCTCTATAATTCAAAATAGCATCTCTCGACATAGAAATCTCTTCCGCAAATTCAAGCACAATGGTCGAGAGCAAAGTTCATAGTCAATGTGCAAACTATCACGATCATTCATCAAATCAATCTCTCTGAACTCAACATCTGTTAATTTTCTCTCTGAAGAGTCCAATTTTCTCCGAAGATCTTGTACCTCATTGACCAGCTCGAAATTCCTTTTGATCGGTTCATCATTTTCCCGGGACAAAGTTTTTTCCCTCTCCAACACTTCAGAAAATGCATTGAAGGCAGCCCCAAAACATCTGCAGATCAGCCAATATATATTAAAAACAATATAAATAATTAGATCAATAGTAAATTAATTCTAAATAGAAGAATGAGAAAAAGGTCTATTTCTTACCCCCACCCAGTGTGAGTAAAGATCAGAGTCAGACATTCGAGCAGTTTTCCTCTTGTCACGGGGGATTCTGCCTTTTATGCCCCACTCTCTGGTAGCCTCCCAATTGCGGCTGGCCGTATGATTTTCTTTCAAAAACCACTCAGGGTGGAAAGGATTTCCAGTGTCAACAATGCTCATGGTATCATCAGGCTGGGCAGGGACTGGTTGGAGATCAGATACCTCAAGAACGTTCTCATGATTTACATTTACAGCAGCATCATTTGAACCAATCTGCATGATGATATTTTCTTGGTCTTCATGACCATTCTGAGGATTAATTACCATAAGAGCTTCAGGTGGGGCAGCATTATTCTCTGGTGGAACAACTTCATGAATTTCCTCGGGAGGAAGAATATTCTGATTATTTTCCTCCAAGGGAGGAGCATCTTGATCATTTTCTTCAAAAGGGGGAACATTGGTATCTGGGGCAACAACATCCAACATAGGGATGGATAAAGGTAAAACAGAAATGGAGGGTTCATTCGCATGGTCCTTGGCAACAACATCCAAGGGAGAGACAGGCATATCAACATTTACATCACACAATTGGTCAGCAATTTCCTCAATAATATCACTCAATAAGCCACCAAGAGGAGTAGTATTAATATGATCTTCAGCCCAATTCTCTTCAAGATGATCGTGGAGAATAGTCAAAAAACCATTCCCATTAGCCGGCACGATCTTCATCCTCAACCATCTTTTTCTTCTCGGAAGATAGAAGCCTACATCCGGGGTAGGGTAAATTGAGGTCCTCGCCTTGGGCCAGTGGTGTGACACAGAAGCTTTCTTCTATTTTCTTTTTCCGAGCATTGCTTGTTGTCATGGGGAATGGAGGAGTCAATGAAGATTTTGGAATCTCTTCCCAGTTCATTCAAAATGCAGGTTCTTCTGGAAAAATGAAGGTATCCTTCCATTCTTCGGGACGCCGGGCCGGTTTTGGGGGTTACGGGGATGGGGGGGGGGTTTTTTTTTTTTTTTCGGGGGCGAACTTTCAACTGGCGCATCTATTGGAGTTCCAAAGTGGTGTAGTAATTTCACCTCAGAAAAGGTCAACACGGAGGGGATACGATTCATCCGGAGGATAAAAGCAAAAAAGCAAGAAAACTAGTCTCCAACCTGCTTTGGAGTAAGTTGAGAAGGGGCAGACATGATAGTAGTCCAATAAAGATTGAACTATGGGGATTAGGGGGATTCTAAAGCCTGAGTTAAGATGATCAAGGAAAATGGAGATAACTCCTGGATCAACTGAGTAGGGACGATCGGAAGATTCGGGAACCCATATTCTGGCATCAGAGGGGAAATGGTAACTTTCCAAATAAGAGTCCAGGTGGGACTTCTTTATTTTGGTGGGATACCACTCTAGACCAGCATACTTTGGGTCCATCTTCTCTCTGGACGTATTTACAGGAGTGTAAATAATGATGGCTTCATCGTGAGCATATGGAATAGGTTTCCAGTCTGAAGGATTGTGATGAGAGGAGGAAGCACCATATACGTCTTTCATTCGCTCGTCGTTTGGAGGTATATCAGATTGAGCAGAGGTACTGGGTATTGAAGGGTTGGAAGCAGGATCCATGGCGGAGACAGGAAAGGAAGAAGAAGAAAACCTGAAAGATAAAATCTGAAAAGGAGTGATAAGAAAAATGGCGGATAGGTATGTTTGATATTCTCGAAGGAGGAGAGTAGAGTACGGAAGGGAGCAGGTGACAGCTGACAGATATATATATAAAGAATGAAGGAAGATTTCTTGAAAAGAGGGGGAAATGCACGATGGTCCAAAATCAATGGTCATTACCTTTCGTAACCGACACGTGGGATCAATCGATGAACCTATGAAAATTGCAGTTGAAAAGAATGAGGATGATGTGTGAAAAGGTAAGGGAACAGTATGATGGTAATACATGGGAAAAAGACGAAATTTATGATCAAGCGGCGGTAACGTTAAGGAAGATGGGAAGTTATATTTGAAATTTCATATAAAGCCTGACAGGAAAGTGATTTCAGCCGACTTTAAGATAATTTGGGGGCTGAGTACAGTAATATAATGATTACGCAAGGCAATTCAAATATTATATTCAACCATTGCAAAGGACATAATTTCACAAGAGACATGGTCATAAATCGACTTTCAAGTTAATGATGATATGGTGACTTGGCATCAAAGTTTTGAAGAAATCAAGGGTTATCTGGGGAAAAGGCGTAATGGCTGAGCAGGGAGTACTGTGTGATTTTGACAGGAAGGATTAAACCTACTGATCAGAGTCTTATATAAGTTCAACTTGATCAGTAGGCTTGGGGGCTTATGTTGTGACTAAAATATCCACTACCGGTTTATACCGGTCAAACCAATCTTAGCCGGGTTCGGTTGAGAGATAAAGGAAGGATGATCAGAGATCTCCAAAGAGGAGCGATGATCCGATGGCTGTGATTGAAAAAGTGTTATAAGCGGGAAAGCTAGTATAAAAGCGAGGGAAGATTTGTAAGAAGTTAAGTCTCTAGAATCAACCAAACTCTGAAAACTCACTCTGATTGAACTCCATTACAAGCACTTTAGAAGCTCCAGAGAGCTCTGAAGCATACACTGAATGATATTGACTAGATCGTCGGAGACGAGATGCCGATCAAGACGATCGGTTCCGTTTCTTACTGGTATTCTGTTTCTTTCAGGAGTGAGAGGTTGATCGATCGAAGATCAAACCAGATCGAATCAGATCTAAGGAGTTCGGTGCGGAAAACTACGGTTCAAGGCGATCGGCAGAAATAGCAACAACAGGTAGCATAGACTAAAATTTCCAAAGATTTTATGGTATATACAAATCTGTAATTTAAGATTGCTGTGTCTATACAAATCTGCAGTTGCAGCTATTAATTTATGTTTCATCTGGTGAAAGTCGTGGAAAAAGTGGTTGACATTGTAAACTTAAGGTCTTCGATGCTGGATTTTGTTGCTAAAGTGCGAAAGTTTTCATTGTTTGGAGATTGAGTAAATGGATTTAACTTCTGGTAAGAAATAATTTAAATCAACTAAACCTGAAAATCATTTTCCGTTACCCAAATTCATGAAATCTCCCATCAAAATTTTTCACAAAGAAACATGGATTTTCATTTCACAAGCAGTGATATGAGGAAGGAATTAGACATTCTAATCTATGCAATTAGTATTTTTTTTTTTTTTTATTACTTGTCTAAGTTAGATGGTTAGTACATAAACCACTTAGGCATATGTGAGACTAATATCCAAAATAGAATAAATAATTAAATCTAAAATTAGAAAAGAAAGAAAAATATATTTGAGAGACAACTAAATACAAGCCATGCATGGAAAGTCACCAATCACCTGAACATGAGCTAATGAGTCTTGATGGGCTTGAACCTTCATCTTCTAGGAATAGACCTAGATGCTCTTCCATTTTGAGCTAAAGACTCGCACAAGAAGTTAATAATTAGCTACAATGTATTTAGGAACAGCAAGTGCAAACTATGAGATCCATCTAATGCTTCATGTTATTCAGTTGTGTTATTTTAGTAGAAATACAGAAAGGAGGGTGGGGTCTTTTTTTTTTTTTTTTTTTTTTTGGGGGGGGGGGGGGTAGTGGAATAAACAAAGGCATACAAAGCAATATTAAACCATAGAACTCCTCATCTTGGTTTCCAAAGGCATACAAAGCAATATTAAACCATAGAACTCCTCATCTTGGTTTCCATTATTTCTAGAGCTGGAATAACTGGATGAACTGTTTCCAAAAACATATCTCTGTCGAGCAAAGGCAACAATCCGAATACTCCAATTGATCCTTGTCAGCAGACCTCTTTGCACGAGAGGGAGGTGGGCTACCATGGTAATCGCTATCATAAATGCCTTCATAGTTTACCTTAGCAGCTACATCATTGTAGTAATCTTGCTTCTTGCACCTGAAGACTTCCACATGACGGCAACCCATGTTTTGGCGATCCCTCTGTAGAGCAAACTCAGCTTGCATGGGACCAGAAAAGACAACATATGCCTCTCCAAAGAATAGCCCACTCTTGTTAACCAGCAACACATCCACGATTTACAAACCTGCAAAGAACTTGAAGATGTCAATGTCGGTACAATTGAAAGAAAACATTGCCCTTCAATTATCCAAACCCAAAAAATAAAACATTCCCCACTTAACCCTGATAATAGAAAACCAGACCCAACCCATGACTTCCTACTTTCTCAAGCATTTATTTCACCCAGCCAATCCAACCAAAGTATTTCTATACACAAGAAACCTACTAAGGGCCTGTTTGGTTACATGAATCCAGAGATTTTATACCCGTTTGGTTGTAAAAATCTCTAGATTCATGAAATCTAGAGATTCACATTTTTACACTAAAATTGTGAATCTGTAGATTTATGGGTAAGGGGTAAAATCCAGAGATTTCAAAAAAACTATACATTTGCACATTCACAAAAATCATGTCGATCAAATATTTTTTTAGGATGAATCCAAAGATTTCATTCCACAACCAAACATCTAATTTTATAAATTATAACTCCATAGATTTGAAATCTATAGATTTGAAATCTCTAGATATTTGAAATCTCCAGACTCATGTAACCAAATAGGCCCTAAGAAAAGACTAAGGAAATACAGCATGAGCCAGTACAACATGGTAGGGATATGGGAGCCACAACTCACAACCTACTATGAAAAGATCAACAACAGGGTGCCTCTTGGATAGACCACAGCCTTGTAGGAATCACATGCCAACTGACGGTCCTTGCCATGTAAAAATATTCTTTAGCCAATGGACCATCCAAGGGAGGCCATCTCAGTTGGACTGGGTAACCATGATTGTTATCATATCCAACTGACATGCATGCATGTCACACTACTGGACACAATCAGCTGTAGAGAAGTACAACACATGCCATATTTCCTCATCTTTGCATCTAAAGGGGAATTGTCATGAGAAAAATACATAGTAATTTCATATTCATCCACCTAGTGGGTTGCCTGAAATTATCATTTAACCCTTTAGTCCTGCTTCTACAAGAATGCTCCTTAACTGATATTAAACAACCTGATTTAGTTGCAACTTCCAACATATATTCTACACTACAGTAACCTGATTACCAAATCTAACCATTAAATCTTGGCTTTGTCCTAACTCCACCTTTCAATTAGACCTCACACTGAATTCTTGCTTTCCCAACCTTACCAGTTGATCCTAAATCCTAAAGTTTGACTCCTATGTGGTTTTCTACCAACCTTAAACTACGTCACTTTCATTTACTGAGATAAAGAACGAGGCAGTATGTGTTAATGAATAGTATAGTAAAAACCATCGACATCAAACAGAGATTCTCATCGGCGGTGTGGTGTTAAAACAAAGTTCTCATTGACATATTATCAGAGATTCTCATCGACATATTATCAAACAACGAGTCCTCAACGACATATTATCTTACTTCTCAATCTTAAACCATTACCAATGTTCAAAACATATTATCAAACACCAAATCCTCAATGAAATTAAAGCTCAAAAATTAAGTTGAGTAAAAATATTTGTCTAAGTATTGTTGGAAAAGAAGAGAACAAAAAAGGTGGAAATCTTCCTCAACACAATGTGAAAATCGCAGAGCTTTTACCACATCGAGAAAATAAATTGAGAGTGAGTTTCTATCGCCGGCTGTGAGCATAGAAGACAGAGTGAGATGATCGTTGCAATTCCAGAGATCTCTCTGAATTTTGTGAAGAGAGAGGAGGGAGCCGTGAGCCTATAAGAGAGAAAATCGCTGCAATTCCAGGGCTTTTCTAAATTTCATGTAGAGGAGAAAGTGACAGTCGATAGTGTGAGAAAATTGATTTAATCTAGGACTTTTTCAGAATTTCGTGAAGAGAGAGGAGAGAGCCGTGACCACAGAAGAGAGAGTGAGAGACGGAAAAATCGTAGGGGATTCAGGGTTTTTCTGAATTTCGGGAAGAGAGAGGAGAGAGGAATATATGGGTGGGTTTAAATAAAAATCAAATTTAGTGACCGTTGGATTACTTAATGCCGTGTGGCATAATCCTAGGAGTGAATTAGTTCCTCTATTTTTTTTGGTTTTTTGGTAAGGGGCTTTTATTAAGCCGGAGGATGGGGATATATTAATATGCTCAACCGAGAGTTGATCCCAAGACCTCTTCACTAAGAGGGGTTGGTTTCAACCACTAAAACAACTTTGTGTTGGCATCAGTTTTTCTTTAGAAGAGAACAATATGCTTTATTGATGTTTATGAGTTATACAATAATAGTGGATCCAACATTTTCGATTTTAATTTTTAAAATTTTTTTACAGGTAGACCCCACCGCTATATGTGGTTCAAAAATGTCCTAGCCAACGGTGATTTAAATTCTCACCCTTACATGTGGTCTCTTGAGTTTGAGAAGTAGTTAAGGTGGGCATAAGCTGCTGCAGGAAACCTAATCCGTTAACATCAACGATTACGATGAATTCATATTTGAACCACTTCTAACCACCGTTGGTTTGTAAATCTTGACTTTTTGGGAGTTCAGATTTACGTAAATGAACGTAAATGAACGTAAATGCAGAGGAAAAAATGTGGCACAGAAGCATCGAATAACACTTACAAAGTCGTCCACAGTGTTGCCTGAATAAATACACCCAAGTTACAACTTACAAAAGTTCGCGAGGAGAGAGCAACGCAGAAGGAGAAAGCTAGGGCTAGTGTCAAAGACCGTTACAGAGATGCCGAAATTCGATCCATGGCCTATATTCTTCAAGCGAGAATGGAACCGTAACTGGCCTTTCTTGGTTGGTTTCGCCGTCACCGGCACTCTGATAACCAAGCTTTCTCTTGGTCTCACTGGTACTGCTTCATTTCTTTTGTCGTTCACTTATTTATCTATCCATTTGTTTGATCTTATCTAACTTGATCGTTCGTCCATTCTTTTGTCGTTCTACTTATTTATCAATCTATTTGTTTGATCTTATCTAACTTGATCGTCTCCGCTTGTAATCCTGTTTGCAGAGGAGGATGCCAAGAATTCCCCTTTCGTTCAGAGGCACAAGAGGTAAGTCTCCGAATTTGAGTAACTCCGTTTTAATCATCGAACCCCGTAATTTTATTTGTACTGTTTGATGATATTTTTATTCCTACTCGCGAGCCTGGATCTATTCTAGATATCATTTTGGTTAAATTGGTTAATTCGTTGTTATGAATTGGCTTATTTTTACGTTCTCATTCGCGTCTTTATGACATTTTCTTTTGTTTCTTAAATTGAACTTTTTTTTCCTTCCCCAGAAGGGGTTTTAGAGTTGGAACCTGCCTAGGCTGATTATTTGTACTTGATTTGGTCATCTTATGTTCTTAACCGGATTGAGAAACTGTTAGGATATCCATGAATTGAAGTTAGGAGTTAAAGACTTACGGACTAGAAATGATGTTAATTGTTGTTGGATGGGTTTTTATTGAATTTACTCTTATGATTTTCCAACCTTCAAATTTGTTGTAGATGGTTGAATAAATCAAATTTATGAATTGAAGACACAACGCCTATGGAAGTAGAGGTCCTAAGATTTTTTTGAAAATGAAAAGCAACTTGTGCCTCCTACCCATGGCTGTTGCTCTCTTTCATTCTCTGTGCCCAACACATCTGCATTTAAATCATCCCCATAAATACCTACCATCCACCTTTGTCCCTGGACCCCTTTCATGGACCCCTCGTATCCCCTACATTTGCTAGTTCAATGTCTAACCCCTCCCCCTTCCTTTGCTTTTGCCACCTCCAGCAAAAACTATACCTTAGGAGACTTACATAACTTCATCTTATCTTCTTCTTGTTACTCACTGAAATAGGCCAACAGGAAACCCTGATTCTTTTATATTTATTAAGTTTTCACCTTGTACCACCAATTCATACTTTTTTGGTGCCTTACTGGGAAAGCCTTACAATCCGCCCCCTCTTCTTCTGATCCTACTAAACCTTGATGAGCAAGCAAGGCCTAATACATGTTTGACCCTTTTTTCTTCGAAATAGTTTTCATTTCATACATAAATATATCCCATGATAAGATTCTATTAGAAGGGTTAGGGCTTCTAAATGGATTAATGATGAGCTCATTTATGTGTGAAATGTTAGAGCATAAAGCACGCATTTGTACACATTCTAGATTAGATAGACAAGCTACCTTGAGGTTTGTAGGGCATTTCTAATAAAAGGGAAAATATGGAGCTACAATGGATGAAAACTGATATTTTGAAGGATATTTAAAGGCCAAGGGCAAGGTTGATGTGAAGATAAGAAGATCCCATGTTGAAGTGTTGGGTTTCATAGAATTTTGTGGTTTAGGTCTTCGGTATAATAATGTTAGGGTTTAGGTCTTTGCTATAATGGTAATTTTAGAAGATTTTAAAATTCACCAAAACCCCAATGTTGGTCTCTTTGGGTTCATTGAATTAGTTGGAGCAGTTGAGTCATTTTGGAGCATGGATGAGAAGATAATTTGGTTAGGAGAAGAATAAGATGATCATTTTATTTTTATTTTATATTTCATCCTCAGGTCCCATCTATTTCCTTCATGAATGTTTAAGAATATTCACCCGTTTTGTTTAACCCCATATGGAATAGGTGGTGTTATTCTTCCCATTCTTCAGCCAATATAAAGCCTAGACCCCTTCCCTCTAGATGACACTCCAAGCTATTCAAACCTCCTCTTCTCCAGCAGAAATCTCCTCAATTCGCACTCTAAGGGAGCCAGCTAATGTTTAGTGTCTTTTTTTCTTTTTCTTTTCTCTTTCAAGTGTTTTGTTTTTCCCTTTTAATTTCATGCTTAGTTTTATTTTCGCAAAAGTATATAGATTTTTTTATCTTTTATTTTTTAATTTTATGAATTGTAATTCTCTTTTCTTACAAATGAAGGTTTTTTTTTTTTTTTTTTTTTTCTTCAATTTTAGTGACGTAAACCCAATTTTAGGGTTAGGGTTTCTTGAATGAATTTCCTAAAATTTACTTGTAGCAACTAATTTTAAAATTGTATGGGTTGATCGAAAGCACGAGGAATATTTGTGGAAAGGGATATGGTTGTTTAGGACTTTACTAAGTTCCTATAGGATGATCTGGGAATGTTTAGGGATCCTAAGGATATCTTTTGGGTGGTTTTGGGTTTACTTTGAGATGGCTAAAAATTAATGGATAACTTATGGTATGGTTTAAGTGGGAGAAAAGGACTATTGTTTATGTGTCTTGGGTTGTAGGAATATCCCAATGCCCTATGGGATGACTTAGGGTTGATTGGAAAAGGAAGGGAATATCCTAGGGTTAACAAAATTGATATAGGTAGGGATGTGGGACGTTAAGAAAATCAAGGAAGGAAAAGTAAGGGGAATTAACAATCTAGGGATTGGGATAAAGATGTGGGAAAAGGAAGATTAGGATTAAGACGTTGTGCAATGGGAAAGGAAGGGTTAGGATTTTCGAAAGAGGATTCATGGATTCTTGAATGGTTCTTGGATTCTTTCTTTCTTTCTTTCTTTCTTCTTGTTCTGAGATTTCGGAACTGCTGAAAGATCCAAGAAAATAAAAAAAAGGAAAATAAAAAAGAAAAATGAAAAGGGAAATGGTTACGCAGCCGCAAGAAAGAGAAGTGGGGGGAGGGCGTTCTTGTTGCCACAAAAGCGGGAAGGGGGTTGGTAGTGGAGGTAATGTGGTACTGTATTTGATTGATCAAAACAATATCCAAATAGAATCTTTCAAATGGAATAATTTCAGATTTAATGGACTTAAGATAAACATTATTCAAATATGAAGGTAGGCTGAAAACCAGAGTGGTGGTACAACAATATTAGCTTAACAACATGGACACCTGGGCTGTGAAGACGACATGGAAGGAGCAATATAAGAGAATTGACAGAAAAATATGAACAACAAAGTACACCCGGGCTTCACACCGCAAGGTGGAATGATTGGATTGAACACCAATCTTCCTTGATCAAACTACAAGAATTCTTCAAAGATGAAATAGTTAATAAGCAATTTGATTTCAAAGTTGAGTGTTGAGTTGTGTCCTCACCCTCTTATATAAGTCTCTTTATATAGCATTCTAAAGAGACATAAATATTAATTGTAACATCCAACTGCTGGCTAACACCACCTACCTATTAATAACTCAACTATTATCTAACTCTTGACAAAAGAAAACTCCTTTGACAAGAGTTCTTTTGTTTTCAAATCACAACCCCTTTTATTGATTTTTCAAGAACTAGACTTGGGCTTAGGTCTAGACCAAAGAGATCAAAATATGTAGGCTAACTTTGACCCACTAAAACAGTCATAACCTATGAACTCAATGGGCTTCTTCTTTCTTGAATGTCTTCAATTCTACATCAACTCTCCTTGGCTTGAAAACATTTGTCTCCGACGACTAAATGAATGACATGTAATGTCCTTACAAATTGGGATCAAGTTTCTTGAAATCGTCAGCATGAATCCAAGTACTATCATGTCGTGGAGGATTCTTCCATTTGACAAGGAAAGCATGGTATCCAGTGAGACAACGAGTGGTTTGTAAGAGTCATCGAAAACCTCCTCAATGATGTTAGTGATTGGTGGCATGAGTTGGGGCAACCTCAACATTTGTTCAGTGTCTCCTTCATCAGATTGGTGTCCTACATAATGATGTAAGTTAGTCACGTTGAGGACATTGCTTATGTTCATTTATTCTGGTAGCTCGAGTACATAAACATTTGGTCCAATACGTTTAAACACCTTGTATGGACCCATCGAGTTTGTTGTTAACCCCATGTTGGAACCTTTTTGGATTGACACGAACCATTACCATGTCTTCCCGTTGGAATTCCACATATTGTCGATGACAATCTGTTGTAGCCTTGTAGACATCATTGCTGAGAGCTATTCTTCGGCAAATATTAGCATGTACCTCTGTGATATGGCGTAGAAACTCGTCAGCCTCAATACTCTTGTGTGCTTGTGGAGGTCTATAGGTCGTTGGGGTTGAACTCCAAGTAGAATCTCAAATGGAGTACAACCTGTCGTACGATTAACTGAGCTGTTGTAAGAAAACTCAGCTATGTCCAGTATGGATGGCCATGTCTTCTCATAATCATGAACCAAGCACCTCAGTAAGTTTCCCAAGCTTCGATTCACCATCTACCTGTCAGTTTGTGGATGAAATGCGGTTGAAAACTGTAACTTTGCGTTAGTTTTTAGCCACAATGTCTTCCAAAAGTAGCTTATGAACTTGATGTCCCGATTTAAGACAATGCTACTTGGTAGCCCATGTAGTTGTGCAACCTCCTTAAAGAATATCTTTGCAATGTGAGATGCATCAAAGGTCTTGCGATATGGTATAAAGTGAGCCATCTTTGAGAATTTGTAAACCACAACCATGATGGAGTCGTATTGCTCTTTTGTTAAGGGTAGCCCAAGTACGAAATCCATACTGATATCAATCCAAGGTGCATGAGGAACTGGTAATGTTGAGTACAAACTTGTATTTTTCTTAGTTCACTTGGCTAGTTGACAGACTCTGCATCTCTTGATTACGTGATCAACATCCTTTGCAATATAAGGCCAATAATACCAATTGGTAACTTGTATGATAGTCTTATCCCTTGCCGAAATGACCTCCCAAACCTTTGCCTTGCAACTCCCGTATGATGTGATGTCATAGGAAAGATTTGGAATGCATAACCGAGTTCCTGAAAACAAATACACATCGTGAAGTGAGTATTTATGTGTTGCATGCCTTGTTGTAACTCCTTGTACGGCATGTTGAAATCTTTGTTAATGCATACTCATCACGTATTTGATCAATGTTAATTGCATGTGCTGAGAATGTGCTAAGAGTAAGTACTTTTTGGCTTAATGCATCAACGATTGTATTCTCCTTTCTTGCTTTGTACTTCATTGTAAATGCAAACTCTTGTAGATAAGCAACCCATTTAGCGTAAATGTTGCTAATTGACTTCTGTGAATGTAGATACTTGAGGGCCTCATGATCGGTATAGAGAATGAATTTTTTGCCAATGAGATAATGTCTCCAATGGTGTAACACTTGGACAACAACATAGAGCTCCAGATCATATGTCGAATAATGTTGCTTGGCATCATTGAGTTTCTCGCTATAGAAAACGATGGGATGCCCTCCTTGCATCAATACACCTCCTAGACTGACATGTGAGGCATTAGTTGTTACCTCAAATATATGGTCAAAATCTGGCAGGTGAAGTATTGGAGCCTCTGTCATCTTTTTGCTTGATAAGATGAAAGGCTTCGATTGCCGCTGTTGTCCACCTGAACTCGCCTTTTCCTTGCTTCAAATACTTGGTAATAGGTGTCATGACTGCACTAAAGTTCCGAATGAATCTCTTGTAAAACGATGCAAGTCCATGAAAACTACGAACCTTGGTGATTGTCTTTGGTGTAGGCCAATCTTTTATACTTTTTATCTTCTCTGGATCAGCTTCAACCCCCTTTGATGAGACAATAAAACCAAGGAACACAACCTTTGGCAACATAAAGGAGCATTTCTTGAGATTGATATATAGCTTCTCATGGCGAAGCACTCTCAAGACTTGTCGTAGATTATCAATGTGATCGTCTGGATGCTTGCTGTAGATCAATATATCATCAAAGTATACGACCAAAAAAATTGACCAATAAAAAGACGGAGTAATTGTGTCATAACCCTCATGAATGTGCTAGGTGCATTTGTCAGACCAAAAGGCATGACTTTCCATTCAAATAGTCCATCCTTGGTCTTGAAGGCAGTCTTCCACTCGTCTAGAGGCCGAATACGAATATGATGATAGCCACTTCTAAGATCCAATTTAGAAAAGATCTTAGCCCTGGATGGCATTTTTAACATGTCATCAAGCCGCAGTATTGGAAACCTATACTTGACTATAATCTTGTTGATTGCTCTACTGTCCACACATATGCGCCATGAGCCATCCTTCTATGGAGTGAGTAATGCTGGTAATCCCTTATGTAGCAACTCATTCACCTATTGTTTGAGTTCGTTGTGCTCTGTTGGGCTAAGGCGATAAGCTGGTAAGTTTGGTAACACCAAACTCGGTACCAAATCAATGGCATGTTAAATTTCACACATAGGAGGTAGCTCATTAGGCAACTCATCAAGAACCATGCTAGAAAAATCAGAATGTAACTCTTTGATGGGTGGAGGGAATGTTACCTCATGTGGAGGGATAATTTCCCTTGTAACAAGAGCCAATACAAGCCCTGTATCATGGCTAGTGTGAATGAACTCCTTGTGAGGAAAAACCAACAGCTTCTTTTGCGGTATGGAGAACAACTTTTGTGCTTCATTGGTCCCCTTTTGGTTGGTCCTCAAGGATCTCCGCTGACGTTCCATGCTCAATTCCTGTGACATGATTCAAATGACTCGAGTAAAACTTAAAATAAGCCTAGTATGGGAAGTTCCACGCTCAATTCTTGTGACATGCTTAAGCCAATCCGTTGTAGTTCATGAAGGACTTGCGATATTATTAACTATTTTGCAGTTACAATTTCTGAATAAATACAGAGAAAGAGTATTTTAGGATATATTGACTCAATCATGAACATATTTCCACTGAGAAGGTTTAGTTAGTGGATACGTGGGATGTGTTATATGTGGTATTGGGACTTCAATCCAATTACCTAATGCCTTTATAACAAATAACAAATGCCAAGGTAGTCATAGGGTTTTGTCTAGTGGATGAGTTATATATGTATTGGGACATCAGTCCAGTCCAATGGTCCAGTACTTGTTTAACGAATCCCAAAGCATATATTCTGTGGATATAAGTCTTGGGATGGGTTATACATATATTGGGGCTTTAATCTAATCCAATGGTCCAACAGATATATAACCAGTCCCAAGGCATTTACCCATTAATAAGCTTTATAAGTGACTCATTTGCATCAGTTCTCCCTTGCTTTGGGAAAAAAATGACGTGTTTTGTAAAATGGAGATTTCAACTTTGTGTGGGGGCATCCATGGTGCAGTTGAGAATGTCCAATAAGGGTCAATTGAGCTTTGAATACTTAATTTTGGCTCATATTGTTTGGTTCTATAGACATTAAGGCTTTCATTTTTGGGTTTATTGATGTAATGGGCCTAATTATAAGCCCTTAAAGCTTGGGTATGCTGGTACACGAGATTTGTAGTTAATTTTAATATTTAAGTCAGTGATTGAGTTTGATTAAGATACTTATAATTAGATAAAATTCTGTTTTGATTATATTTACATTTTTGTCTCTTTTATTGGAGTCCTTTTTGGGTCAAATTAGGAATTTTAGTAGGTCTTTATATGTGTAATGCATCCTTCATCAATTGAAGATGATTTGGTTGATGGATTTGAGCTTTTATTATAGTTCTGGTGCAGTTGGGCAGTGCATACGGGATTGTTATCCCTTTCTTTAAGTTCTTCCCATTTCTCTTCTCTTCTTTTCTTTTCTTTCCCAATAGTTTCTTCTATCTTTCTAGTTGCTATTTAAGAATATCTTCAACAACAGTAAGTTTAATTATTCCTAACCTCAATTATTCTTCCAATTATGTTCCTGTTCTTTTAGCTTTTCGTCCTAGAAAAGCACACCATAGCAGCCCAGTCTTAGACCTGCAACAATCCATATTCAAAATTACAGCAGTATCTGGGCAGCTTGTGGAATTCAAGAATTAGAGGGCTTTGGTGGCATGACAAATTCTTTGTGCTCATGGGGTCTCTCTTTTACAGTTGTGCCCTGAACCTTCTATTCTTCAAGCGTTCTTTGTTGCTCACAATCTCCTCAACCTCATCCAATGTAGTATTAAATTCCAGGGTGTCCTTTGCCTCAGCAATATTTTCATGAAAATTTTCTATGTAAGCCTTGAAATTGGACATGTCATGGACTGATTCTTCCTTGACGGACAGAAGTTGCAGGAACTCCAATATTTACCTCAGAGATATCTACTAGGGGCGTCTCCACGGTTTCTTCTTTCAAGCCTAACATCCGATTAATCCCCAATTCATGATTCACACACCAACATCTCTGCTTTGGATTTAATGGCTGTCTTACTATCATTGAGTTTGATCTCTCTCTTTCTGGGAGAATTTTGTGGTAGCCCATCAGCTGATTGCTGGATCAAGGTCACCCCCTTTCTCATCTCAATTATCAGCTTGTAGTCCATTTTGAACAAGAGAAGAGTTGCTCATTCTTGTCAGTGACTCCAGAACAGGATAGCAAATTAGGGAATTTTGTTTATATGTTTGTCACATCGTGAGTGGTAGGTTGAGTGTTAGTGCATTTATCCATAACAAAATATCTGCCAAAAGGTGGGAGACAGATGTTTTTCTTTCATTTCCTTTATCTTCCCAGGTAGTGGGTTCTATTCGACAATGATACAGCTCGTCTTCATGTATGACATTACTCCCTGGCTGTGATTAATTTGGGTTGGGTGATCTGATTTTTCAACCTGCTAACAAGTTAAACCAATCAAAGTAGCCATCCAATGCATGCATGCCTCCCATTGTAATCGTTCAATTCCACGCTTATGTGTATCATCCTGTCGTTGGTTCCTTGTTGATCATAAGATGCTGCGTCAACATCTTGTTGTAAGGTTCAGTTATTGAAGGTTGATGGTCTCATGTGTCTGTAGTGTGAGTTTAACCTTCTTGGATACCAATTGATGGTGTGGGTAGTTCAAACTTTTGGAATTGCTTCTTGCAGCTGTGCAGCATCACCTTGCTGATGCATTGTTTTTACTTGTTGTGGATTCATCTCAGCAGTTATGTTTTTGATAATGTCAACCAGTATTTGGCTACCTGTAGGCCTAGTACTCGGCGAAACTATAGCTTTGATCCCAAAATAATTTAGGGTTAGAAATGATTAGCATCAAAACAGGTCTAATCCTGGGCAGTACCGAGTAGAAAATCCTCCAATAAACAAGAAAATAGAGAAAAACTAACAAATTTGTATTTTGTGGAAGCAACAATGGTCATGATGTGGTCATGATTTCAATTGTGAAATAGGACTGTTGGTGGGTTCTTTGAAATTGGGGTTTTTCTGAGAGGTTGTGGTTTTGGATTTAGAGGGGTTTATAAGAATGCTAATTATGGATGGACGATTCTAAGGTTGTACAGAATGGAATCTCAGACTAGATTGCTTGCAATCTTATTTGAACTTGAGCAGTGTTTAGATCAGATACTAAAGATTTCATAACATGGAGAGCAGCAGCTTGCAAGAGCATGAAAATCGAAATCCAGAATTATATTTTGTTGCCTGTGTTGGGGTTTATATATGATGAGGGTTTAGTTTTAGTCTAATTAGAATTGGAATAAAATCAAAGGTCAGTTGTACTTGCTAAAAAAGTGTATGTAATGTTATAATTTAGCTTGACAATTTTTCAGATGGTGCAGTACAATAAGCAAGACCACCTTTTGGATTTAACTAACAGTTTGATGGCTTTTTTTTTACTGTAGGTGAAGTTTGGGCTCCTGATGTAGTTCCCGGGTGGTTTACAGGGGACCAGAGGTTTGGCTGTTTGTTTCTTATTTGTGATCGAATAACAGATGCTACGATGGACAGTCTAGGGTTTTGGGGTTTGTATTAGGTTGTCCTTTTCACTTGAATAAGGATAAGGATGAACTTTGTTGATTGTGGGAACATGCAAGGCTGGGTATGGGGGCTTAACCTAAGAGTGTCATTTACTTCAACCGGTGTTCTTCATTATACAAAAACTTAAGAGGAACCTCTATTGGCTATTATCTCATATGCAAATATTTGTTTTATGGGTCTAGTGAAAAGTCTCTAGAATTGCCATTTCATTATATTATCGTCTAAAAGATATTTATCTTCTGTACCAACTTGATCCTCTGCCACATAATATCCAACGATATGTTGTGATAGTTTTGACAGAGTTTGGATCATTTATCCACATGGAGAGAAAATTCTAATCTACAGGGTTGGATGCTTGACACATATTTAGTCTAAAAGTAAATCCTCTTTATTAAGAAAGTAGAGAAGATTTGGATTCTTACATTTTCAGAATTTTCTTGAAAAAAAATATTTTATTTTTAGAGTGGATACGTGTCAAGCATCCAACAATATGAATTGAATTTTTCTCTCCATGCGGGTGGAGGATCTAGATTCAGTTTTGTCAGACGAGATTTGTTATAATGGCTGAGAAGTCCATTATAAAGCTCGCCCAACTTCCCCTTGGAGTCTGCCTCCACACCCCTTTTCTGAACTGAATACAGATGCTAGTTTAAAAAGGAACCTATCTGGTCTGGGGTTTATTAAAAGTTTAAAACATCCTGCAGTGGGGAGTTTGGTGGCAGCGTTATCGGACCGGATCCTCTGTGTGTTTGCTTCAGAGATGGACTTCTGCGGGGGCTGTTTCGGAGGACATTAGAGATTGTTTTATTATAGCATCCTGCGCGCATCTTATCTTCGTCCGAAGCAGCCCCAGTAGTGGTGGGGGAGATTATTTCAGGTATGGAAATCTCCAAGGCTTATTTCTTGGATTGTAAATTTGTTTATATTCTCGGTTTTGGTAACAATATGGTTTAGCATTGAACATCGTGACCACACTTCACTCTTGGCTACTAGAAGGATTGAGATTTGTAGTTTCTAAGCATCATGGAGAGAGGGTTAGGGTAATCATAGCGAGGCCTTGGGAGGCCAGATCACTTCTAGTGGGGAAAAGCTAATTATGCAATGCCAACCATGTGGTGAATGAGAAGCAGAACTACTATGGAGAAGGCAAACCAAACAAGATGGTGCCACTTCATTTTAATTCCTTGGTTTCAGAGTACTTCAGCCACGCAAACTGAAGTGAAAATGTCCCTTCTGTGGTGGCTCACCATCGCACAATGTTCTTTAAAAATGGAGGTAACAACATGATATTCCCAGGTCTAATTCATGATTGCATTTAGTGATTAACCTATATGATTTATCAGATTGAAACAAGAAAAGAAAACACATCTATAAACCCTAACCTAGACAAGCCATTCGGTCGTGTGATTTACTATGAAATTGGAAGCAAGAAGACAAGAGACACATGCATTTGATTACGGAGTTCGGTTCTTTCGAACCTACGTCTCTGGGACTCAAGAATGGAGTCCGATCTACTATGGAAGGAAAAGAACTTATAAGATGTCAGGGAAAGGAATGTACAAGATAATCACAATAGGGCAACCATATGGCACCAAATCACCGTCGAGTCTTCCATTCTTCACGCCGATCACAATCCAGGTCTCATCGCTTGAAACCACCTCCAAGAACGAAGATCAAAGGAGAAGAAACGAAGATTGCCATTATCGCATCTCAGAGCTTTCTCTGATTTCCCCAAATTTCAGAACCCGCGTTTTGCATACGAATGACTCAAACCGGCTCAGAGTGATATATACAATGAAGTGAACCGAAACCGGTTCAATAGAAACCAAAACCCTAGGAAATACCCAGATTACGCTTACACAACAGCTTGATGATGCATTGCTGCCCAACGATTTCTCAAAGGTCAGGCCATGTGGGGGGGTCCAAAACACCTCTATCAACGAGTAAGGAATCAATAATTGTGAGAGATGTCTTCCCAAAGCTTCAGCTAAGCAACATACCTGGTTTATAAATACGCCTACAAGGGAGGCGCATCAAATTAAGCTAAAATATTCCTTCAACCCTGGAGTCTCTAGTGTAAGTGACAAATCCTAGAAATAACACAATAAATTAAGATCGGATGTTGGTATTTCTAGGCGTATCAGTATTGAATATGGTATTAGTCAGGTGATTTTAGGAGATGTGACGTTTCGTATCGAGTACTGTATTGTACTTGGTGCAATCTAATACATGCTTTATGAGAAAAACATATCAATATGTATCGTTTCGATTTATCCAATGTGGATACGAATCGGCTTGTATCACATTGTATCATGGATAACCTTGCTTCAGGCATGTTATGGTGTTGCTTTTCTAAGGCTTAATTTGCTCCCACCAGCCTTTCCCAGGTTACATAACAGATCTCAAGAGTGGTTGTTTTTGTGATTTCGTTATGCACAAACGGAACTTGAAATGTAAGAGAGTTTGAAGTCCCTCCTTCCGTAAGGCTATAGAGAAAATACAAAGGAAGTAAAGCACCTATATAATACATCGTTAGATTGACTGATTGTACGGACTAAATTTATCGTTGTAACGGTTGAATTACTTTGGTAAATCTAACCGTTCGTCTGCAAGGGTCGAACCCATGACCTCTCCACTGAGAAGTATGAATTTTACCACTCTACTAACCCTACATTGACAGGAATTCAAATTATTCTATAGGATCGAATCTTGCTTGAAATGATTCAAGATGCTGAATGCTTGCTCTAGAAGTGCCTAAAAACTACAACAGCACGTGCACTCTTGGATGATACACTTATTCTTTACATATACCTTAATCATGATTGCATTAGTAAATTTGACCGTTAGATCATCTTGAAATCCGGTGTTTAATTAAATTCATCACCTCTGATCACATTAAATCTTGCTTGAAGCATTGCGAATTTGATTAGAAGGAGAGACACCTATTAATAAACTTACTCAAATTACAGATCCCTTGGTATTTGACGTGGGACCACAGAAAATGGAGTTTCCAAATATAAAATAAACGCAATCACTTTCTTTATTTCTAAGAGAATAAATACCTAACTTTGTTTTAGATCTAATGTTCATATACGCCAGCTTAAGGGCACTGGCATGTGCATGTGGTATTCATTACTTTTTTTTTTTCTTCTTAAAATAATTAAGTTATTGATTATAATGAGAGACACCTATTAATACTCACTCAAATAAAACGCCTCGGTATTTGATGGGGGACCGGAAAAAAAATGGAGTTTTCAAATGCAAAAGTAAATACAAGCACTTCATTTAATTCTGAGAGAACAAGCACCATTATTTTTTTTGGACCTATGGTTTTCAGTGATTTTTTTTTTCTTCGTTAAAATGATGAGCAAATTGCACTGTCACCCCCAAAATGGAGGTCTTAAAGCACTAACATCCTACTTTATGTTTAAAAAGCACACAGACTTCAAAATTGGATTTTCAATAGATATATTTGTCTAATTTGTCACTGAAAACTTTTCAGACACTGATTATTATAGGAATATTTTTTAAAATAAACTATGATTTAACTATCTTCAGTGATAAATTTAATAAATATATCTAATGAAAATCCAATTTGAAGGTCTCTTGGGTGCTAGTGTAATTTGCTCTAAAATAATTCATATGGGACTAAGCTTTTGCCGCCTGGCCCTTGTTTTCAAGTGGATTCAAACCTGTGATCTCGTAGTACTGAAGTCTTGAAGTCAAATAGCATTATTATATTACGAATAATACTACAACATGTTGAAATTTTTTTTGTTTTGTTCATCAGTACTCAAAACGCCTGTAAAACTGTTGCCCTATTTCAGTAAGACACCATGAGGAAGTGTAGGGAGGTAGCATTGCAGTTGAAGGCTTGTGCGAGCAAATCATCTGCAAATCAAACTATAAAAATAGTGGATTCATCATATAATTAGTGATGGGGGAGCACTCATTTGCCACTTCTAGTCCATCCATGTGAGTTATCCAATGCTCTTCATCCAAACACATGGTCTTATGACCAGAGGCACCTTGACTCCTGGCTGTGCTGTGCATATGATCTGAGGAGATTGCTACTGCTACTAGGTCAACTATAATGGCTTATTGGGTGCTGCCACTTGCCGCTCCCAGGGAGCAAATCTTCTTGTATGGATGATCATGTTTCCGACTGACAACAATCTTCATATGCTATCCCCTTTGTTTTAGTTGGATCTTCTTTGCCGGATTACATTATTTCTTGAGCTGGTGTTTCTTGGAGCTAGCTCGCATGCACTTCCAACAATCCTTTTTAAGTTTAGTCCCAAGGATGGCCATAAACACATCTCCAGAGCTTGGTTTTGGGATACCTGCATGGAGCTTGGTTTAGGGCATTTCCATGGTGGTTTCATGGAGATTAGCATCAGACACATTTTAGGAGATTGGCGTAGGACGTCATTGATGAGATTGACATAAGGCATCTCCATATTTAGGTCTCCTATAAGAGAAAAGGTGAAGCTAATATAAAGACTAGACTAGACGGGGCTTTGTCTAATGAAGCTTAGGACAGAGTGGACCTAATCTTTTTTTTTTGGTCCAAAAGTAAGCTTATATAAAGCTCTCCAGCTGAAAATCCCTGGAGGCAAAACAAAAGTTCTTTAACATGAAATACGGGGGGCAATTCCACCAAATTCTAGAGATATTAAAATGTTTAGCCCCACGAGCAATGAAATCTGCATAAGTGTTGTTGGACCTACTAATAAAAGTAAAAAACATAGGCTCTGGCCATCTCCCCTTGACTATTGATACTGATGCAGGCATCCTCCGGGGATCCTAAACCTTTTAGCTTTGAGGCTATGTGGCTGACTCATGAGCTTTATGCAGCTAGAGTAGAGGAGTCATGGAATATTCCTACTTTTGGGTTTGCCAGTGATGTGTTGAAGCAGAAAATTAATACTTGCAGGGAGATTTTTTCCAGTATGGAATAAAAATGTGTTTCATGATTTACATAAAAGAATTGATGCTCTTATTAAGGAGTTGGAAAATTTACAGGATTCACCCCCTTCGGATTTAACTTAAATTAGATAGGAGTTACAAGAGCAGCTTAGGATGTGATGCGTCCAAAATCTGCTCAGCCCTTAGATCTCTTGTGGATGACCTGCAAAAACAAACGTCAGATGTGGCTCGATTCTTTGGGGTCGGGAGTCCACCTTTGAAGGCTAAGTCAATTGATGAACTGATCATAAAGGGCTCTGCTTAAGCACAAAGCTAAAGAATAAATGATGAGAATATGATTTAGATTGTATGTGTTTCTATATCTCTCCCTACCTTGTGGGTAGGTGATGTCTTATATAGTGTGTACCTTTGAATCTCCTTCGTTGGATGTATTTGAGCCTTCTTCGGATAGTCGTCAGATCTTAACGAATAGATCCATTAATGATAGATCTGTTTGAGGTTTGGCTAATAGATAACTCCTTTGATAATATGATCGTTATATGGTAGTAATCCATATGATAATGATCGGTATCTTCCGCAAATGTTGCTAACCGTTTCCTTGATGATTAGTCCACTCCGATTATAGCGGATTCGGGCGTGCTTGTTGACTGAGTCAGTTTACTTCCTCAGCAAGCTACCTTTTGAACTCGGCCCGCTCGGAAGCGAGTCGATATCTTTCGTCCCGACCGGGGTTGAGGTCGAACCAAGGATGAACCCGGTTCGATTATATTTTCTCCATATCATGAGCCCCCCCGGACCAAGCTTTCGGGCAATTCCGAGGGCTTGGTTTTGAACTTGATAACCTGTTGAAAAAGGGCCTTGCATAATCCTTAGCTTATTAAATGTAGTATCACATTTAATGCGGCTGTATTGCTTTTTCCTTGAGCATCGTGAATATTTTCACTTTTTGTGGGGGGGGACGCCATGCGTCCCCCGCAGCTGAAATCATCATCGCTCACGAAATCGAAACGACGGTTTCTGAACGCCTGTTTTTGATTCGTGAGTTCAAACTTTTGAACCGTCTTCAAATCACGATCGTTGATGTTGAATCCATCTCGATCGTACATGTCCCCGATCATCCGTGTGAGTGCTTAAAAGAGGTTCGTTGTCTTCGTAGGTTTCATTCTCTTTGTTTGGAATTTTGAAACTTCGTCGTCTTCTTCGCACTCTAACGATCTTCTCACTTTTAAGCTTTTTGCTTCGGTGATTCAGTAAGTCTACTGACTCCTTTGTAACCTTTACTTTCATCTCCATTTTCTTTTTTGTTAAAAACCACAATCAGACCTTTACAGGTAATGGAAGGTGGTAGGGTTTCTTTTGAAATTCCTTCTGAACATAGCGCCGGTAAGGGCGACTTTGGTGATGAGGCCTTTGCTTCTGTCCCTCCTGAGCAGTCAAATAGTGACAAGAAAACCTTAACTGCTCTTTGGCGTGACTTCGAAGAAGTTAGCCAACAGAAAAGAGCAGAAGAAAGTGTTGAGGGTCCTTCTGCGCTTCCTGAATTTGGACCATCCAGAACTCCAAAGGCGACTGCCGAATCTTCTGGGCAGTCCAAACAACCTATCAAGTCCATTGATGAACCTGGTTCTGTTCCCTCCTCTTTTACTGAGGAGAACCTTCCTTCGGCCATCGAACGCTTCGACTTTCCTTCATCATACCACCTAGAGCCCCCACACCTGATGAGAGGGTTAATTCGATCCTTCCTGGCGAATTTTCCCTGTATATAGATACTTTGGAAAGCGGAGTTCGCTTTCCCTTCTTCAATACTTTGTTTTCTGCCATTCTAAATCATTGGGAGATTTGTCCTGACATGCTCCTTCCTAGGGTCAGCCCCCCCCCCCACCGTATTCCCGGCCCCCTCCCTTTTGGCTTGCCGCTCCCTTTTCCGATCTTGGCCTGACCCGCCCCGTTTGGCCCCGATCTTGGCCCCGTTCCGACCTTGATTTTGGCCCCGATCCGCCCGATCTTGGCCATGATCTTGGCCCCGATATTACCCCGATCTTGGCCCCGATTTGAGTCTAAGACTCTGACCCTCCACCCACATGGAGAGGATTAATTGTAATACATTGGGTGGATACTGACCGTGTCAAATTTTAGAAACATGATCATGTTTTGTAGAAATTAATAAAAATAAATTATAACCTCATTACCAATGTAATAAGCATCTATTTGATTTTGGCCCGATCCGACCCAATTTTGGCTCTAATCTTAATATTAATTTGCGATGATCTGTACTCACTGTTTACCGATCTTCATACTAACAATGATATGAGTCTTGATTTTGACATTTAGTCACTTTGATCATATTAGACTATAAATTCACTTTTTATATTATTTTTAAGGTTTTTATTTTTCCAACAAAGTCATTTTTAGTTCAATAAAATATTGATTTTGATTTTGATTGAGGCGAGATAATATATTATAAATAATAAAAACTATTACATAAAGAATTAATATCTAACAAATCTATACCCCAACTTCCATCACGGTATCTAACAATCTTGATATTTCAATTATTAAAACATATAACTATGTTTGTAACTAAAACATCATTTTCTTAACTATGAAAAAATATTTTTTTTGTCAAATATTAAATTATCGTCATTTACTTGTTAACAGGTTTTGAATATAATTTTTTTGTATTGAATAAAAATATCAATTTATTGAACTTGGAATGAAAACATACCTACCTACGGCTGTTCTTGACTTTGAGATAAAATTTTCATTTATCGATTCCTTTTAAATTAATCTCGTGTTTCGTTTACAAAGGTTTGTGTGACATTCTCATAATTTACTTCACTTTCAAATATGCCTATTTAATTACAATTCTCTCTCACTTATTCTATTTCATGAATAATTTTAACTCTTCCGGGGAAAACCAAGGAAAAACAAAATAAAGAGAGAGAGAACTTGGTGAAAGACAAATTGGATTTGGATGAAGTTTGACCATTGTCTTAGGTTTATTAATTGAGATTGGATAAATCTTTTTCTTTTCCCCTTCGAGCTTACATATAATAACCATAATTTTCATCGAATAGCAAATTAAAACCCTAGTTTGGTTTCTCATTTCTCAAAATCTATGGGTATAGTAGTTAAATACATATTGATATGTTTGGATTATTTGTTGCATCTTTATTATTTTATTTTCCCGGTTTGGAATTTAGAATTAATTACTTTAATATGTATTTTAATTACTACCTATCTTACATTTGATATTACGACCAAAGTATGGCCAATTAGCGGCACAGGCCAATTAGGCTGGGCCAATCGGACTGGCCATTAGCCGGGCTGCCATCGGGGCCAACCCATCCCACCCGCCCATTGGGCCATTAGGGCGGGATGGGCTTGGCTGCCTCGTGGGCTTGGGCCGGCATCTTGGCCCACTGGCCGGCGGGTGGGCTCTTATTCTATGGCTGGCTTGGGTTGCGCCCCCCCCCCGCCCTCTCCTTCCCAATAGCTGGCGTCTCATTGTCAGCTTTCTGGGTTTATGTTTCGAACTTGGCATCACACCTTCTCTTCCTCTTTTTGTACATTTTCATGTCCTGTCTCTTTCTCACCCTCCGGGTTGAGTTGTTCTTTCCAAGCGCAACAAAGTTGAGCTTGACTAGTCGGTAGCATCCTTGCCAGGGGAACTAGTCCTTCCAATCACAAGGGGTGGCGCAAGCGGTATTTCTTCTGCCGAGCGCCTCAATTAGACCTTAACTTCCCGACCACCTGGAAGCTGTTCACTTCATATTCTGAGGGCAACCGGGTCCCTCCACTATCCAAGGCAGATAGAGCAGCTGTCAGGAAGATCAAGTCAATTCCATGGTATCAAGAGATATATGGTTATGAGATGGAATACACCCCATTCTTCAATATTGGGGGCTAGTTCAATGTGAGCTTTCTAACTGTCACGTTTCATCCTTCTTGAGTGTACTGCAACCTTATGATGGCTTACCAAAAGGAGGAGATTTATTGGGTTTAAAAGTAAAAAATGCATTGGGCCAAGGAGGGAGATAGAAACACAAGGTTCTTTCATGACTGCACTACTAGTTAGAGAAGGAAGAGAAATAGAATTGCATTTCTATAAAAGAGGGATGGTTCTTGGACTAAATCTGATTCTGAAGTTAAGAAAGTGATGATGGAACAGTACAAAGATATACATTCTTCTAATGCTGTTGATGAGATTGCCATGTCAGTGGTTCTCTCTTGCATCTCTCCTACTATCTCTAAGGAAGCAAATGAGTTTTTGATGGACATGTGTCCTTCATCAAGAGGAAAATGGGTGGTCCATTTCCTTGTTAGAAATGGACCTGATAAAATTTCAAGCTTTGTGGGGGGGGGGGGGGTAGAACTGGGTTGGTTTGTGATTCAGATGATCCAGATCATGAACAAGGGTATTCTTTGACCTTCCTCTCTGAGTACTTAGAATGGATGTATATTCTTGTTCTTGTCTTGGGGTTGTGTTTGGATTGTAACTATTCTCCCATCTTTCTGTACCTATCATGATCAATGAATGAACATGCATGGCCCCTTAATTTCACCAGAAAGAGGTTGAAGTGTTGTTTGGGGTATGGCCCCTCTTAAAGCCTAGGGCTTGATGGGCTGCCTCCTATATTTTTTTTTATAAATTCTAAAAATTGGTGAAATTTGATATGTGGAGACATGTTGCAGAATATTTCTCCTTAGACACTATGCCAAATGCCTGTAGTGTAACCTATATTTGTGTGGCTCCAAATGTGGATCAACTTGAGACTATAGATCATTTTAGACCTATTAGTTTATATAATGTGGCTAGTAAGATCATTTGTATGATTCTTACTGAGAGGTCAAAGCTCCACTTTGATGATGTTATCTCTCCTCCTCAATCTGCTTTCATACCTCAAAGATTAATCTCTAATAACGTTTTGAAGGCCCATCGAGCTTTTCACTATATGAGACAAAAGAAGGGCAAGAAGAGGTTGATGGCTATGAAGTTGGATATGAGGAAGGCTTATGACAGGATGGAGGGGAGTTTCATTGGTAGGATGTTGGCTACATTGGATTTCAAATCGATGAGTAAGATTGGTGATGTCTTGCATCACTTATGTCTCCCTATAGTATTTTGATTAATAGATCTCCACAATCTACCATCCAACCCTCTGGAGGTATAAGACAGGGTGATCTCCTTTCCTCTGCCATCTTTGTTTTGTGTTCACAATCCCTAAGTGCTATATTGATAGCGGCTGAGAGGAGTGGTTTTTTTCATGGATTGAAAGTGAAGGGGGGGGGGGGGGGGGGGGTTTCCTGTGTCAAACCTTCTTTTTGCTGACTATATCCTTATATTTGTTAAAGTTTTTTACAAGGAGGTTCATGGTCTGAAGTTTGTCTTGACCTTTATTGTGCTACTAGTGGACAAAGTATAATCTTTCAGAAGTCTTGCCTTACTTTTAGTCCCAATACACCTAAAAAGTTGAAGAGGTGGTTTTCTAGGATCCTTAATACACCTTATTTCGAAAGACCTAAGAAATACCTTGGCCTACTTGTAGAGTTTGGAATGTTTAAAAAGAAGCTTTGAGGAAATCAATGAGAGGACATATAATAAAATGTAGGGTTGGAAGGGCAAGCTGCTGTCTCATGTTGGTAAGGAGGTTTTCATCAAATATGTTGCATTGCCTAGTCAAATTTATGCTTCCCCTCACTTTAAGCTTCCTATTGGGCATCATAACCAAGGAACGAAAGTTCGTTGCATATTGCCGGTTCGCTGGGCAGCGAACATGGCAATATGGCCAAATTTCGCCGGAATATTGCCGAAAGTTCACCTGGATAAAGTTCAAACTTTGAAGTTCAAAGTTTCAAACCCTACTTCTCATTTTCCCTAGCCTTTGGCGGAAATCTTTGATCGCTGAATTGGCTGAAGTATTTGGCCTGTCGTTTGTGCTTGAATCCACCAGAACCCACATCACAAAGCTATTTTAGTAATTATTTTGGTCCATGCTTTCTTTTTCTTCACATTTTTACCTGTGTTTTAGGTTGAAGAAGATCGGAGGTTGAAGAAGACCGGAGGTTGAAGATGATCGTAGGTTGAAGATGATCGGAGGTTGAAGATGAGTCTTTGTTTCCTTTTTCTTCTTCTTCTTTTTTTCACACAAAGAGGGTTAGGCAGTTAGGCTTCAGTTACGCTGAAAACCTTGATGTTTCGCTGAAAACAACTAGGGGTGACGGTCACAAGCCAGATTTCAGGGATTTTTTGGTTGATTTTCGCTGATTCGCCGGAAAGTCGGCGACTGGTGGAAAGTTCGTTTCGCCCCCTGGTTTCGGTTCGCCGGGGGGCAAAATCACCGAATTTCGGCGATATTTCGTCGAAATTCGGCGAAATTAAGTTCCTTGATCATAACAAGCTTAAGAGTGTTGTTTCTCATTTCTTTTGGAGCAATCATGAAGGTGGAAATAGGACTTGTTGGGTGTCTTGGAGGAACAAGAGTAGATATAAGGATAGGGGTGGACTTGGCTTTAGGGATTCTTTGATTTAGAATAAGGCCCTACTCGGTAAGCTAGCTTGGAGACTATGGAAGAACCCAAGCTCCTGATCTTCTCAATAATCAATCAAAAATAAAATCCTATACTAATCTAGCTAGCAAAAAGTATGGGGTCGAACTAGGGGAACTAAAAGGCTAAGTTACTACGATTTAATTCAACAAAACCTGATTTAAAATAAGTCTAAATTGTTTTTATTCTACTTAAAAAAAAAAAAAAAAAACACACACACACACACACACAAAGAAATTAAACTATTAATTAACGCAAAAACTCTAACTATGAGTAAGTGATGATCTTTAGGATTTTGAATCCCTAATGCTTTTCACTAACCAATATAACTCTACGGTTCAAAACAAAAGATGCCTTTCCTAGATATGCCCTATCTTTGCAAGACTATTGTCCTTCACCGAAGCTTGGCATGCTTATTTTTCTTATCTATAATGCATCTTTGGCTAGACTCAAATACATTTAAAAGCATCAACTAGAAGCATAGAACTATCAAATTAATGAAATAAGCAAAGGTTCGTCTACATCCCAAAGAAAAAGGAACTAGCTACTCATTATAACAAAGCTCAAAAAACAAATAATAAAGGAAATTAGAGAGAGGGTTGTGGTCTTTTTCTTGCGCAATGAGAGAGAGAGAGTGAAAGCCAAGATCCATGTTCACTGTCTTCTTTTCTATCCATGGTTGGCTTTCTTCTTTTTATTATATCCGGCACACAATGAATTTGTCCTCTTTACCCATTAATTTAACATTTACTTGTTTGGATTCTGGGAACTCCCAAAATTAGAAAGTTGTATATATTTTCGTTATATTTCCATAGCATCTTCAATCATCGCAATCTGAGTTCAAATGAGAGAGATATGCCCAAAATACTCAAGGTGCTGTTTGCAAGATTTTCAGATCTTGTTAGCAATTTTGTTCCTTGGATCTCCACCTGTTTCCAATTTGGGTAAGATTCATGCTCTCCTTACAATAATTAAATTGAATCTCAACATTCATGATTTCTTGGGCAGCAAGATTGTATCTCATGATTTTATTTTGATTAGAACTCCTCCAGTATCTAATATATTTGCCAACTTTGCTCCATATTTATATGTGATAACCAAAATCACCTTATTCTTGAAAAAGACACAAAGATATATCAGTTAGCTGTCTTCTAATTAATTATGGAAAATTAAATCGAATAAATAACGATAAATGTATGTCAAATACCCTCACACTTAAGTGTTTGCTAGTCCTCAAGCAAAATGAGACAATAAAAGCAATACTTAGGGAAGAAAAAAAACGAAGAAGAAACTAACTCACTTTCGTAGAAATCACGGTTGCACTTAGCATTTGCAACAAGCCTTTAAACCCCTAGGTTACCCTAGTGGGCAAGTTGTGTCTCATGAGTGTTTGCAGAGAATATACACACAAAATTCTTAAAAACTTTTCTAATTATTCTAGCAATAGTAAGAGTAAAAAGATAGATTCCAAGACAAAGACACTCCATTAAATATTGAAGGGAATATAGGCACTTAAGCTCTTTACAACCTCTCTTGAGTCTAGCTCTATTTTTTAGGCAAACAATTCAATCGAGAAGTCTCTTCTTATCTTTAGCCCACTAGTTCACCCTCAGATAAGACTAATTTAGGTACCAAGTAATACCAAGAACTCAGGATCTAAGCAATGTTGACCTTCTTAGACATTTCACGTTTATAAGCACACTAATTCACTTATTTCTTTAATGCACACAATTCTAGTCCATTCAATGTCTTGTTTCTTAAGCTTTCTAAATGGCCCATGTAATGAGTGTTTGGTCAGCCGCTCTCAAGCCAGATGGCCTTAAGGGGCTAGGTATAGAACACCTCTCGAACTTACTTATTCAAGCCAACTAGGCTACAAGCCAAGACTAGACCAAAGACACCCCAACTATTTGACACGAGGCATGATGTTAGTGACACCAAGACTCGGTTACTAAGAAGGATGACTATACTTTAAACTTTTGCAGGATATTTTTTTGGTCAGAAGATGACTCACATTATACTTCAATTCAATTCACATTTAAACATACTCAAATCGGTGTCAACTTGTCACCATAAACACAAAGCACTACAAGACAACTAGATGGGCAAATCTTTCGGCCTACCTGGAGTTCCTATTTTCCGATTCAACCTCAGTCTCAAAATGTAAAACCCATTACTATTCTCTCAAAAGGGTGCTCATCACATCAGATGGGATTTCTAAAACCCTTAGACTCTCATTTCGTATCTAAGCAATGAATTAACATGTAATTCTCACCAAAGCTAGAAAAAATTGTTGGCACTTTTTAATCTTTGTGACAATGCTCTACCAATTATCAACGAGTCTTACTTGAGTTGACCCCCCCACACACTTAAATCAGGCAGTGACCTCAGTGCATGCAATATATAAAGGAAAAGAAAAGCATAATAGAAGCAAATAGAGGAAAGAGTGTACCCGATGCTTGAAATTGTGATAGAGCGTGCAACATTAAAATCTAACTGACAAACAAAGTAAAGAAAAAGAACATAAATGACATCTAAACAAATGGGTCATCTCCCATAAAGCACTAACTTTAGAGTCTTCAACCAGACTCAGTGAAAGACACAGGAAGAGTCTTGAGGCAAGTCTTCTAGGTCCAACTCCTCAATAAGTTGGCCCTCAATATAAAGCTTTAGTCACTGACCATTAACTTTAAAAGTATGTCCAAGCTATGGGTTCCAAATCTGGTCAATAAATGGCAAGGCGAAGTGATTATTCCTGATAACATTGTTTAACTTTCGGTAATTAATGCAGACACTCCAACCCATAGTGGTACGAGTTGAGACAAGATCATCGCTATCATTTGGAACCACAGTGATGCCGGATTTCATAGGGACAACCTGGGTAGGACTGACCCCTTCACTATCAAAGAACATGTAGATAACTCTGGCATCTAACCAGTTAATTACCACATTTTTCACTAACTCCCTCAGGTTTAGATGATGATGAGGATCCCTATGGGGGTTTTGCTCCATCCTCACAATATATCCTATGCATACATGTAGAAGGGTCTATGCCCTTAAGATTAGCTAAGGACCAAGCAATGGCTGCCTTAAATTCAGAAAGCACTCCTAAAAGTTGGTCTTCTTGCCTAGGTGATAGACTAGAAGAAATAATGATAGGAAAATTTTCATTTTTACCTAAGAATACATACTCTATATTGGAAGGGAGAGGTTTAAGATCCAACGTAGGGGGACATATGAGGGATGAGGGTTGGGGAGATGGAACCAATGGCAGTAAAGGCTCGAATCTAATTGTAAATGGTGGCTACTTCAAAGGGGCAGAAGAGTGCAACAATGTGTTGACTTCCTCAATATTCAAGTCAAATTCCCCAAATGTCAAGGAATCTGCTGGGGATCATCAATAAGCATGTTTGAAGTATAATTGGCCACTACCTCATCAATAAAGTTAATCGCATAGCACTTTTCATCCCTATTTGGGCTTAAGGATGCATTGAAGATGTTGACCCTAAGTTCTTTACTGCCAAATGATATGTCCATGACACCCGATCTACAATTGATGCAAGTATTCGCAATGTCTAAGAAGGGCCGTCCAAGAATGACTGGTGGTAACTTATTGGTAGCTGAATTGTCCATATTTAGGATCAGAAAATCTACAGGAAAATATAAATTCTCAACCTTTACCAAAACATTTTCAAGTAGCCCACGGGGTCATTTGATTGAGCGGTTTGCTAATTGTAGAATCACACCAGTGGATTTCAAATCACCTAGACCAAACCTATCATAAATTGAACTGGGTAAAATATTTACATTGGCTCCCAAATCAAATAATGCTTTATTTATGGATAGATCTCCAATAACACATGAAATTAAAGGTATACTTGGATCTTTAAGTTTAGGGGCAGTTGGTAGGAAATTACCAAGCTGACTTGTTCAATTAGGTGCACGGTTTTAGGAGTCTGGGCTCTCAACTTACGCTTTTGGGTGAATAAATCTTTTAGGAATTTAGCATAAGCTAAGACTTGCTTGATAGCATCCAATCATGGGAGATTGATATGAATTTGTTGGAATAAGTCAATCATCTCTTGCATCTTAGCATTCTTTCTAGAACATGGAATTGAGGACTCAATAGTTTCAAGGAAAGGGGCTTTTGGAGTGTAAGACTTAGAAGTAGGATGTCCACAATCGGAATGTACAACCCCTTATGAAAAAATTGATGGGGAATACTTGCAGGTGGTGTCTCTTTACTAGGCTTATGTCTAATATCACCATTTTCATGAGTCAAATTTTCCTCCACTCAGCTCTCAAGATCAATGGGTAATGGCTTAGGAGTAGGCAAAGGTGAATAATACTCCTTTCCACTACGTGTCATAACAGAGATTGCTTGGACTCAATTTGATTATTAGGGTTACCTATTGGCTGACTAGGTAACTGGCCAGCCTCCCTTCTACTGATGGCATTAGCTAGTTGACCAAGTTGGGTTTATAGTTTATTAATGGACTGAGAATGAGAATGCAACAATTGAGTGTTTTGCTCTATTTACTAAGCACCTTCAATACCTTATCCTCAAATGATGAATTCTGTGAGGGTTGTGGAGTTGATGGTGCCTCATTCCTATAGACATTTCATTGCATATTAAATGGAAGTGGCCTATGATTCAAGCGATTGGGTATTGGGTTTCACCATGAAAAATTAGAGTGGTTTCTCCATCCTAGTTGTAGGTATTGGAATATGGATCATTGCTTTGTTTGGATACTCCTTGGGCCAAATGTGCATGCTTTTGAATGAACCCAATGTATTGTGCAGCCAAAAAGCAATTAGTGACATTGTGGGAAAGCTTAGAATGTAACATTAATAGTGATAAGATATTATTGTCTAAGGGGAGGTAATATTGTGGATAGTATTGTTTGAGGAACTAAAGCTCATGGAAAGGAAGGAGAAGAAAAAGAAACAGAGAAGGGAGAACTTATTGTGATTAGGGAAGAGAAAACACTTTGTGGCACAAGGAAAGCTTGGAGAACCAAGATGAATGAGGCAAGAACTATGAGAATCCATAGGAAGCCAAATGGGGTTAAGGGAGGAGGTTCATCTCCTTTTATGCCCTCTGGAGAAGACAAATAGTTCACAAAACCAATGACTTAGATCATGCCAAGACCAACGGTGAGGAAACATAAGCACTGGTATGCCTAAGACGCATGAAGGACAAGGCCACGTGGCAATTTACAATTGGTGGCACATAAGAGGTGAGACTCTAGGTTGGCTTATATGACACCTCAATTGATGCGGTAATGATGAATGGCATTGGCATGTTGGTGCATAATTTTCCGCTGATAGGTAGGTGGACATAAATGTGCCAATGCATGTGCAATTTCAAATTTCAAATAGCTGAAAAGGCCTTTGTCTTAGAATTCGGATCATCACCCTCGAGCTCCCGGGTTTTCCACCACAAAAACGGTGGGCCCCACTTCTGAAAAATATTAAAAAATAAAAAAACACTCCCATCACCACCCTTGGACCCCCTGTATTTTGTGGTGGTAAGCCGTCGGGGTCGCTGATCCGGACTCTTCGTCTTATTCTTCACGTATAAGTTCGGGGAGCTAGTGTAAAGTCAAACCGTGCATAACCCGATTAAACCTTGCTTTGAGTAGTATTAAGGTCCCCAGTTTGGGTCGACCAGCTAGCCTGTTCCATATCTTTCAGGTCAGGCTTCTTGACCAGTTCATTTCTTCCTTATCATCTTCTTGAGTAGCCTGAAAGAGACCCACACATCTTAGTCATGTACGAATGTGCATGAATGTCCCGACAGCTTAAGTTAGAGAGAAGAATAATGTTTTCTAGCCACAATAACTGTCACAAACTACCTTTACTCATCAACGAACCGCATCCAACATGGACTTGGCTTCTAGAAAATATCTAATGTTGACTAGAACACATGCAAGGAACCTCATCTAAGAAAGCCATATGGGTATAAATACCAATTTACGCACGACTCCAGTGATATTTTCTTCAAGGTAGCTCTAGCTCTTCTCATTTCCCCCTTAAGTTTGAACCCTACAATTGGGTTCTTCATTGGAGTTTAACTTGGGCGTTAGAGGCGATTCCTCAATCCACGATGATCAGCCCACTCTTAACCCTTGTTTTACTTTGTGATACGGAGGGATTATGATCAGACCGGGTTCATACCTGGTCCGACCCTCGACCCCGGTCGAGACGGAAAGAACCGATTCGCTCCCGAGCAAACCGGATCCAGAAGATGGCTTGCTGAAGAAGAAAGCTTATTCGGCTGCAAGCGTGCCCTAATCCTACTTATGGATTAGGGTAATCACCCTAATGATGGCAGACTCGAATTGACGGCTGCGGATAATCATTATCGAAGGGATAAACATCAGATAACCTAAAGGTTATCTCAGGAGTCCTCTACTAGCCCAAACAAGTAGAAGTCTATTGCTCAACGGATCTCACTGATAAGATCCAACGACTACCCGAAGAAGGCTCAAGTGCATCCAACGAAGGAGATTCGAAGCTACACTCTATATAAACCTCACTACCATACAAGGTGAGGGGATCGAAAAAAGAATACTATCTGAGACTCAGGTTCAGATACATACTGGTAGACCTAAACTATCAGCGATCTGCTATCTAGATCACCTTTCCTAGTTCTTCATTCCTTAGCTCTGCGCTTCTAGCAGAGCCGTTTGTGATTAAGTTCATCAACTGACTTAGCCTTCGGAGGTGGACTCCCGACCCCAGCGGTCGGGCCACATCTGACGCTTTCGTTTTGCAGGACATCACCCGGAAATCCAAGGGCTGAGCAGATTTTGGACGCATCAATTGGCGCCGTCTGTGGGAAATGACTTGAAAAGCCATGGTGACTAGTGTTGCTTGTATCTCAAGATATCACGCAAGTATACGTATCGCAATCAAGTAATAAATGATAAGTAAAGTATCGATCCCACGGAGAATTATATCCTTAACTTTCAATGTAAAAATAAAATTGATTTAAATGAAATTAACAAGGTTGATTGGTATTTGTCTAACTAATTAACCAAATGACAGGTAAAGAAAACTAAGGAACTAAAATGTAGATTTGAGCAATGGAAGAAACTTAATGAGTGACAAGTGTGTTAGGAATCAAGTTTCCCTTCCCCTGAATTTTAAAACACAAATACTAAAGCAATACTACAACCCCAAGATAAATCAAGAACTTGGAATGAATGGCAATATGGTATTTTCCAATACACATAAGCTAGCATCCTAAATCAACATCAGCATATTCCTATGAAGAATTGAATTAAGAATGCAATTTAAACCCAATCCAATCAATGGTAATGTGAGGTAATTGGGTATTCCTACCCAACCTACTAATTAACACAACCTAATTAAAGATGATGCTAACTCACACAATTCAACAAACACCTAGACTTCATTAATTTTCCAATTAATGAAATCATAACATTCATTCAAGAAAGATCATTCAAGACTGAAATTAGTCAATATAACCTGCTGAATTCATTAACAATAAAATGGATTGCAATAAAACTAAAGAACACATGATTAATTACATATCAAAATTCAGGTTTAGGTACTACTATCATCCCAACACAGCTAAGATTTAGCCCATAACAGAATTCAAATGCATAAAACCAAGTATAGTTGACATGAGACTAGAAAATAAGAAGATAGAGTTATAAAAACAAGAATAAACTAAGGCTTCAATGCTTCCACATGAGCTCCAGCTTTCTTCTTCAGCAAATCAACAATTCCAGCAGCTCCTTGCTTCCACAAGAGCTCCAGCATTCGTTCTCTACCTCCTTCCTCTCAGCCGAGTCTCTCCTCCACACCTTGGTCCAATCTCTCCTCTTGTCCTCCTTGCCTCTCTTCTCTTTCTTCCATAAGTGTCTTCAATCATTAGGTTAGATTCTGGCCATAGGATTAGAACCTTCCTCCTGAGATCAAGGGCTAAAAACCATCATGTATTTACAAGAATTTAGTCCACTTAAGTTAGCCCTTTTTGGTCAATTCCATTTGAATTGGATCTGAGAATATTCTGCTCCGTTGTTGTAGCAATGCAGCAACAACTCTACAACAAAGTTAGAGGACATGTTCTTCTATTATAAATCTTCACCTACATGTTCAAGAGAAAGAGAAACAGTCAAATTCATCCATAAAAAGAAGGGAAATTCATGCAATGTGACAAAAATGAACTAAACAAAATGCAACATGTTGAGACTAAATAAAACAACACCTAATGAATACTATCACTAAAACAAAGACAAAATACTCCTAAATCAAGCCATCTCAAGTATAAAAGTTATAAATCTTAACTCTATTTCATAGAGTTATCAACTAGATCAGCAGCCGCAGCAGCCGCTGCAGAATGCAATTCCGGTGTTCAGATCCCTGGAGTGAATAATCCAGACATTCCCCAGGAAAGCCAAAATCCTATCGAGGTGGATGGTGGCCAGGTAGGACGTAATCCTCCTCCTGATACAATCCAAGATCAATTGGATCAGGTAAAGATTCAACTCTTGGAGGTGAGCCAAGCACTCCGCATGCTCACCAGACGAGTGGTTTTACCACAAGAGCCTGATCAGCGCGATTCAGGGAGACGTGCATTGCCACGTGACCAGAGACTGGTTGAAGACCGGAATATTGATCAGAATTTCCGTGAAGGAGACCGAGGACTTCGGAGGATCGATGATCAACCGAGGCGAGACGATCGGTTCGATAGACCGCAAGAGAGTACAACTGATTCAAACACAAGGTTGGATACAGGGGTAAGAACTCACTCACCCACCGTCGAAGAACCGTTCGTGATGATCGAAGCGATTCGCGACGAGAGGAATGCTCGGGAAGGACGGGCTGTTCGTGATGATCGAGTAGCACGGGATGATCGTGTTAATCGAGGTCGTGATCATATTGCTGAAAATCACCCGACCCAGATTGGTCAAGAATTGGCCAACATCAATGAGAAATTAGGGCGGTTGGCTAAGGGAAGAATAACCGAGGATATTTACTCGGTCATTCGGAAGACTCCCTTTGCTTGAGCCAATTGCGGGATATCGGTTTCCCCATAACTTCCGTTTGCCTACCTTCTCAACATTCGATGGCTCCGGAGATCCAACAGCTCACATCGTCTATTACCAACAGACCATGGCGCTTTTAGGTAATTCGATGAAATTTTATGCGGGGTTTTTGGTTCATCTCTAACTGGGCAGCACAAAAGTGGTTTTCTAACCTCCCCTTTGGAAGGATCGTAAACTTTGACGAATTGGCGCGCCAATTCATAGGGAGATTCCAGTGGGATACGAGTCAAGAAAATGGAAGAAACCTTGTTTCTTGTCAAACAAGGAAAGAGCGAATCGATCGAGAGAGTTTCCCGAAAAGATTCAACAAAGTGACGATGGAGATAGAAAATTTGGATGAACAAGTAGCCGAATCGCTCTATTCACGGGACTCACTAATCGGAAACTCCTAGAGTTATTACTACGGGATATGCCTACGACTTATGCTAAGTTGGTACGAGAGATGCCGAAGCGGTGAAGTCATGGAGATTCTAGATGCGCGCCAAGGAGATAATAAAGTCTTCAATAAGGAACAAAAGGCTCCCGAGCAGAGCGAAGCCAAAGAAAAATGTTCGTGATCGGGTTGGAAAATTCCAGCCTTGGCGCCAAAGGTCCCCCGGTAAAAGTGAGTACACTCCATTGAATGCTCCTCGGGCTGATATTTTGAATATCCTCAAAAGAAAAAATATTTTAAAGTGGCCGCCTAAAATTCTTTTGAAACCCGGGAGAGCAGCGGGATCGGGAAAAGTATTGCCGATTCCACAAGGACTATGGTCATTATACTAATGACCGTCGTCATCCGAAGGCGGATATTGAGAGATTGATATCTCGGGGACATCTGTCCGGTTTGTTAGCAGGAGAAGGGAGGAGCCACGTGAGCCACGTGCGGCTGCTCCAAAAAGGGATCGTTCGGTTAGTTCGGAACGATCGAGGGAGGCCCCGAAGTCTAAGAAAGGCAAGGAGGTGATTGAAGCTACTCGGTCACCGATCCTTACCATCTTCGGAGGACCGAGGCCCGAATCACTCCGGAGTCCGAAAACAAAATCCAAATTTGTTGGAACCGGAGAGACGCAGAAGCGGAAGAAGCTGAATGGTGAAGATTCTATCACCTTTAGCGAGGAAGACGAAAGAGATGTTTGTTTACCTCATGATGATGCTATAGTCATCAAGGTAGAGATTGCATGGCGGGAAGTGCATAGAGTTTTGATTGATACGGGTCTGCAGCTGACCTAATTTCCTACGAAGTGTATCAAAAATTGAAGGTGGATCGGGACTTGATGAAACCTTCATCCACACATCTATATGGCTTTGCGGGGTCATCTGCGGTGGCGGAAGGATCGGTCCAGTTGGATTTATCCATTGGAAGTTTTCCTAAGGAAACAACCGTCCGAATCAATTTTTTGGTGGTTCGGGAACTACCAGCCTATAATATGATTCTCGGGCGACCATCTTTATCCAAGATAGGTGCTATTGTTTCAACAAAACACTCGAAGATAAAATTCCCGACCGATATGGGAATTGGTCAAGTCTCCTCCGATCAGAAGATCTCTCGGCGGTGTTATGTGGCCTATTTAAAAGACAAGGAGGGTCCGAGGAAGGTAACTGCCCTCCCTATAGAAGTTCGAGATGATCGGGAAGAGACAGAGATGCAAAGACCCGAACCAGCGGAGAAGCTGGAGCAAATCCAGCTGTGTACCGAGGATGAGAAAAAGATTACTTATATCGGGTCCGAACAGTTGGAAGAGTTTAAAGATGAGTTGAAGTTATTTCTTCAACGAGAATAAAGATGTATTCGCATGGTTTGCTTGAGGACATGCCCGGAATCGATCGGGCCATTGCAGAGCACAAACTCTGGATAGACCCTAAGGCGAAACCGGTGATATAGAAAAGAAGAAATTTCTCCATTGAAAAGTATGAAGCCGTTCGAGCGAAGTTGAAAAACTTAAGAATTCTGGTTTCATAGAACCAATTGAGTGCCCAACTTGGTAATGGTAAAAAAGGCGAATGGGAAGTGGAGGATGTGTACGGGACTACACTGAGACCTAAACAAAGCTTGCCCAAAAGATTGCTACCCGTTGCCTCGGATTGACCTCTTGATAGATGCGATCGCAGGATATGAAACTTTAAGTTTCATGGATGCCTACTCAGGGTATAATCGGATCCTTATGAATAAGGAGGATGAGAAGTATACGGCTTTCATGACTGATCGTGAGAGCTATTATTACAAGGTCATGCCTTTTGGCCTAAAGAATGCGGGAGCAACATATCGAGAGGGCCGTCAACAAGATTTTCAAATAGCCGATAGGAAAGAATGTTGAAGCTTATGTTGACGACATGCTAGTGAAAAGCTTTACAAAAGCAAATCATATTGCAGATTTGACTGAGGTTTTCTCAGATCTTGCGGAAACATCAAATGAAGCTAAACCCGGAAAAATGTGCCTTTGGAGTCTCCTCGGGCAAATTTTTGGGCTTCATGGTATCACGAGAGGGGAATTGAGGCTAATCCCGCCAAAATTCAAGCTCGATTGATATGGAGGCTCCCAAAACCGTTCGGGATGTACGGTGTTTAACAGGGAGAGTTGCTTGCTTTAAATCGATTTATCTCCAAGTCCGGAGAAAAATGTTTGCCTTTCTTCAAGGCACTTAAAGACCCGAAGGGCGGTAAGGAAGCAAAGTGGATGAAGAGTGCCGAAAAGCTTTCAAGGAATTAAAAGAAGCACTTGGACAACTACCGATCCTGTCCGGACCGAGAGAAGGGGGAAATATTACAGCTATATCTAGCGACGTCCCTTTCGGCGGTCGGTGCGGTACTTGTTCGGGAAAAGATAAAAAACAGTGGCCGATTAACTATGTAAGCCACATGTTGCTAGATGCGGAGACGAGATATTCGCAGATTGAGAAGCGAGCTTTGGCTCTCATGATGGCCGCCGGAAGCTAAGGCCATATTTTCGGGCTCATCCAATTGAGGTATTTACAACTTTTCCTCTTAGTAAAGTTCTTAACAAACCTGATTTGTGCCGGAAGGATGGTGTCCTGGTCGGTTGAGCTCGAGCGAATTCCAAGTGAGCTTTAAGCCCGAAGCTGCAATCAAGGCTCGGGCATTAGCCGACTTTGTAGTAGAAACTACTGCACCGTGGAACCCACCATTGAGGATCCCATTATACCAACCACTTGGGAGGTATATGTGGATGGATCGAGTAATAAAGATGGAGCAGGAGCTGGAATTCTATTAAAAAGTCCAACAGGATTTATTATTCGATATGCTTTGAGATTCGCATTTGATGCAAGTAATAACGAAGCGAGAATATAGGCTCGATAGCGGGACTTCGGTTGTCAAAAGCATTATCTATTGCAGATGTTACTATTTATAGTGACTCTCAGCTTATAGTCAACCAAGTCCGGGGGAGTATGGCATTAAAGAACCACGCTTGCAAAAATATCGGGAGATAGTGCGGGCATTTCAAAACCAATTTCGAATTTGAAGATATCTCGATTTCGAGGAATGAAAATTCAAGTGGCGGATGAGCTATCCCGACTAGCCAATGCCAAGGAAAAGAATCTAGACCCTTCGGTCTACATTGAAGAGATAACTTTTCCAAGTTATCATGAGAAAGAAATTTCTTATATTGAAGCGGAACGTTGCTTTGGATGGATCCAATAATCGAGTATCTAAGGGATGACAAATTACCCGAGGATCCGGTAGAGGCAAGGTTGATCAAGATTCGATCAGCTAGATTTGTCATTCGAGAATGGGAGACTATACAAAAGATCTTATGCTGGACCCCTTATGAGATGTATAGGCCCCGAAGGAGCAAAATCAGCTTTGGGTGAGGTTCATGAAGGAATTTGTGGAGCTCACATGGGTGGCCGAGCCCCGGCCCACAAAATTCTAAGACTTGGGTTATATTGGCCTAAGGTCCAAGAGGCTGCTATGGAGTACGTTCGTCGATGTGGTAACTGCTCAAATTCATGCTACGGTATCGAAGCGCCCGGCGGAAACTATGACTTCAATTCTAAATCCCATTCCCTTTGCAATGTGGGGAATTGATATCATGGGCAAATTCACCAAGGCATCAAAGCGGACGGGAATATCCGATAGTAGCAATTGATTACTTCACAAAATGGGTAGAAGCCGAGTACCTGGCGCGGCAATTACTGAGAAAAAGTGGAGAAATTTGTGCTTGAATCAATCATATATCGCTTTGGGATTCCAAAGATTATTGTCACTGACCATGGTACTCAGTTGACTGTCCACAATTTGAGCAATTCTGTGGAACATATATGATCGAGCATCGTATGTCCTTTGTGGCACACCCCCAAAGCAATGGACAGGTAGAGGTTACTAACCGAACGCTCTTGGAAGGAATAAAGAGAAGACTCGAAGCCGACAAAGCTTCTTGGGTCGAAGAACTTCATAATGTCTTGTGGGCTTATAGAACTACGGTTCGAACACCCACGGAAGAAACTCCATTCAGGTTGGCATATGGATCCGAAGCATTGGCACCAGTGGAGATAATGGTAGGGACGTTACGGGATCGTGAGTTCGAGGAAAAAGCAAATGAACAAGGACTGCTTGATAGTCTTGATTTGTTGGACGAAGTTCGGGCAAAGGCAATAGCACGAACTCAACATTATCAAAGAAGGATAGCGTCTCATTATAATACTCGAGTGAAGAATCGTCGGTACTTACCCGGAGATTTGGTGTTGAGAAACACCCTAGCTTTCGACCCGCGTCACCAAAGAAAATTGGACCCTACCTGGGAAGGACCTTATATGGTTGTGAAACCGGTCGGTTCAGGAGCTTACAGGCTGAAGAACATCAATACCCAGAAAGAGTTGGATCGTTCGTGGAATGCTAGGCATCTCAAAAAGTTTTATCCTTGAGGATGATTTCAATTTTGTTCGCGATGTAATCATTTTCAACTCAATCAATGCAATTTTTGGCTTTCAACAAACTATCTTTTGATTGGGAGGCATCATACACCACATTCAAGAACAAGATCCAACTATAAGGCATCGGATGAAAATTCGTGTGGGTCCTTCAACACTTATGGAAAATTTTCAAACTTTCTTAAGTCGAGGCATCGGATGAAAATCCGAGTGAGTTCCTTTTGCAAGGCGTCGGTTTGAAACCCGAGTGAGTTCCTTCGAGACTTATTGAATTTTTGAATTATCCTTAAGTAAAGGCATCGGTTTAAAACCCGAGTGAGTTCCTTCTCAGACTTATTGTATTTCTCCGGAAATCCTTAAGTAAAGGCATTGTTTCAAACAACTAAGACCTAATGCAACGGCGATTCAAGTGGCTAGCAAAGTTCAAGATAAAGTAATTTCTTATTTCTTCAAAAGATCCAAAGAGGCCAGTATCAAAACAATTACAAGAGCTGGATACAATCTTCGATCAAAAAAGAAAGTTATCATAAGTGACTGTTAAGAAGTTATACAAGATCGACGCGACTTTGCTAGAACAAACATATGAGTCAACCATTGGTGGGGATTCAAGGAAAAGAAGAGAAGAAATGAGGATTACAAAAATATTTCGGTATGCATAAAATCCTCCGCAATTTCATACTCTTTGTCCAGCTTGTCCAGGAGAAGTATGGTCCTCGACCAAACTCGCATTCAATACAAGCTCGTCATAATTGACTTCTTCCAGTGGAGAATAAACAGGAGAATCTTCCCGATATTGCATAATATCTGGATCGGAAGGTGGAGGATCAATCTTATCCTTGGTCCAGTCGGGAGGAGGAATACCCGGGTGGTAAATACTTCAGGATGGCAAACAGACCTTGTAGGGAGTCGTATCAAAATGAGGATCCTTCCTTAATATTGATTCCCATACTCGTTCTCACCATCCCCGTACGCCTGCAAGTTATAAGCATTCAGCATATCAACAAAAGGCTTACTGTGTAAATACTTGAAGACGTAGGCTCTGCGAACATCGGTTGGAAGGGATTCGGGCAAAGGAACGACGACTTGCCTTTCAGGGTAACGTTTCGGATCCTTTGGCTCCCGACTTTCCAACTGTTCGTTCCGGTCGCCGGATCTTCTCCCTGGCATCATCCAAGTCTGACCGAAGACGACCAATCATCGAATTTTTTTCTCCTGCCACCTCCCAAGCTAGATTCCGAAGGCGAGCAATCTCAACATCTTTAGCTTCAGAGATTTCCCGAAGCCTAGAAACTTCATTGCTCAATCTCTCGAGCCTAGAAACTGCTTCCACTTGGTTGTGGAAGTTACCAAGAAGACTCCTGCAAACAACTTCCGAGTTAGCAAGGAGCGAGAAAAGTAATTTTTCAGAATCGAGAGGATAATGAAGAAAGACTTACATCACCGGTGACTTCGTAAAGACTTCATCTGGAAGTTTGGAAAGAACCTGCGCTCTCGAAGTCATTCGAGCAGCAGTACACCATTCCAACGCTCTGTCAAACTCGTTTGACACTAATTCAGGCGAAGGATGAGAAGGATGAGCTACACCAAGAGAAGGATGAGCTTCATCACTTGTCACCCGACGGCGCTTCCTAGTGGCAAAATCCTCCAACTCGGAAGGAGAGGAGGAGGATGCCAAACAAGCACTAGAGTTAGAAATAGGAGCAACACCTGCTGGGACCACACCTTCATCGGGACGCCAACATAGTTGCCTCGGATGCCCGAAGAGTCTCCTTCGGGGGTGCACCAACGAGCTCACCAGCGGGAGCGCGCGGGAGTGATCAAGATCTTCCTGGGAAAGACGAGCGATCACTTCGGGCAAAGGAGGCGTAGGGATGGCATCAACATGAACTGCGGGAATCTGACTTGAAGATTCACCGGCAGCAATCGCCTTACGCTTGGAGGATTCACTAGCTGAAACCACCGCACTGGCCCCAACCACCACCGAAGGAACGATTTTCTTGCAAGATTTTGCTTTGATAAAGTTCGGGTTGATCTTTGGAGCCACTATGCAAAAAAAAACAAGCCGTATCGGTAAAAAATAAACAACAAAGGGGAAACCCTAGTTTTCTATAACTTCGACAAAACAACAAACTAAACCCCAAGTATAACTACTGTGTGCCCTCACTCGGGGGGAAGTGGGGAAAGAGATGAGTAATCAAAAAACTCACTTGTTCGGAAGTTGATAGAGCTGTTGTTGGAGTACGAGGAATACGGAAGCAGGCCGAAGGGCGAAAGGTCGCTTTGGCACTTTAGCAAATCTAACTTGTAGAAGTCAGGATAGATGGAGAGTACCCACGAAGGCTTTAAATAGCCTCAGGTATTAAGACGACGGTTGAAGGCTAAGGACAACCGACGACCTAGATCGAAATGACGCTTCGAAATCCGCAGAAAGCAAGATCAACGGTCGGAGAGATGCCACATGGAAACATGTGGAAGCGAGCACCTGATGCAGAGATACCTCCAATCGTCGCACCACCATTAAAATAATGGATATATTTCCGATTCATTGGAAACAGTGAATGGTATACAAAGGCAGGAAAACGTTTGAACTTCGCAGAACGGAAACGTGCGGACTTTGCAATAAATGAAGTAGTGGGGAAGATTAATGCATCTTCCCGAAATGCATCTTCACAATTTTTCTACAAGATTATTATTCGGCGAGGAATGAAAAGTTAAGTGATAAGTTTTATCATTAGTACTTTGATATTCAAGGCAAGATTTCGGCGGGGAGACGGGGAAATATAAAGGCCAACATGAGAAAGAAATGTCTATTCATTAAATAGAGGGTAAATCTGTACAAAAAGATAACTCCCTAAGCCTTTTCTTCATTGTTTCCCGAGGGACCCTGGTCGGGAGGACTTTTCTCAGGATCATGAGAAGAGCCTTCCTCAAGAATGGCATCGGCTGAGTCCTCTACAGCAGCAACTTGAGACTCGGCTTGTGATTTCTCCTCCGGAAGGGCCGGCTCGTCGGTCGGGTATGCCTCATATTGAGGGTCAGGCTGGAAAAGGATCATCTTCTTCATGAGCCCGGTCAGGAGATCCATACCAACTTTCCCGAACACCTCTTTGTGGCATACCTCACGAAAAGGAACAGTGTCGAAGGCAGGGATAGATCCAAGGATTCGCTCCCAAACGTCATTCTGCCCCATGCGATAAGCTTGAAGGTTGTAGAGACCTAGCAGCTCTGAGAAAGGTACGCTGTTCAGGTATTTTCGAATGCACTCCTTCCGAAGCTACGGCTTTATATGCTCGGGCTTGCTAGGGATCGCCAACTTCGGATGTTCTTCGAGCTCCCTACTTTTGATTTCAAGGCTGTCACCAAACAACGTGGCAGCTGCTTTTTGCTTCCTGGCCTCGCGCTCGGCAATAGCGGCACGAATCTTCGACGCTTCGAGGGCCTCCTTGAGGGAGATCACTTCTTCCTCATGCTTTTTTTGCAGCTCCACGGCAGCTGCAGTCAGCTGGTCTATTTCAGAATTGGCTTTCACCAAATTCTCTTCACAGGTTTGCAGCAAGGAGCTGGTGTGACCAACCCGGCTCAATGCTTCCATGTGTTGATAAAAGCTCAACACAGCATTCCTGGGAAGGCGGAAAATATCAGAAGAAGTCATAAGGAATTATGAGAAAATAACTAAGCAAGAAGACCGGTACCTTGTAGATTGACTAACAAGGGAGGTGTCATCCGGGGCTTCAAACTCCTGGCGATCGAAGGGGCAAGGCCCGAGGGAGCTCCATTCTGCGGCTTTCTCGGGATCCCGAGTCACCCTGTCGGTCACCGTCAGGGTCCACTGGGGGATGAAGACTTCCTCACCATCCGTTGAAGCTTTGGATTTTTTGTTGGAGGGAGCATCAATTGTGTCATGCCTCCTCTTGGTTCGGGCGGAGGAAGAGACATTAGACCTCTCCACCATCGGTTTCTTCCCTTTACCCGAAGCATCGGCTACGGGCCTGACATTCCGGATACCCCTATAAGAGGGATCGGGAGAGGGAAGAGAAGCCTCTTGATCTACGGTCAAGACCCTGGGCGATCGTTGCTCGGCTGTCACAACGGCCCTAGCGGCCTTCACCCTGCAGGCTTTCGGGGTTCATTCTTGGAGGCACTTGCAAAGAAGAAGGACAAGAGTCGAGATTCAAAACATATCACTTCAGTCAAATTAAAGGATGATGGTTAGAAGCTCACAATGAGCCAAGCCCCAGATCTTGAAGGATGGAGTTATACTCCACTTCAAATCCATGTATCTCTTGATACCACGGAATGGATTTGATCTTCCCGATGGCCGCCTCGTCTTCTCTGGATAAGGGAAGGCCTCGGTTACTCTCGGAAGAAGAAGTACACCTCCTCCAGGTGATTGGGAAGTTAAGATCTGATGGAGGCGCTCGATAGAAAAAGTATCGTTCGCGCCATCTTTTGTGGTTAGAAGGGCAAGTTCCTTTGACAAGGATGCTGCCCCTCCAATCAAGTTCAGCCTTATTGCGTTTGGACGAGAAAAACCCATCCGGGAGGATGGGAGATAGAAAGAACATGAAAATGTACAAAGAGAGAAAGAGATGGCGTAATGCCAAGCTCAAAACACAAACCCAAGAAGCCGACGATGAGACGCCGGCTATTGGGGAGGAGCATTCCGGGACAAATGTTCCAATGATTCGGAAGCTGTGGAGAACAAAGGATTAAAAAAGGGGAAAGCGAACCCCGCTTTCTAGTGCATCTATATACGAGAGAAAATTCACCCGAAAGGGATGAATCAACCCTCTCATCGGGGTGGGGAGCCCTAACCCGATATGAGGAAGGAAGATCAAAATCTTGGACAGCTGAAAGAAGGGTTTCCTCATTGTAAATGGAGGGAACAGAGCCGAGTCCACCATTGGACCCGGAGGTTTGAGGCTTCCTAGAAGACTCGACAATCTTGGAAGATCCAGACTCGAGAAGGACAAGAGAAGTTTCGGTTTTTCTTTCAAAACTTTTTTGAGAAACTTCAGCGAACTCGCGCGGAGGACGCTTAGGGTTTTGTTATCACTATCCGACTGTTCGGGAGCGGAGAAGCAAAAGCATCACTTGCTATTACCAACACTTGGGTACTAAAGAAGCCCTATCGTCCGCCATTACTTGTTTCGATAAACTACAAAAGAAAAAGACCGGTAAACTTACTGATTCGGTGAGACGGAAGCTTGAGAGCGGGAAGGCGTGAAGCGGACAACAAAGGTTCAAATTCCAGACGGGAAGAATGAAACCTACGAAGACAACGAACCGCTTTTAAAAACTCCAGCACGAGTGTTCGGGGAATCGAACGATCGAGATTGATTCAAAATCAGCGATCAAGATTGAAAGACGTTTTGAAAGTTTGAACTCACGAATCCGAAATAGGCGTTCGGAAACCGTCGCTTGGATGACGTGAGCCACGACAGATCAAGCTGCAAGGAGATATGTGGCCTTACACTCACAACGCTCGAGGAAAAGTGACCACCGCATTAAATGTGATATGACATTTAATGAAGCACGCAGAGATTATCATCGACGACGAACCCGAGTTAAAAACCAAGCCCTCGGGATCGACCGAACGCTGTGCGGGGGGGCTTGTGATACGGAGGGATTATGATCGAGACCGGGTTCATTCCTGGTCCGACCCTCGACCCCGGTCGAGACGGAAAGAACCGATTCGCTCCCGAGCAAACCGGATCCGGAAGATGGCTTGCTTGAAGAAGAAAGCTTATTCAGGTGCAAGCGTGCCCTAATCCTACTTATGGATTAGGGTAATCACCCTAATGATGGCGGACTCGAATTGACGGCTGCGGATAATCATTATCGAAGGGATAAACATCGGATAACCTAAAGGTTATCTCAGGAGTTCTCTACTAGCCCAAACAAGTAGAAGTCTATTGCTCAACGGATCTCACTGATAAGATCCAATGACTACCCGAAGAAGGCTCGAGTGCATCCAACGAAGGAGATTCGAAGGTACACTCTATATAAACCTCACTACCATACAAGGTGAGGGGATCGAAAAAAAATACTATCTGAGACTCAGGTTCAGATACATACTGGTTGACCTAAACTATCAGCGATCTGCTATCTAGATCACATTTCCTAGTTCTTCATTCCTTAGCTCTGCGCTTCTAACAGAGCCGTTTGTGATTAAGTTCATCAACTGACTTAGCCTTCGGAGGTGGACTCCCGACCCCAGCGGTCGGGCCACCCCCCCCCCCCCCCCCCCCCCCCCCCCCCCCCCCCCCCCCCCGGCCCGCCTTGGGTTCCCCCCCTTCCCTCCCCCCCCCCCCCCCCCCCACCACCCCCCCCTTTTGGTGCCCCCTTATTTTTGGCCACAAGGGTGTGGGGTACTTTCACCCCCCCCCCCCCCCCGGGGAAAGTTTAAAAGCCAGTGGAAAATCAAGCATGTCCAAAATTTCACCAACCACCTTTACTTTATTAGCATAATAGGACAATACATAATTCACTTTAAAAAACTAGTAGGATAACTGTGGATGTGCTTCACGTAGTGGTGTTAGCCTCCTATGTGGAAACAGTAAATCCAATAAGGTCTTCTATATTAAGCTATTTTTAATTTATATTCAATCTTTAATTCTAAAATGAATAGTACCTACCACACACCATTAATCTTTTATTGATTTAATAATTTAACTTCAACTTATTTTTTAATCTGAACAAAATTCAAAAACTATTAACGGCAATGGATTTTGCTTCAATTTGGAGGCCCTCCATGAAAACAACAAAATACCATCATTGCAAAACACCAAGAAATATGTCAACCTGCATGCTCACTTAGAGGAGGGGAGAATGGCAAGAGGAGGGAAGGGAAGAGGCAAAAGGTTGTAATGATGAAAGGTAGAGTTACAAGTGTGCAAGTAGAGAATATGAAAAGATAAGGGGCAAAGAGGGAGGGGGCTCATTCTGTATTTCAGCAATATAGATCCTCTTCACTAAGGCGGGTTGTCCAACAGGAGTTCGGATCAGCTCCCCCGTCGGGTTTCCGACCACACAAAACAGTGGGGCCCACGGTGAAAAACACTTTTTAGAAAAAATTAAAAAAAAATTAAAATTTTATTCGTAGGCCCCACTGATTTGTATGGTCGGAAACCCGTTGGGGAGCACTCTGTGCTACCCCGACGGGGTGAGGATCCAGATTTGTCCAAGAGTGCTCCTACCCTCACAAAGGGCCTACCGCAAGCCTATACCATGGTCAGGCCTAGATGTGAGGGAGCAGAGATGAGAGGACAGGATGTCAGGAGGAGAGGATCTGTGCACGTATTTCAGACGATTTAAAGAAGGGGTGTTTCTCATCCTTTGTCCTTTTTCTTAATGTGCATATATAGTTGACCCTTCTATTTTTATTCACATTCCTGTCTAACAAAAAAATGGCTCCTAAACCAACAAGTCCGCCTGTATGTTGACTCGTTTTCCAACTAGGTCTCTCAATCCCGGTGTTCGTGTTAATATGTCTGCCATTGATGACTCTTCTCTCAAACCACTTGTTATAGTTAAAGCTTCTAAATTTCCATAGTGGCGTGCGGCTATGGAGGATGAGTTAATTGCCTTAATCAAGAATGACATTTGAGTTCTTGTCCCACCTAGTCTAAATGAGAATGTGATTGGGTGCCAATGGGTCTTTTGCATTAAGCAATATCCCGATGGGTCTATTTCTTGTTACAAGGCACATTTAGTTGCAAAGGGCTTTCACCAACGGCTCAAATTTGATTTTTGCGGGACATATAGTACAATGGTTAAACCGGCTATTGTTCGAATTGTTTTCTGTCTTGCTGTTGCTCATAATTGGTCCATTCGACAATTAGATATTTCTAACGCCTTCTTACATGGTGACTTGACTGAGTCCATATACATGACTCAGCCCTTGGTTATGTTGATTCTATGGTTCCCCATCATGTTTGCCTTCTCAAGAAATCACTTGGGTCTTTGCCAAGCTCCTAGGGCATGGTACACCAAGTTGAGCTTATTTGTAATTTCTCAGGGGTTTGTTGCCTCTCACATGGACACTTCATTGTTTATCTATTGATGGCATGGTGTCTGTGGTGTGCTCATCTACTTTCTCATTTATTTTGATGACATTCTTGTTACCGATAACACAGCTATGGCTTTTACATCACTTATTCCCAATTGGGCTCAATTTTTCTCTTAAAGACTTGGGGGAGTTGGATTTCTTTTTAGGGATTGAGGCCAATTGCACATCTCAAGGTTTTCTGTTGACTTAGCAGAAACACATTAGTGACTTACTTGATTACACTGATATAGCTAAGGCCAAGTCTGTTTCTACACCTATGGGGCTGAGACATTATCCCTCTGCACTCCTCTACTTGATGGCATCTCATATTGCAAGACTATTGGTGCACTCATGTATCTCTCCATTACTTGGCCTAATATTGCCTTTGCGCTCAACCGTGTTGCCTAGTGTTGGGTCAGTTGGTTAGATTAGTCATTCACACAAAATCAGATTTGGGGTTTTTTGGTCTCGCGTGATAGCTATTCTGTTTCGGTTCTTCTCTTTTCTTCATTCTCTGCCTTGCAATCTTGGAGGAGGAAGTGATCGTCGCTGTAAATCAAAGGAATCGCCGGTGTGATGGACTACATACGAAGGCTGTAATGGAGGCTTGCTATGGTTCTCTTTGATTACCCTCTCTATGCTATGTATTTCCTCTCAGTTCTGTAAATTTCACGAACGATTCCCATATTGGATTGGACTCGTACCTAAGTCTCGGAGACGTAGGTCTTAGGACCGAACTTCGTCATCAAACTTTTGTCTCTTCTTGCTTTACCTATGCAATTCTCTGTCTTAGTCATGTTTGCGATATCAATTTGGTATCAGAGCTTGTGTTGCGGTGACTTTGATGCAACCGAATTAGGGTTCTTGTGAGTTTTCTTTCTAATTCGATTTGTATAATCTTATAAGGCATATAGGTTTGATTACTGTTCAAATTCTTGGTCATATATGCTTCTGTTGCTTCTGTAGTTTACCAAATTGGTACCCGGTTCTCTGATTTTGACTATTTCTTATTCAGTAATTGGGATAACCTATTTATGGGATTGTATTCTGTTAGATTAATTACTGAATTAATATTTGGGTATAAGATGTGCTAGTAATCTGTTTTATATTTGAATTATCTATTCATTATTGTTAGCCAAACACTTTATTTGGTATATATTGGCCGTGTGTGTTAACAATTGTGTATAGTTTGATGCTACTGTAAATTGTATATGTTTAGCCAATAGTTTGTGGTAGATTAATTCTTGTAATTATTTTTTTCAAAATTGTTTATATCGGTATTGTGAAACCCAGCCCTAACCTTGACCCGGAAACCCTGTTGTTTGTAGGTCCGAAAACCCAAAGTAAGGCAAGAAGTCAGCTTTGGGCCATTTCAGTAGAAGACTTGGTGGCTGGATTGAAATCCATGAGTGTTGATGTCAGTGTTCCATTTATGGAAACTGCATCCCGTTGAAGATCGGATTAGTTGATGGACTTGGAGTGCTCTCTGTATTGGTTCGAAGGCATTTCTACCTACTAGGTAAGTCACTTTAGGTGTGTGCAAAACCCCGTTATGTTTGGACTTGATCTGAGCCTTCAAATCCATAGTTTGAACTTGCTGTCCTGATTGGTCGACTGGACCAGTCGACCAATCCAATCGACCAATTGGTTCTGTTTTGCTAATTAGGTCGTGGCTACTCTATTTAAGTCTAAATCTCGGGATTACTCCACCTCCTCTGCCTCCTAAGCCTCTGGAATGAGTTAGAACTCCATTCTAATCAATTTCCTTGCATCCTTGGTTGATATCTCACAAGAATTCAAGTAATCTCCTTCCTTCTGCATCAAAGGTATGTCTCCGCTCTCTTTTTCTTCTCCATCTCTGAATTTCTTTTCTTTAATCTTGTTCTTGATTGAGATCAGGAAGGAGATGCTGCATTCTTGCAACCATCTATTCCATGATCTCATTCTATTCTTTGAGATCTATGATTATCGTCATGATCTTAACCCTAGCCAAATATTTTCTTGCAACCCTAACCCTTGTATGATCTTTCTAGAAACTCTTGGTAACCTCCCATGCGAGGGAAACCTCATGGGCAATATTTATGTTAATCTAAAATTGAATTGAATGATTTTCTTGTTGTTTTTGACCAAACAATTTATTCCCTTTCATCCTGTGATCACAACCTTTTCATGAGAGCCATAAAGGTTGAAACCCTAGTTTCTTGGATCTATTTTATTTGATCATATTAGTAGTCAATCAATGTGTTTATTTACAAGATTTGTAACCTATCATCCTCTAGTTCTTATCCTTGATCATGCCATGCTTTCTTCATAATCCATAATTAACCTAATTAGGGTAACTTTTTGGTTCCTAATTTGTAACTTGAAAACTTGATTCGATTAGTGTTTTGATGTCCTCTATATACTAGTATGCTGCCATTGTAGTTTCCCCCTGATTTTGTACCCTTTTGAACTACCAAATTCGGTTCTATTTTCCCAAAATTCTGATTCTTGAAGGCCACTGTCTCGGTTGGTCGACTCATTGGTCGACTGGGGCAGTAGACCAATCCAATCGACCAATAGTACAGTAACCTCATTTTTGGTCCGTTTTGATTGTTTTGATATCTTTCCTTCTAGGTATCTTTCCTAATATGTTGTATACACTTGTTTAGGACTTTCTTCTCAGGTTTAGTCAAGGTCTTACTTGATTCCCTAAGATTCCTTTGCGAGTTATATAAGGTAAGGACAATTATTTCCTCAATTACATAGATCGCATACTCTCTAGTTTCTACTTTATGAAACTATGAGTTTGTCTACTATTGTTGTACTTTATACTTCTAATATACTACTATAAGTACAATAGCACTTGTTTATGTATTCTTTTTCATTATTCATGCTTATATGAATTGTTTATTATTGCTCGATCGGATTATGCTTTTATGTTCTCTTTTATATGATGAATTGTTGGTTGTGTATGTCATGACTGATCTGAGAATATGTTTGATTAAGTATGGTTTGGGATTGGGAGGTGTCCTTTTGACACTTCTGTCCTTGGACAACTACGGGAATAGTATGGAATGTTTCCGGAGATGCCCATCGACGCTTTCCCGAATCATTGGATGTCATACCTAGGGATGTCTAGCAGTGTTTGGCTAGGATGTCCCTGTTATGTCAGATCCGAATCGGAAGGGTATTGAGACCGAATGACCCGTGGTAGCAATGTGATTCACAAGCGCTCAAGACCGGTAACCAACCCGTGAGAGGATGGGAATCATGTTGTGGGGGCCATTTATTGAAGGGTTGCATATGGCTAGACTTGGGCTCATGGGCGCTTAAGACCGGTAACCAACCCGTGAGAGGACATGAGAGCTTCCCGTTTACCATATGTGGATAACCAATAGGGTTGATGAGTCTGTAGTCCGGGACTATTAGGACTTTAGTGGAAAGGATATCGGAAATGATCACTCGGGGCAAGGAATGGAAGTATCTGGACCTGAGTTGATGCAACTGAGTAGGAGATTTGCATTTGGCTAGGCTTTGACCTTGACATGCGCCGGTACTTAGACCAATGGTGATGTGAGAGAGCGGTGACTTAACCCCCAGCCATGGATTGTCCCAAGGGATGCCGGACCCACTACCAACCGGGGCCGTGTGTGTGACCTTCCTAAAGAAGTATGGTGCTATGACTTAAAGCATGTCTGCCAATAGAGACCAGCATACATAGAGTTTAGATGCATACATACATTATCTGTTTCATATTGCATTGCATCTTGTTATGTTCTGCCACATGTTATTTATGTTGTTATGGATTAACTACCTTAATGAGTTTCTTCGAAACTCATTCCTTTTTGTACAATCTTTTGTTAGACTATTCTACAGGTACTGACTACTATGACGGACAGTACGATGAAGTGCAAGCTGATGAAGCGTACTACACGCAAGGTGTTGGCGACAATCCAGATTACTCTAATGATCCCTCAGGGGATCAAGATGCGTACTACGATTAAAGGTAATGTGGTGTTGGAGCATCTCCGTTGGATTGATGAAGTCCACTATTTTGAAGATGTCATCTATAGGATAGAAGACTCTTAAGTTTAGTTTATCTTTCTTAGTTCCTTTGATTTAGTTGTAATTCCTTTTAGACTTACATACTACGTTGCGCTGTATTTGTGGAGTGAGTTTTCGCCTCTCTCTACTCTATTTTGATATCTTCGGATATCTGGTATCATTTTCTACACTATGATTATATTGTTTATTCATTTCTTGATTTGAATCTTTGTTTATAATATTTAAACCTTGATTATTTCCTGTTTATGATTATGTTATTGTATATGTGGGAGGATGATTTCCTCGATACTTGATCTTCGGGGCTATGGATCACACTCCCGGGTATGCCAGTTAGGGTACCGGCTGGGGGGATGTGACAGGTATTCTTGTATTCTTTTTTGTATATACTGATTTGTGAGACTTGTCGGGGTAAAAGTGGAGTTAAGTAAGGAGCTGAGTCTACCTGGGGAGGGTTCTCCTCCCAGTGTGGTTTCCACAAGCTCTAGTAGAGCTGTAGGTCTGGGTGAAAACCCTAAGTACCTAAGTCTTGGAGCTCCAATGGGGAGTTCTAGGGTAGACATAGAAAAGTTTGATGGGACTGGGGAATTTAGGATATGGATGAGGAAGATTAGAGATCTCATAGCCCAACAAAGACTTCTTAGGGCAATAGATGATCCTGATGCTTTCTTTGAAAGCATAGACCTTGTATTAAGGACTGAGGTGATGGAGAATGCAATTGGTTGCATTCTTTGGAACATCACTGATGGTGTTATTATGTGCTTAGATGAAGAGGATAACATCCCCATCAAAGTGTGGACAAAACTTGAACAAATTTATTAGAAAAAGAACTTGGGTAACATGATTTATTTGAAGGAAAGATTGTATGGTTTTAAAATGGATCCTGCTATCAGTCTAGAACAAAATCTAGACGTGTTTAAGAAATTAGTTCAAGATTTGGCTAGCACTGGGGAGAAGAGTAAATTAGATGACCAGGACTTGTTTATCATCTTGTTAAATTCCCTTCACAATGATTATCTTGTTGTGAAATCCAGCCCTAACCTTGACCCGAAAACCCTGTTGTTTGTAGGTCCGACGACCCGAAGTAAAGGAAGAAGTCAACTATGGGCCATCTCAGTGGAAGACTTGGTGTTTGGCTTAGAATCCATGGAAGTTGATGACAGTGTTCCATTTATGGAAACTTGTTCAGGACTGAAAAGGAAACTGCACCTTGATGAAGATGGGATTAGTTGATGAACTTGGAGTATTATCTGACTTGGTTTGAAAGCATTTCTACATGCTAGGTAAGCCACTTGGTGTGTGTGTAAAAGCCCTTTAAGTTTGGATTTGATCTGGACCTTCAATTCCCTATCTTGACCTTGCTGTCGATTGATTGGTCAATTGGGCCAGTTGACCAACCAATCAACCAATGAGATCTATTTTGCTGAATTAGGTCTTGGCTGCCCTATTTAAGTCCAATCTCGAGTCTAATTCGTCTTTTGTGCCTCCAAACTTTCTGGAACGAACTAGAGCTCTCCCCAAGTCATCTCCTTTACACCTTTGGTGGTTTTCTTGTTGGATCTTCATCATTTCTCTTGCTCTTGCATCACAAAGTATGTGATCACCCTCCTCTCTTCTCCATCTTTAGTTTTCTTTAGTTTTTCTTTTCTTTTCTGAATGAGAACAGTGGGTTTAATGTTGCGTTTCTGTTGCAACCATCACTCCACTCATTTCTCTGTTTTTCCTAAGGATTTAAGGCTTGATGGATGATGTTAATCAAGATCATCACTTGCTTTTGAAGGAAACCATGTCTTTATCTTCTTTCTCCTTTTTGATTCATAGTTCTTCAATCTTAGATATGTTTTTCTAGAAGTTCTATACATGTTTTCCATGATTTCTCTATTAGATTAGTAATCTATCATTCTTTAGTTTCCCCTTCATGAATTTGCCATGATTTCTCCAAGAACCCTGACTGACCTATTTATGGTAAGTTTTATTTCCTATTCTGTGACTTTAGGACTTGATGTTGTTAGGGTTTTGAATTTCTCTTTAGACCAATACACTGTCCTAGTAATCCCCTTCTTGTTTAGTGGTGTTTCGGATCACAAATATCCATTTTTTCTGATAAGAAACACCCTTACTGTCTGTCACTGTCACTGTTGGTCGATTGATTGGTCGATTGGACCAATCAACCAATCAATCGACCAATCAAGTCAGTAGCCTCTGTTTTGGTTTATTTTTGGTAGATTTGATTCCTACCTTCTGAAGTTCTTTCCTAATAAGGTATATATATTGTTTAGGATCCTCTTTCCAAGATTAGGAAAGATCTTCCTTGATTCTCGGGATTCTTTGCGAATTATTTAAGGTAAGGATAGTTATTTCTTTAATTACATAGGTTGCATGATTTAGTTTCCATATTTGAATCTTTCTGATTTATTTCCATAAATAGATTCTTATATTGATGTACTACTGATGCAACTACTCTAATTACAGTAGCATTACTTTTTTACATTATTTGGTTTATGTATGACTTTACTTGCCAATTATATATGAGTTGGATCGTGTTCTTGATTACTTTCCATATGGGAAGTTACTATACTTGTGATATGATTGATTGGTGATTGTGATTGATTAGGTATGGTTTGGAAAGGAGAGGTGTCCTTTTGACACTTCTGTCCTTGGACATCAACGGGAATATTATGGGATGTTTCCGGAGATGCCCTTTGACACTTTCTTGAACTGTTGGTTGTCATACCTAGGACTATCTAGCAGTGTTTGGCTAGGATGTCCCCGTTATATCAGACCCTAGTCGGAGGGGTATTGAGACCGAATGACCCGTGGTAGCAATGGGGATTTGTGGGCGCTCAAGACAGGTAACCAATCCGTGAGGGGACATGGATCACACTGTGGATACTCGAAAGAGGCCATTTATTGGTAGGGTTGCATATGGATAGACTTGGGCTCATGGACGCTCAAGACCGGTAACCAACCCGTGAGAGGACATGAGAGCTTCCCGTTTACTATATGTGGATGACCAATAGGGTTGAGGAGTCCGTAGTTCGGGACTATGAGGACTCTAGTGTGAAGGATACCGGAAAGGATCGCCCGGGGCGAGGAATGGACGTATCTGGATCTGAGTTGATGTAACTAAGTAGAAGACTTGCACTTGGCTAGGCATAGCCCTGACATGCGCCAATACTTAGACCAATGGTGATGTGAGAGAGCGGTGACCTATACCCCCAGCCATGGATTGTCCCGAGGGATGAAGAACCCACTACAAACCGGCGTTGTGAGATGAGACCCTCCCAAAGAAGTATGGTGCTATGGCTTAAAGCATGTCTGCCAATAGAGACCAACATACCTAGAGTTAGATTCATACATTCATTGTTTGTCTCATACCATATTGCATTCATGTTTTGCTTTGAAATCCTGTCATTTATGTTATTATGGATTTAATTGCCTTATTGGGTTTCTTTTGAAACTCACTCCTTTTGTATTGTCTTTGTTAGATTTCTCTACAGACTTAGAGTATTACGATTGCACATACGAAGAAGCGTAGGGAGAGGAGACATATATCCAAGAAGGTGATTGCGGTTACGACGATTACCTTGAAGATTCCTCGGGTGGTCATGCTGCATACAATGCTTAGTCAGTCAATTGAATGGAAGCATCCCTGTGCTATTTTTGAGCTTTACACTTATAGAGATGTTCTCTATAAGATTGAGAACGATTTAGTTACTGATGTTACATCTTTTTGGGATTAGTTGTAATCCCTCCCCTTTCCCTTTTTGCCACTTTCTTTCTGCTATTTTGGTATTGTGAGTTTCCGCCTCACTTTACTGTTGACTTGACATTTCTTCCACTTGTTCGCACTCTGATATGATTTAATCAATTTCTTATCCTTATTTGGATCTTTTATTATATATTTGCACACTGATTATTATGTTCATGATTATGTTATTGCTTATGTGGGAGGATGATTTCCTCAATACCTGATCTTCGGGGCTGTGGATCACACACTCGGGTATGCCAGGTGGGGTACCGGCTAGGTGGATGTGACAGAGTGGTATCAGAGCCCAAAGTTCAAGGAAATCCTAACCACAGAAAACAAACGGAACATTTTTGAGTCATTGATCTGAAATGACTCATTTACTCTTAGAAGTGAATAATAGGACAGTTAGATTAGAAACTTAATTAATAAAGCCTAGCTGGACTTTTGGAATAATATACCATAATTATACTTTAACAAATGTCACTTAATACAATAAAAGAAAAGTGCATAATACACAATAATAAAGTGAAACAAAGTGAACTTCATTAATTTCAAAAGTTTCTACAATGATTACATCTAATAATGCATAAATGGAAATCCTAAGTACAGTCTATCTAGGTGATCTGCTCTGATCTCTGAAAGTCCTGAACTCCTCTGCTAACTGAGTCACCTGATGCTGTATCCTCTCCTGCCTCATCTCCATGTTGCTGAACATCTGCTCCTGTTTGACTCCCATCCTCTCCAGCATGGAAGTCATCGATCTCATCTGTGCACCTAGATCTAAAGTCTCTAGAACTGCGTGAGACGGGCCACCTACCTCAAAGTGTGATGAAGGAGGAATCTCGTGATGCTCTGGCTCAGCCTCGTGCATCTCTGTGTCATCTTTGGCCTGGTCATCACTATCTGGACCGGCATCCTCTCCTCCACCGTCAGACTCATCCCTCTCCTCCTTTGTCTCATTGTCCTCACCCTCTGGACCAGGAGATCTCTTTGTCTGTTTAAGCTTCATCTGTCGGATGGTCCTAGTCCCGATCATATACCCCAGTGCTCCAGTGACCACCGGTGTATCCTCTGGACTCACTCCGAAGTGCCGAAAGATCAAAGTCAGAAGCCTCCCATAGCAAAGGTTCCGTATACTAGGACGCAGTACCAGATCCAACATGACTTGCTGAATGATGTAAGACAAGTCTATCTGGAAGCCCATGTAAATGCGGTAGATGACCAAGGCCTCCATCACTGTGACCCGATGGTGATGTCCGGCCTTCGGCATGATGTTTCGGCCGAAAATACGACCGATGATCTGAGCCGAATCTGTCATCCATCCTCTGTTCCGCGGAGTATAGTATCGTCGATCATCCCATAGGGTAGAGCATATCTCGTGTAGCTGGTACGGCAGCAAATGGCTGTCTATCTCTACTCCCGTAGGTATCCAAATGCATTGACGTGGATAGTAAGGTACCCGTAGGATCTTAGCCAATGCCCTCGTAGAGAAGCGGATCCGTGTCTGAAGAACCCTGCTCCTGAGGACCAATCGAAGAGGATATCCTGGACCTTTAGACTCCTCTGTAGATGTAAGGTTGCTAAAGAACAACCTCACTGGCTCGGATATACAGGACATATCCTCAGTGAAGAGATGAGTCCACTGCATGGTGTCAAAATCTCTAACGAATCTTGAACACCCTGAGCTGTCGTAGGTGAAGTAGACGTCCGAACTTGATACTACAATAGCTGAAGTAGGCCTCGTATAGAAACTCGGCCTGTGGAGTATCAAATCTGTTTGGCCGTAGAATCTCCTGTCTAGGCTGTGAAGGTACTCGACCTCTACCTCTGAGTGCCCCTACCATACGACCTCGTCCTCCTCTCTGCATAGTGTAAGTCTGTGGAAAAGACAAAAGACATTATTGGTTAGTGCTATTTCAAGATTTCAGCCAGAAGGGCATTTTCGTAATTTTTCGAAAAAAATTTAAATTTGGGGAAAATTCGATTTGAAGATACTAGCATGTGTGCAATACTTGGAATTGCATGTTTGTGAAGTTTATTTGAGGAAAATCGATCGAAAACTTGGTTAAAAGTTGAAAATTCAGCAAGAAGCAATTTGGGGATTTTTGCAAATTAAGGCAAAATTGAATTTTTAAAAAGTTGGAATTGGTTGAATCAAACTACATGGGCATATCTACAATATCATTGCGAGCATGTTGCATTTGATTTCATGCGAAAACTCCAAGCGAATTGGGAGAAATCATGTTTTTTCTAAAGTTGAAAAATTTCGGTTGCGATAACGATGTGAAAGTGCAAGAATGTGTTAGAACTTGTTGTCTATGCATGGAATTTTGTTTAAAACCTAGGGAATATGTTTCTAAGTATTCCTAAACATGATTTCTAGCAATGGATACAAGTAAAACACAATTTCTATGGAAATGCAAGCATGAGAAGATGCATTTGAAAGAAAAGATGATGGATTTACCTTGTATGAGATGAATGTGTGTTGTGGTGTAGTTGTTGAAGCACCAAATTCCTCCTAGAACACTTAGAAGAACTGTAGAAACCTTTCCCCAGAGCTCTCTCTCGTTTTTGAAATGTTTGGAATGAAGTTGAAATGAGGAATTGAGGCTTAAAATACAATTTTTCGTATTTTGTGAGCATTGGTCGATTGATTGGTCGACTAGATCAATCGACTGATTGGTCGACTGGTTCAATCGACCAAGCAATCGACCTATTGACCTAGTAGCCTCATTTTCTGTTGAATTTTTGGAAAATGTGATTTTTGTCCTATAGGTTATTGTTTGATGACTAAATGGATGTATTTAAGCATGATTTAAATTTTCAAATCATTTGGACTTGTGGATTATGATGAAACTTTGAAATTCGGTGTTTTGATCTTTTCGGTTTTTGCAGAATGGTTCTTTTGAGAAGTGGACATGGTGGATCTAGTAGTCATGGTCATGGTGAGATACCTCTCGGAGGCGGTGAGATACCTCTCGAAGGTGGTTCTGATCAACAGACCCATACTGGCAATCAGGGTACCCATGACATACCCGATGCCCCGAACATCGGTAGTTTCCGCAATATTGCCAACATAATGGGCAATATGATGCAACAACAAGCAACCCAGTTCAATTAGATGCTGGCGGGTTTCATGACTCTGCACAATGAGACTCGTGCTGGTGCTAACATAATTCCTCATGCTGTGGTCCCAAATGTGGAAGGTTGGCCAGAACTCCTCATACACGTCTGATGGAGAGTTTCCTGAAGCTGCAAGTGCCCACCTTCACCGGAGTGTCCAAAGATGCCTTGTTTCCTAACAAGTGGCTTCGTGAGTTGGAGAAGGCTTTCCGACATATGCAATGTTTTGAAGCCCAAAAGATTCTGTTTGCTGAATAGAAGTCGCAACATGAAGCTGACGCCTGGTGGATCTCCACTCGGCCTATTTTGGAAGGTTTGCATGGGGGCGTAGTATCGTGGGATTTGTTCAAGGAAGCTTTCTGCAAGAACTACTTCCCAAAATCAGTGAAAGATGAGAAGGAGGCTGAATCTATGGCTCTTACGCAGGGACCTCTGTCTGTGTTGGAGTACCAACAAAAGTTTGAGGAGCTTCACTTCTTTGCTCTAGACTCCTTGAAGCTTGACATCGCCAAAGCGAAGAAGTTCTTTAAAGGACTGTGTCCTGCCATTAAAGCATATCTCACTCTCCAGCCTATCGAGAGCTATGCTCAAGTGGTGCAGAACTTGAAGAAGTTGGAAGAAGCTGAGAAGGAGAGCGCACGTGTGCAAAGGCCCTGGCAGTCCAGGAATCCTAGTTTAGTGGATCGTAATGATCGGCGCTTTGTGAGACCTACACCCTACCCTACTCCTGCTTTCCAGCCTAGGAGTGTAGGTCAGAGTCCTGGTTTTCAGCAGCCTGGCCAATTTAGACAGTATGGCGGGAATCGACCACTGATGAATGCGAATGTTAGGCCTGCTAATGCAAATCCTAGGCCCTTGGTTCAGAAGCCTTTAGTTGCAGCTACTCCAGTAGGACCTAGCAATCCTATTTGCTTTTTCTGCAAGCAGACTGGTCATTTTGCTCGTGCCTGTCTAAAGAGGCCTGTTCAGCAATCTGCTCCTTTAGTGAAGAATGCTCCTACTCCTCCCTCTTGTAGAGTGTTCAGTATTTCTGGTACTGAACAGGATGCAAGCCATGATGTGATTAGAGGTACATTGTTAGTCACTTCTATTCCTGCATTTGTCTTATTTGATACGGGTGCATCTCGTTCGTTCATATCATCTGCATTCATCAAGAAGACTGACCTAACGCCTGAGAAATTATCTAGTCGTTTACTGATTAGTACACCTACTAGTCCTGCTGTGAAACTAGATAAGGGGTTAGTTAAATGTCCTATTTTGATTGGTGAGAAGAACTTGGAAGCCAATTTAGTACTTCTCGATATGAATGACTTTGATATCATTTCGGGAATCGATTGGTTGACAACCCACAAAGCTGTATTTCTTTGTTCTTCAAGGAGAATTCAGTTTCAGATCTGTGGAAGTCCAGTCTTTGAATTTCAAGGTGAGAGAAGAAGGATTGGTAAAAAGACCATGTCAGCACTGATGCAAGTCTACGCATTAGTGGATGATGCTTCATCTGAAGGCAAGGTTAAAGAAGAGAAGAGAGTTGACGAAGTCAAGATTGTCTGCGACTTTGTTGATGTCTTCCCTGATGATCTGTTGGGAGTGCCTTTAGATAGGGATGTTGAGTTTTCTATTGATCTCATCCCTAGTGCTGCTCCGGTATCTAAAGCTCCGTATAGAATGGCTCCTACAGAATTGAAGGAACTAAAAAACTAGTTGAATGAGCTCATAGATAGAGGTTTTACACGGCCTAGTGTATCACCTTGGGGAGCTCCAGTTTTGTTTGTTAAGAAGAAGGATGGTAGTATGCGTCTATGCATTGATTACCGTGAGTTGAACAAGTTGACCATCAAGAATAGATATCCGCTGCCCAGGATTGATGATCTCTTCGATCAGTTGAAAGGTGCAGCTGTGTTCTCGAAGATTGACTTGAAATCTGGAAATCACCAGTTGAAAGTGAAGTCAAGTGATATCTTCAAGACAACTTTCAGAACAAGGTATGGACATTATGAGTTCAGAGTCATGCCTTTCGGATTGACTAATGCTCCTGCAGTGTTCATGGACCTAATGAACCGAGTATTTCATGATGTGCTCGATAAGTTTGTGATTGTTTTTATCGACGACATCTTGATAAAAAAACTCCTGAGATGACCTTGATTAATCAATCTTTCGATATCTGCTTTGAGGTGTCTACAATCATTAGTGTAGTGTCCAAAATCTTTGTGGAATCAACTATATCTCTCCATATTCTTTTCTCCCGTCTTTCTGACTATCTTAGGTGGCCATTTCAAAATATCTTGATTTTTTATCTGCATCCCTATCTCCGATTGGGGAGCATTTAGTGGCGTGTATTCATCTTGATCAGGTGATCGCCTTCTCCAAGTTGATCGTGGCTTTCTGGTTTGATCACGATTCTGAGTAGGTTGCTTTTGCTTTTGGCTTCTCACAAGGACCTTCGGCTCCTTGGTTGTTGTCTTAGATTCTCCTTGCCTTGCATCGAGTATCTCAGTTACTTCCGCCTGCTTTTGGCACCTTTGTACTAATTCGACATAGGTGGATGGCATGTCCTGAAGTAAATATTCCAATAGTTTTCGGTTGGTTAACCCCGTAAAAAGGGCAGTTTTCACCACCTGTTCGTCCAAATTCTCAATTTCCATGGTCAGGCATTCCCAAATCGATTCATTTCCTCCCTGTTTGATTGTAAAGAGTGTTTCCTCCGTTTTCTTAATCTAGATACCACTCTGGAAACGTCCGATAAATTTGTGGGCCAAGCTGTCGAAATCATTGATTCTTCCCGAAGGAAGAGTAGAAAACCACTTCTGGGCTGCCCTAGTTAAGGAGGAGGCAAATACCCTGCTAAGAATCTCATCAGAATTTCCAGCTACTACTATGGTTTGCTGATAATAGCTAATATGTGCCGTAGGATCTCCCGAACCGTCAAATGTTGTGAATGTTAGAAGCCTAAAGTTATGCGGAAACATGAACAGGGCTATTGCATCAGCAAAAGGAGTCTTTCGAATAACTGAGTAAATATCATCAGTTCTTTTCCCTCGAGACAGTTGTCCCAACCTTTGGTTTATGTTGGCAAGCTCCCAGCCTATATGTATTGAATGACCGTCCTCCTCCGAACAGTCACTCTTTCCGAACATTTGGACGTTGGAGAATGAGTTCGTACTCCTCTTGGCAATCTTGTCCAAGAATCGGTTCGGCTAGCCTGTGGCCTGTTGTACCGATCATCCCTTCTTGGATGTTCGCCAATCCTTAAATCTCGGGCTTGCCGCAGGTCTCTTTGAGCATTCGGGCCAAAATTTTGGCCTTCAACTAGCTGTCCTTCCCTTTCGACAGAAATCGCTCGAATGTGCAGTATCTGCTCGTTTGCCTCTCCAGCACGTCTTCGGGCCTCCACCTGATCAGGAGCCTGAGGAGTCACCACTTGCCTAACCAGTGTGTGGATCATGTCCTGCATCTCTAGAAATTGGACTTGCATCTGGTCCAATTGTTGCTGAAGAGGATTAGGATGGTTTTGACGTTCAGGTCCATCAACTCCATCTTCATGTGTTTCTGGGGGTTGGCCTCCTTGAGGAACATTTAAAGGATTATTCTCCTCAAGGAGTGGTGGAATGTTAGCTAGCCATTGCAGCTGCTGCTGCCGATCTAGTTACCATGACTTCTTGAAGCGTTTCCCATAGACAACGACAAATGATGCGTCCATAAATTGTCAAGCCTTCAGATTCCTCGATGATTGCCTGCAAAAGAGAGTTAGATGTGGCCCGACTGTGGGGGTCAGGAGGCCACCTCCGAAGCTTAAGTCATTTCCTGAACTAATCACCAGAGCTCTGATAAGTTGTAGAGCTAAATAATGAATGCGTAAATTGGAAACGGTTCAGATACCTCTGGAGTGAGTGGATCACTCGTTTTTATAGATTTTACCTCTAATTCTTGACCGTTGAGTGAAGTTTCAATCTCTGTTAGTGGCCGTCCGATTATAAGGTTTCCTTCTAGATATTCAGGACCGCTAGTATTTACCAATCGCGGCATGATTCCCTCACTGTTTTGCCGGTAGTTGCTTCCTACAAGTTAGCTCATCTACCGTGTTGTGGTTAAGATATTCACTTCCGGTTTATATCTGTCTAATCAGGCTTGGCCGGGTTCAATTGATGAGATGAAAGAACTTATGAGTTCACTCGAGACTATAAAGAGAAGAGGATCAACACCATCAATCAGGAGCGATGATCTGATGGTCATGATTGAAAGTATTATGAGCGGGAAAGTTTATATAAAATGGAAAGGAAGATTCGTAGGGAGGTAAGTCTCTGAAATCAACCAAAACACTGATTCACTCTGATTTTACTCCATTAGAACACCTTAGAAGCTCTTGGGAGCTTTGGAGCTTTGCACCATACTGACTAGGCCGTCGGAGATGTGACGCCGATCAAGACGATCGGCTCCGGTTCTCACTAGTTTTCTATTTTTCAGGAGTAGAAGGTTGATTGATGGAAGAGCAAACCAGATCGATCCAGATCTAAGGAGTTCGGTGTGAAAGTGACGGCTCAAGGCAATCGGCGATTTTAGCACCAACATTTTGGCGCTGTTTGTGGGAAGAACGGTAGCTTGAACAAGTTCGAAGCAGAGGTTATGGCTCAATCACCTGAGCGAGAGGAGGTATTACCAACTGAAATGGCAAGAAACAAGCCGGAGGGGGCGAGGAGAGTAAATCCAAAAAGGAGAACAAGAGAAACGGTTCCGGTACCACAAATTCCGATGATGCAGACTCGGCAGAGACAAAGAATGACTGAAGATCGTTCACCTCGTCCTACTAAACTGTTCGAAAGACAAGAGAAACAATTGGCGGATGCCTTGGCTACATCTCATCTGGAATTGAATCCGAATCAAATTACGGAGCGATTCGAAAGTATGCAACATCAAATCCTAGAAACTCAAAATTTGATGAGGACGTTCATAAAGCAAATTGGAATTCATCCAGAAGGAAGAGTTCCGATCTCACCAGCTAGAAGATCTCAAACTCTTTCCCGAGCTGAGACAATCTCTGTTCCGAATCCTCAGATTCAAAAGTCAAGAGAGGGCCAAAGAAGATCAATTCTCAAAGAAGGATCAGGAGAAAGTGTAGATCCAAATTATATTCCTCTGGAATCTGAAGACCAAGGATCATCTAAAGACAATCGATTAAGTCACATTCAAAGTAAAAAGAGTAGAAGCCTTGGAGATCGGGGAGATAAAAGAGTAACAAGGTGGTCAGAAGGTGGCAGATCTGAAGTTCACGGATCGGAAATCAGTAAAAGATTTTGCATCCTGGACGATCAAATTCAGTGATTGGCGAACAAGGATAGTGGAGAAAAAGTGGAAGAAGTGATAAATCAAAATCCATTTGCTAAAGATATTATGTCGGCGCCATTGCTGCGCAATTTTAAACTTCCGGTATTCAAGATGTATGATGGAAGCACAGATCTGATGGAGCATCTTGCTCAGTTCAACTCTGTTATGATGCTGGCAGGTAATTCTGATGCTTTAAAATGTCGATCCTTTCCATCTTCATTGAAAGGTTCTACAACAACTTGGTTCTTCAGTTTATTACCAGATTCTATTAGAGATTTCAAAGATTTGACGAAAATATTCTTGTCGAGGTTCCAAAGTAGTATGAAGAGTAGCAAAACTGTTGATAATTTGGCTGCAATTCGACAAAAATCAGGAGAATCAGTTCGAAGTTATATGAAAAGATTCAATCAAGAATCAATTCAGATTAAGAATTTGAATGAAGCAGTAGCATATGATGCTATGTTCATAGGTCTGACGGATGATCATTTGTTAGAATTCCTGATCATGAACAAACCGGCAAATATTGCAGAGTTGACAACTCGTTGTAATCAATATGCAAACATGAAAGATATCTTTCAAGCAAGGAAGGAGACTGATGGCGATGGAGGCAAAAGGAAAGAGGACGGAGTCATGAGATCTGATCAGAGGGATCGAAGGAATAACAGAAATTTTCCAAGAAATGGTCCTGATCGTCAATTCAGAAGGGATATTCCAAGGCCATTCCAGGAAAATTATACTCCTCTCAATACTAGAAGGTCGGAAATTCTGATGCGAATTCAACATCAAGGAATTGTAAAGTGGCCATTACCAATGATAGCAAAGGCAGATGAGAGGAATCCAAATAGATTTTGTAGATATCATAGGGATCATGGTCACGATACTGATAATTGCAGAATTTTGAAAAATGAGATTGAACGATTAATCAGTCAAGGGAGACTAGATATGTTCAAAGGAGAAATGGAGGTAACCGGAGGAATGTTGCTGATCAGCCGAGAAGATGGAATAACCAGCCACCAGCAAGGGGAAGATCAGTTGAAGGGAGATTTTCAATATAACTCTCCAGATGAAAATGTTAAGCATCAGGAAAACCAACAAGTTCACGAAGCAGGTCTCCTGTCATGACCATCTTGGGAAGTTTAGATTTGAATTCAATTTCAAAGTCTAAGGCACATGCAAGGTATGTAAATGCTGTCGAATCTCATGTTATTCCTAGAAGAATCAAAAAGATGAAAGAGATAGTCTTCACAGAGGAGGAGATGGATGGAATTCAGGAACCATATGATGATGCCATTGTGGTAGTCATTGGAGTGGCAAACAGGGATATTCACAGGGTTCTAGTCGATATAGGGTCTTCCGTAGACATCATGTCTTATGAAGCTTTTCAACGATTAAAGTCGGATGCGGTCAAGATAAAACCTTGTGGGACAAGATTATTCAGATTTTCTGGAGAATCTACTTCGGTAGAAGGGACTATGGAGTTAACAATCACATTGGGAACACATCCACAAACAGTAACTACGGTTACTAAATTTTTGTTGATAAAGAGTCTGTCAGCCTATAATATAATTTTGGGAAGACCAACGTTGAATGCTATTGGAGCTGTAGTTTCGACGAGACATTTGAAAGTTAAATTCCCAACTGAAGGAGGTATTGGAGAATGCAAGTCTGATTAGAAAATTTCAAGGCAAAGCTATACAACTTTTTTGAAAGATTCAAAGGCATAGGGTAAAGCTCTCGCTCTTACTGTGGAAGTCATGAATAACAGGGATGAAGAAAAAATTCAAAGAGGTGAGCCAGTAGAAAAGCTGGAGAAAATTTGTTTTGCCTTGAAAATCCAGATAGAGGAACCATGATTGGAGCTGATCAGAGCAATCAGGACAAGGGCCAGTTAAAAGAATTTCTTTAGCAAAATGCAGATGTCTTTGCTTGGTTAGCACAGGATATGCCAAGTTTAAGCAGAGAAGTGGCAGAACATTGTCTCTGGATAGATAAATCTATTAAACCAGTAAAACAAAGGCGAAGGAATTTCTCATTAGAAAAGCATGATGCGATTAAGATTGAAGTGGAAAAGCTTAGAGAATCTAAGTTTATTGAGCAAATTGAATGTCCTAAATGGCTGGCGAACGTGGTAATGGTGAAGAAGCATAATGGCAAATGGCAAATGGCAAATGGCGAATGTGCGTAGATTATACTAATTTGAACAAGGCATGTCCTAAGGATTGTTATCCTTTGCCACGAATTGATCAGTTGATCGATGCTACGCCAGGTCAGCAAATGTTAAGCTTTATGGATGCTTATTCTGGTTATAATCAAATTCTTATGAAAAAGGAGGACCAACCCCACACAGCATTCATGACAAGTCGGGAAAGCTATTGTTATAAGGTTATGCCTTTCGGGTTAAAAAATGCTAGTGCAACGTATCAAAGGGCAATGAATAAGTTGTTTGCTGATCCGATTGGAAGAAATATGGAAGTTCATATATATGATCTTCTTGTAAAAAGCCAATTCAAATCTGATCATCTCACTGATCTAAGGGAGTGCCTTGATGTGCTGAGAAGGAATGGAATGAGACTCAATCCTGAAAAGTGTGCATTTGGAGTTTCGTCTGGTATATTCCTTGGTTATATGGTTACACATAGGGGTATTGAGGCGAACCCAGAGAAAATCAGGGCCATCTTGAATATGACAACACCTAGCGGTATGAAGGAAATCCAAAGTTTAACAGGAAGAGTTGCGGCATTAAGCAGGTTTATATCAAAATAAGGAGATAAATGTGCACCATTCTTCAAGGCGTTGAAAAAATTAAATGCACTTAACGAATTCAAATGGTCAGAGGACTGTCAGAATTCATTTGAAGAATTAAACGGAGGCTGACCAGTCCACCAGTTCTGTCTCGACCAAAGCCAGGAGAGATTTTGCAGATATATTTATCTTCTTCAAAGGCGGCAGTAAGTGCAGTACTAATTCGAGAAGAAGGTACTATCCAAAATCCTATCTATTTTGTAAGTCATGCATTGTTAGATGCATAGTCTAGATATCCAGAATTTGAAAAACAGGCTTTAGCTTTGATAATGGTAGCTAGGAAGCTTAGACCTTATTTTCAGGCTCATCCAATTATTGTTCTTACTTACTGGCCTTTAAAGAAAATATTGCATAAGCCTGATCTGGTGGGGAGGATGGTATCATGGGCAGTAGAGTTAACAGAACATGATATAGATTATAAACCCAAAACTGCGATAAAGGCACAGGGGTTGGCTAATTTTATTGCTGAAAGTATTACACTACCAGAGGGAGAAAAGGACTCCAGTGAGATGTCTTCTGGGTGGACTCTGCATGTGGATGGATCAAGTCATTCTCAGGGATCAGGAGCAGGGGTGATTTTACAAAGTCCATTCGGATTTGTAATTCAGAACGCACTTTGATTTAATTTTCATGCTTCGAACAATGAGGCAGAATATGAAGCTCTTATTGCAAGTTTGCGGCTGGCCAGATCTCTCTGTGTACAGAATATTGAGGTAAGAAGTGATTCCGAGCTGGTGGTCAGCCAAGTTACAGGACTATATGATGCGAAGGATGATTGAATGGTCAGTTATCTTAAGAAGGTGTGGGAGTGTAAAGAGTGGTTTTCACAATTCTTGATCATGAGAATATCCTGAAATCAAAACAATGAAGCAGATTCTCTGGCAAAATTAGCATCTGCAAAATCTACTTCTTTACCGCAGGTTGTATATTTTGAAGAGCTGGATACACCAGCATATTCAAAGCCAGAGATGATGGAAATTGATGCAGAAACATCTTGGATGGATCTTATTATACATTATCTTAAAGATGGTATTCTTCCTGAGGATAAAGAAAAGGCCAAAACTGTGAAAAGAAGAGCTGCTAAGTTTATTCTAAAGAATGAACTGTTATATAAAAGAACAGTTTTTGGGCCACTTTTGAAATGTTTGGGACCATCTGATGCACAGTATGCTTTGGTAGAGGTCCATGAAGGAATCTGTGGAAGTCATCTAGGCGGTAAGGCTTTGGCTTATAAAATTCTAAGACAAGGATTTTATTGGCCACGCATGCAGTCTGAAGCAATTGAGTATGTAAGGAGATGTCATCAATGTCAAATTCATGCACCAATTCAGAACCAGCCGGCAGAACAACTGACATCAATACTCAATCCCCTTCCATTTCTATGTGGGGAATGGATTTACTAGATCCATTTCCTGTTACAACTGGAGAAAAAAAATTCGTGGTAGCTGCAATTGATTATTTCACGAAATAGGTGGAAGCAGAAGCCTTAGCCACCACCACCACAAATCAAATTGAGAAGTTCTTCAGAAACCATGTCATATTCAGATATGGTCTACCGGAGATTTTATTGACAGATCATGGAACTCAATTTGACAATGAAAGATTCAAAGAATTCTGCGCAGATTATCACATTGAATGCAAGCACTCATCTGTGGCATATCCTCAATGCAATGGTCAAATCGAGGTAACCAACAGAACACTTCTACAAGGAATAAAGAGGAGACTGGATGAGGCAAATAGCATATGGATCGATGAATCACCTCATGTACTATGGGCGTATAGGACTACAATCAGGACACCTACGGGAGAAACGCCTTTTAGACTAGCATATGGGTCTGAGGCATTGTCTCCAGTGGAGGTTATGGTGGGATCAGACAGATCAAAAAGATTTGATCCAATGACTAATGAAGAAGGATTGAGGGCAAATCTTGAATTTTTGGATGAAGTCAGAGAAAAAGCTTTATACCGCAATATAGAATATCAAAGGAGAACAGCGGCGTACTACAACGCTCGGGTCAGACCTAAATCTTTTAGAGTGAGAGATTTAGTCTTGAGAAAGAAATCAGCATCAGATCCAAGGAACTGTGGAAAACTTTCTGCAAACTGGGAAGGACCATATGTGGTGACGAAAACTGTGAGCAGAAATACATATTGGCTAAAGGATGCTTATGGGAGCTGTTTGAAACGACCGTGGAATGTAATTCATCTCAAGAAATATTATCAATAGAAAGGAAGCAGGATTTTCTGATATTCTTGAAGAAATCATCTTATTAATCGTCGTCATCTAAGAATTCTTCTTCATTTAATTCAAAGGATATTTTTGGCAAATCAGTCTCCTGATCATGCCTTTCAATGCTGATCCAAGGTCATTCATTCCGAGGGTGATCCCGACTTTCCGAAGTCAGGCTCAAGTAGCCAGCCTTTCGAGGTCTGATCATGCCTTTCAACGCTGATCCAGGGTCATTCCTTCGGAGGATGGTCCCGACTTTCCGAAGTCAGGCTCAAGTAGCCAGCCTTCCGAGGTCTGATTATGCTAGCTGATCATAGATCATTCCTTCCGAGGATGATCCCGACTTTTCGTAAGTCAGGCTCAAGTAGCCAGCCTTCCGAGGCCTGGTCATGCTTTCCAAAGCTAATCATGGATCATTCCTTCCGAGGGTGGTCCCAAATTTTCAAAAGTTAGGCTCAAGTAGCCAGCCTTCCGAGGCCTGGTCATGCTTTCCGAAGCTGACCACAGATCATTCCTCCCGAGGGTGGTCCCGACTTTACGTAAGTCAGGCTCAAGTAGCCAAGTCATGCTAGCTAATCATGGATCATTCCTTCCGAGGATGGTCCCGACTTTCCGAAGTCAGGCTCAAGTAGCCATCTCTCTAAGGCAACCTTTTGATCGAAAACAAAGGAGCTAATCAATAAAACAACTCACAAAGCAGATTATGTGGAGGATTTTGATCGAAAGTTCAAAGACGTTCTACAAGCCATTATCTAAGAATATCTGATCAGTTATAAAAGCTTCATCAGTTGTATTCTCTTCAGGAATATTTCTTCAGAAGCTAATGAAGAATGCAGGTTTGGTCAGAGGCGTATATCTAATTAGATATGTAATAGCCTGAAGATGATAGCCAATATTATAAAGAATCTCTTCAAAAAGTGCTATTCTGTCAAAGCCAAAAGGAGCAAAAGAAGAAAGAAGAAAATTCTATTGATGAAAAAGATGGACAAAACCAAAGACCTCATATATTGAAGAGGTTGACAAAAAAAAAAAAAAAAAAAAAAGGAGGAAAAAGGTAAATTCATAAGCAAAGGAAATATTTTCTTAAATTTTTGAACTTGCAGACGGATCAACATCTACAGCATCATCAACGGCAACTTCTTCATCATCTTGGAAAGGTGAGTCATCATCATTATCATCTAGATCGCTGGTAGAATGGTTATGGCCAGAGCTGGAAGACTCATTATCAGTATCATCTTCTGACGAACTATCAGAGTTCAGGTATTTCAAATTCCTGAGATCAAAAAATGTTTTGGATGGGAGAAATTCTGGAGGCAGCAATTTAAAATATATGTTGGGGTGAATCTTAAGGATTTCCGAGAAGATTTGGTCAGAACAGTCATTTACCATACTCTTGCAAAATCCAAGAAAAGCTGGGTTATCTCCAATTTCCTTCATAGATGAGGTGACTGAATTGAGGACAATCTGATTTTCATTCTGTATTCTTTTCTTTTCTGCCTCAAACTGTCTTTTTTCTGTCTCCATATCTTCATGCATTAAGGCTTTATATTTGAGTCTCATCTAAAAGAGCATGTAGACTCTTTTTCCTTTGAAATCAAGCCTAAGGAAACCTTAAGATTATCTGTTTCTGCTGCAGCCTCGCAGAGTCTCAATCCCAAACTGTCATTTTGACTTTCTGAAGTAGACTTTTCCTGTAAAATTGAGTTAAAAGCTTTGACATGATATTCCTGAGCCAACTCCAAATTTGCATTAAGCTTTTCAATCTCATTGAACTTTTCCTGAAGTTCATTCTTCTCTTTCTCAATATCTTTTGACCAGGCAAAAGCTCTGGTTAACTTTTCCTTGAAATCCTCTCTCAGCAGTGGCAATCCTGGCCCGAGGGCATTATCCTTTAACATCTCGAGCTGGAGAAGCTCGTCCTTATGATTCAAAACGGCATCCCTTAACATGGAAACCTCTTCCTGTAAATCAGGCACAATGATCGAGCAAAGTTGATAATCAGTTTGCAAATCATCTAGATCATTCATTAAATCTATTTCTCTGAATCAGCAGCTGTTAACTTTCTCTCTGAAGAGTTCAAATTCCTTTGAAGTACTTGTACCTCATTAACTAGCTCAAAATTCCTCTTAATCAAGTGATCATTTTCCTGAGATAAAGTTTTTTCCCTCTCCAATACTTCAGAAAACGCATTAAAAGCAGCTCCAAAACACCTGTGAATTAATCAATAAAAACCAAACAGAATAAATATATAAAATCAATAATAAATCAATTTTAATAAAGAAAGAATAAAGATTTGTTTCTTACCCCCATCTGTGAGAGTAAAGCTCAGAGTCGGACATTCGAGCTGTTTCTCTCTTGTCACGAGGAATCCTGCCTTTGGTTCCCCATTCTCTGGCAATCTCCCAATTACGGCTGGCTGTATGATTTTCTTTCAAAAGCCATTCAGGGTTGAAAGGGTTTCCTAGGACGGCAACACTCAAGGTATCGTCAGGTTGACCAGGAATTGGTTGGAGATCAGCTACTTCAATCACATTCTGAAAATCTACATTTATGGCAGCATCATTTGAATCGGCTTGCACAACAATATTTTCAGCCACAATATTTTCCTGATCTCCAAGACCAATTTGGGGATCAGCTGCCATAGGGGCTTCATGAAGGGCAGCATTATTTTCTGGAGGGGTAACTTCGGGGATTTCTTCAAAAGGAGGAGCATTCGGGTTACTTTCTTTAGGAGGAGGAGCATTCTGGTGATTTTCTTCAAGAACAGGGGGTATGTTGATGTCTGGAACGACATAATCCAACACAGGGTCTGATAAAGGCAAAACAAAAGTAGATGGCACATTCACAGAAACATTTTCTTTGGCAACAATTTCCATGGGGGGATTGGACACATCAACATTCACATCACATAACTGATAAGCAATTTCCTCAATAATATCACTTGCAGCATGAATTAATATATCTTCAGCGATTTTCTTCAGATGATCAAGAGGGTAGTCAAAAATTTCCTTACCTTGACCTTCATCCTCAACCATCTTTTCTGGGAAGATTGAAGTGTCGTGGGATAACTTGGCTGATATGTCTGGCAGTATGTTTTCTCTGTTTTCTTCAACATTAGTTTCAACAACAGTAGGGATTTCTTCGGAAGGATTGTTTTCCACATCAGGGGCTTCAACAGGAACATAATTGGATTCTTTTCTCTTCTTTTTCTTAGAGCCAGATAACCCCTGGCCAGAAGCTGGACCTGTAGACCAAAGTCTACATCTCAGGGTATTGGAAGTTCTGGAGGTCCTCATCTTGGGACCAAGTGTTTTGTTGGCAACAGTCTTCACAATTTGAACATCAGGGTTTTCTTTGACAGAATCTTCTGGCGTCTGGTCAACTTTCTCCTGACCAGGAGAAGTTTCCTTCTCAGTAGACTTTCTTTTTGAGGAGCAAAGAGCAGTGTGTTTTCTTTTCTTGGAAGGCTTGACAATCTTTGAATCAGATTTTTCTTCTTCTATGACAACCCTTCGAAGTTCAGCGACACTAGGAATTGGACGGGCAGCAGTTTCTGTATATGCATAAAATGAAGACAAGGTTTAAAGGAAAAGTAATGGTAAAGGGAGGAAAGGTATACCATTGTTATTATTCTTACCTGGAAAGAGATCGTGACTGATTAAGCCCGTATCTGTTTTTAGTTTGGCCGCGTCAATTGGAGTTCCGGTAGGAATCAAACCCCAAGTTTCTCGGTCATATTCATTGAGTTCTGGACGCACTTTCAAAAGGGACAAGGAGTTCAAAGAATGTAAACACCATCGGGAGCGGAAACTTGGATTCGGAATGGCGCAGAAAAAATACTTTTCTCGCCACTGTTTGTTATCATGGGGAATGGAGGAGTCAATGAAAATCTGGGATTCTTTACCCGTTCAACCAGAAATATAGGTTCTTCTGGCAAAGTGAAGGTATCCGCGTTCGCGGGATACTTTCAGGTGTAATAGTTCCTGAAAAGATCGACAGAGGGGGTGCGTTTCATTATGAGAATAAAGGCGAAAAAGCAGTAAATCAATCTCCAACTATTTGGAGTGAGTTGAGAGGGACAGACATGATAGTAATCTAACAAAGACTGAACTATTGGGGTCAAAGGAATTTTGAAACCTGAATCGAGATGGTCAAGATAAATTGTGATGACTCCTGGATCAACTGAATAAGGACGGTCAGAAGGTTCGGGAACCCAAATTCTGGCGTCGGAAGGGAAATAGTAACTTTCCAAGTAAGAGGCCAGGTGAGACTTCTTTATCTTGGTGGGATACCACTCAGGGTCTACATATTTTGGGTCCATCTTCTCCTTGGACATATCTATAGGAGTATAAACAACGATGGCTTCATCGTGAGCGTACGGAATGGGTTTCCAGTCGAGGGGATTCTGATGAGAAGAGGAGGCACCAGACATATCTTTTAGTCATTCGATGCTTAAAGGAATAATGGACTGAGTGGAGGTATTGGGTGCTGAAGGGTTGGAAGCAGGATCCATGGTGAAAGCAGGAAAGGAAGAAGAAGAAAACTTGAAGGATAAAATTTGAAGAGAAGTGATAGGGAAAAATGGCGGATAAGTGTATTTGATATTCTCGAAAGAGGAGAACAGAGTACGGAGGAGAGCAGGTGATAGTTGATAGATAAATATATAAAAAATGAAGAGGGATGAAGAGAGGTGAAAGGAGATTTCTTGAAAAATGGGGGGGAATTACATGATGTTTCAAAATCAATGGTCATTACTTTTCATAACCGACACGTGGATTCAATCGGTGAATTAGGGGAAATTACGGTTGAGAATACGAGGATGATATATGAAAAGTAAGGGAGAACATGATGACTGTACGTGGGGAAGAGACAAAATTCATGATCAAGCGGCGATAACGTTAAGGAAGATGAAAAGTTATATTTAAAAATTTGTGAAAGGTCTGACAAAAAAGAGATTTCAGCCGGTTTGCAAGATGATTTGGGGGCTGAGTACAGAGATGTGATAATCACGCAAGATGGTTCTACAATTACAGAAAATATGATTTTATAAGGGGGAGAGCAATAAGTCAATTTTCAAGTTAATGATGATATGATGGTTTGACGTCATAGTTTTTCAGGAAACAAAAAGTACCTTGGGAAAAGACGTAAGAGCTGAACAAGGAATGCTGGATACTTTTGATGGACAAGTTCAAACCTACTGATCAAAGTCTCATGAAAATTCAATCTGATCAGTAGGCTTGGGGGCTTGTGTTGTGGTTAAAATATTCACTTCCGGTTTATCTCTGTCTAATCAGGCTTGACCGGGTTCAATTGATGAGATGAAAGAACTTATGAGTTCACTCGAGATTATAAAGAGAAGAGGATCAACACCATCCAATCAGGAGCGATGATCCGATGGTCATGATTGAAAGTATTATGAGCGGGAAAGTTTATATAAAAGGGAAAGGAAGATTCGTAGGGAGGTAAGTCTATGAAATCAACCAAAACACTGATTCACTCTGATTTTACTCCATTAGAACACCTTAGAAGCTCTTGGGAGCTCTGGAGCATTATCTGCACCATACTGACTAGGCCGTCGGAGACGTGACGCCGATCAAGACGGTCGGCTCCGTTTCTCACTGGGTGTTCTATTTTTCAGAGTGGAAGGTTGATTGATGGAAGAGCAAACCAAATCGATCCAGATCTGAGGAGTTCGGTGCGAAAGTGACGGTTCAAGGCGATCGGCGATTTTAGCACCAACATACCGCAATGTTCGGGAGATCTTACCGGACTGCTAACCAAAATGTGGCGCCATTATGATCATTAAATTAGGGCCTGGTGGGTCCCTGGTTACGGTCTAACCTGGCTGAGGGTTATGAACCCGGTCCACGGGTTCAGTGCAATTTTCCTCATATCACATCTATAACAATCGTCACTTGATAAATCAGGACTGCACTGAGCCATACTATAGGTGGTTAATATTTTGATTGATATTATCATTTAAAAAAAAAATCATTTTGACATACCAAACTTATTTTTTATTCCATAATCTATTCTCAATAAAAATTACCAAGCCATTTTTCATTAAGACATATCTTTTAAATAGGCATAATAGAGAATGAAAATTGATACAAAAAAGAGCCTTAATTGCTTGACACAAAGCATGGTACCAAAACCCGTAGGCATCGTTTGTTTTCTGTAATAAAAGTGGGGTGAGGAAAAAAATGGTGGAAAAAAGTTTTAAAAAAAATAATTTTTTCTATAAAATCTTGAAAGTATGACTTGTTTAATTCACTAGGTGGGAAAGTTAATAGACAAACTTATCTACTGAGATGACATGCTAACTTTTTCATTCCGTGCCTTTTTAAAAATTTCGCAAAATATGTGGAATTTTATAAAAAAATAATAAAGTGAGACATATATTTAACATTTTTTCTACAAAATCCCTTTATTTCTTTTTCCTTTTCTTCCCACCCCCATTACATATGTTTATTCATTTTTTTCTCACCTTACCTTTGCAAACAAAAGGTGCCGTATGCAATGCTCACTTTGTAGTAGGGGTGCAAGTTTGGCCCTGGCAGCCTTGACCTGCCCTAAGCCCGCCCTGAGCTCGGATAGGGCTTGGGCTAAAGATTTTGGCCCTAAGGGCAGGCTAGGGCCAAAATATTATGGCCCTGAACTAGGGCCAAGGGCGGGCCTGGGATTACTCTCTGGCTCGCCCGGCCCATCCCTAATTTTGGCTCTAATCTTGGCCCTGATTCTAGCCCTGATTTTGGCCCTGATTTTGGCCCTGATTTTGGTCCTGATTCTGACCCTGATTTTGACCCTGATTATGACCCTGATCTTGGCCCTGATCCTAGCCCTGATCTTGGCCCTAATCTAGGCCCATGATTTTGGTCCTGATTTAAGTCTGGACCCTCCACCCATATTGTCACATCCTCCCAGCCGGTACCCTAACTGGCATACCCGAGAGTGTGATCCACAGCCCCGAAGATCAAGTATCGAGGAAATCATCCTCCCACATATGCAATAACATAATCATGAACATAATAAATCAAGGTTTAATATTATAAACAAGGTTCAAAACAAGAAATGAACAATCAGAATAATTAGAGTGCGGAAAGATACCAGATATCCAATGATATCAAAAAGGGGTGAAGTGAGGCGGAACTCACTTTACCAAAATAGCGGAACGTAGTATAAAAATCAAAAAGGGGTTACAACTGAAACAAATGTGCTAATAAATAAACTAAGATCAAGCGTCTTCGAGTTTATAGATAACGTCTTCATAAGTATGGACTTCATCAATCCACTGAATCTGTTCTAACTCAATGCCGTTCTCAAAAGTAGTACGCAGCTTGATCCGCCGGGGGATCATCAAAGTAATCTTGATCGTTGCCAGCACTTTGCGTGTAATACGCTTCATCAGCTTGTGCTTCGTTGTTCCGCTCGTCATAGTATTCAGTACACTGCGGGATAATTTAACGAAAGAAATATACAACGGGAATGAGTTTCGAAGAAACTCGGTAAGGTAGTTAATCCATAACATCATAGATAACATGTGGCAAAACATAACATGATGCAATGCGGTATGAAACAAGTAATGTATGTATGCATCAAACTCTATGTATCTTTGGTCTCTATGGCGAGACATGCTTTAAGTCATAGCACCGTACTTCTTTGGGTAGGTCACGCATACGGCTCCTGTTGGTAGTGGGTCCGGGCATCCCTCTCGGACAAACCATGGTAGGGGATTAAGTCAACACACTCTCTCACAACCATTTGGCATAAGTACCGGCGCATGTCAGGGAAAAGCCTAGCCCAATGCAAGTCATCTACTTAGTTACATCAAGTCAGTTCCAGATACTTCCATTCCTCCCCTCTCGGGATCCTTTCCAGTATCCTTCACACTAGAGTCACGGATATTACTCATTGGACTCATCAACCCTATTGGTTATCCACATATGGTAAACGGGAAGCTCTCATGTCCTCTCATGGATATAACTCACCGGTCTCGAGCGCCCATGAGCCCAAGTCTAGCCATATGCAACCCTCCAATAAATGGCCCCCACAATGTGATTCCTGTCCTCTCACGGATATAACTCACCGGTCTCGAGTGCCCATGAATCCCCATTGCTACCACGGGTCGTTCGGTCTCAATACCCTTCCGAATCGGGTCTGATATAACAGGGGCATATCCTAGCCAAACACTGCTAGACATCCCTAGGTATGACAATCATTGATTCGGGAAAGTGTCAATGGGCAACCCCGGAAACATCCCATACTATTTCCGATAATGTCCAAGGACAGAAGTGTCAAAAGGACACTTCCCAATTCCAAACCAAACTTAAGCAAACACATTCTCAGATCAGTCATGACATACACCAACCAGTAGTTCATCATATAAAAGAGAATGTAAAAGCAACATCAGATTAAGCAGTAATAAGTAATTCATATAACATAAACAATGAAAATATGATATAATTAAGTGCTACTGTTACCACAGTAGGAGATCAGAATTAAAATACAATAACAGTAGGTAATCTCATAGTTTCATAAAGTAGAAACCAGAGAACAAGCAATCTATGTAGTTAAGGAATCAACTGTCCTTACCTTCTAACTTGAATGGAATCTTAAAGAATCAAGTATGATCTTGACAAAACCTGAGAAGACAGTCCTAAACAAGTGCACACAACATGTTAGGAAAGATGCATAAAGGAAAAGATCATAAATCAATCGAAACAGACCAAGATTGAGGTTGCTTGTACTCATTGGTCGATTGATTGGTCTCTGCTGGACCATCGACCAATGAGTCGACCAATGCGGACAATGGCCTTGCAAGAATCCGAATTTTGAGAATCCGAACCGAATTCGATGGTTCAAAAGGGTACAATTAAGAGGGGAATTATCATGGTAGTATTCTAGGGTATAGAGGATATCAAACCATAACTCAAAACAGTTCTCAAGTTACAACCTAGAAATCATGAGGTTAACCTGATTAGGGTTATCATAGGTTAGGAGGGAAAAAAAATAGAAAGATTAAAGATAATGAACTAGAATATGAAAGAATTCAGATCTAGTAAAGGAAACAAAATAATTGGGTTACCATGATTAAACTAGAGGTTCTTGATCTTACCCAAGAATTAGGGTTTTACCCTTTTTGGTTCCCTCGGAAAATAATTGTGAGATCTGAATGAACAAAGACAAATCAAAACAGGAAAGTATAGATGATTAAATTTTAGGTTAACACAATATTACTCAAGACGATTTTCCTTCACAAGGGAGGTTACCAAAAGTTTTCCAGAAAATCACACAGGTTGGGGTTTCAAGGAATTAGGGTTAGGTTTTCAAGAATTCAATAAATAGGGTTTAAGAACATGATGATGATCATGAGTCTTAAAGAATTGGGTGAGATCAGAGAATTGATGATTACAAGAATGCTTCATCACCTTTCTGATCTCAATGAAAACAAAATAAAAGAAAGAAAATCAGAGATAGAAGAGAGAGTGGTTGAGATCATACCTTTGTCGTAGAGAGATGAAGAATCCTTCAAGTCTTTGAAAGAGATCACCAAAGAATGCAAGGGAATGGGTTAGATTAGGGTTCTAACTCGTTCCAAAGGCTTAGGAAGCAGATGAGGCGGAGTATTCCTGAGATTAGACTTAAATAGAAGTGACAGGATTCAAATTTCAAAAACAGAATCAATTGGTCGATTGATTGGTCGATTGATCCAATCGACCAATGAGTCGACCAATCAAGACAGCAACTTCAAAACAGGGAATTGAAGGCTCAGATCAAGTCCAAACATCAAGGGGTTTTGCACACCTCTAGAGTGACATACCTAGGAGTTAGAAATGCCTTTGAATCAATACAGAGACCACTCCAAGACCATCAACTAATCCAATCTTCATCCGGGTGCAGTTTCCACCATTGGAACACTAGCATCAACACTCATGGATTCCAATCCAACCATCAATTCTTCAACAGAAATGGCCCATAGATGACTTCTTGCCTTACTTCGGGTCACTGGACCTACAATAAACAGAGTTTCCGGATTAGGGTCAGGGCTGGGTTTCACACATATGGAGAGGAATTAATTATAATCCATATGGGTGAATATTTGACACCTGTCAAATTTTAAAAACGTGATCATGTTTTGTAAGTAGTAAGCATCCACATGATTTTGGTCCGATCCTGACCTAATTTTGGCTCTAGTCTTAATGTTAATTTGACCCTGATTATGTATTAGATTTTTACCCTAATCTTCACATTAACATTGATATAACTATAAGTCTCGACTTTGACTTTCAATCATTTTGATAATATTAGACTATGAGTTCACTTTTTATATTATTTTTAAGATAATTTTTATTTTTCGAATTAAGTCATTTTTAGTTCAAAAAAATCATTGATTTTTTTATTTTGGACTAAGGCGAGATAATATATTATAAATAATAAAAGCTAGTATATAGAGAATTAATATCTAACAAATCTACACCCAACTTCTCAACATGAATATTGACATCTTTCTTTTGCCTCCAATCTGATACATATGAAAGAGGAAAAAAAAAACTTATTAAGGACAAATAGCCATGTTTGAAACTAAAGTATAATTTTCTTTAACTACGAAAAAAATCAATACTAAATTATCGTTGATTTACTTGTTAACAAAGTTTTGAATATGATTTTATTTTATTTTATTTATTTTTTGTTGAATAAGGATATCAATGGGATGGGTTTTCAATTTCCATCATCAGAACAATGAGAGACTTTCAGAGATCAATATAGAATTATGGAGTATGAATTTATTTATGTTTAAAGTAACACTATCAACTTATTGACTATTATTATTAAACCCTTTTTTGGCCCTAGCCTTAATTGGTCATATTCTTAGACCTAAAATAACAAATGTAAATTTATAAAAATAATAATAATAATAATAATCTTAATAATAAGGGCTAGGGATAGGGCCAATTAGGACCAGGGACAAGGTCAATCAGGCTAATCAGGGCCAATTAGTGCTAGGGATAGGGCCAATCAGGGCCAATCAGGGCCAAGCCATCCCGACCCGGCCCAATTAGGGCCAATTAGGGCGGGAATGGGCTTGGCTTGGCCCTGTAGGGCTTAGGGCTAGGGACAATAATCCTTGGCCTTGAAGTAGGGTTAGGGCGGGAATGGCCTCAGATTATAATATATATGGCTGGGCTTGGGATTGCAAAAGCCTGGCCCAGCCCGGCCCAGTTGTAGCCTTACTTTGTAGAAAAAAAGATCTAAACGTTAGAAAGACTTTAATATACTATATACCATTGATATATTATTTGTAGATGGTGTCGTGCATTTATGAGGATTTAATCATACCCCAATTAAAAAAAAATCATCCTTACAAGAATAAAATATTAAGTCTTCTTTGATGTATCATTAAGGTGTAAAACTTGGGACTTCTATGAAGGATTTTTTTTTTTTTATTTTTTATGATAAAGATAATAATATATATAAACTTAGACATGTTGGTCACAACCCATATGAGACATGATCTCACTACAACATAGTCCTATACGTTCATCTGATAAACTAAAGAGTCAGGTTCTTACTACATCCTGTTTTAAATGACATATTTATAATTTGGTTGTGATTGGTATTAGCCTTGCCAAAATAGGGAATAAAAAGGGGAGATAATTGATAAGTTTTTCTAACGTTTGTGAAAATGTTCTGATATGGAGAGTTTATGATCAGACCGGGTTCATACCTGGTCCGACCCCCGACCCCGGTCGAGACGGAGAAAACCGAATCGCTCCCGAGCGAACCGGATTCAGAAGATGGCTTGCTGAAGAAGAAAGATTACTCTGCTGCAAGCTTGCCCTAATCTTACTTATGGATTATGGTAATCACCCTGATGACAGCAGACTCAAACTGACGGCTGCGGATAATCATCATCAAAGGGATAACTATCGCATAACCTAACGGTTATCTCAGGAGTCCTCTACTAGCCCAAACTAGTAGAAGTCTATCGCTCAACGGATCTTACTAATGAGATCCAACGACTACCCGAAGAAGGCTCGAGTGCATCCAACGAAGGAGATTTGAAGGTACACTCTATATAAACCTCACTACCATACAAGGTGGGGGACGGATCAATCGATCAAGGAGAATACTATCTGAGACTCAGGTTCAGATACATACTGATAGACCTAAACTATCAGCGTCCTGCTATCTAGATCACCTTTCCCGTTTCTTCATTCATTAGCTCGTGTTTCTAGCAGAGCCGTTTGTGATTAAGTTCATCAACCGACTTAGCCTTCGGAGGTGGACTCCCGACCCCAGCCGGTCGGGCCACATCCGACGCTTTCGTTTTGCGCAGGACATCACGTGGAGATCCAAGGGCTGAGCAGATTTTGGACGCATCATTTGGCGCCGTCTGTGGGAAAGACTTGAAAAAGCCATGGTGACTAGATCAGCAGCCGCTGCACAACGCAATTCCAGTGTTCAGATACCTGGGGTGAATAATCCAGATATTCCCTAGGAAAGCCAAAATCCTATCGAAGTGGATAAAGGCCAGGGAGGACGTAATCTTCCTCCTGATACAATCCAAGATCAATTGGATCAGGTAAAGATTCAACTCTTGGAGGTGCCAAGCACTCCGCTTGCTCACCAGACGAGTGGTTTTACCACAAGAACCTGATCAACACGACTCAGGGAGACGTGCATTGCCACGTGACCAAAGAATGGCTGAAGATCGGAATGTCGATCAGAATTTCCGTGAAGGAGACCGAGGACTTCGGAGGACTGATGATCAACCAAGGCGAGGCGATCGGTTCGATAGACCGCAAGAGAGTACAACCGATTCAAATACAAGGTTGGATTCTGGGGTAAGAACTCATTCACCCACTGTCGAAGAACCGTTCGTGATGATCGAGCGATTCGTGACGAGAGAAACGTTTGTGAAGGACGGGCTGTTCGTGATGATCGAGTAGCACGTGATGATCGTGTTAATCGAGGTCGTGATCGTATTGCTGAAGATCACCCGACCCAGATTGGTCAAGAATTGGCCAACATCAATGAGAAGTTAGGGCAATTGGCTAAGGGAAGAATAACTGAGGATATTTACTCAGTCATTCGGAAGACTCCTTTTGCTGAGCCAATTGCGGGATATCGGTTTCCCCATAACTTCCGTTTGCCTACCTTCTCAACATTCGATGGCTCCGGAGATCCAACAGCTCACATTGGTTATTACCAACAGACCATGGCGAGTTTCGAGTAATTCGATGAAATTTTATGCGGGGTTTCGGATCATCTCTAATCGGAGCGGCACGAGAAGTGGTTTTCTAACCTCCCCTCGGGAAGGATCGTAAACTTTGATGAATTGGCACGCCAATTCATAGGACGATTCCAGTGGGATACGAGTCAAGAAAATGGAAGAAACCTTGTTTACTGTCAAACAGGGAAAGAGCGAATCGATCAGAGAATTTCTGAAAAGATTCAACAAAGTGACGATGGAGATAGAAAACTTGGATGAACAGGTAGCCAGAAGCGCTCTATTCACAGGACTCACAAATCGGAAGCTCCCGGAGTTATTACTACGGGATATACCCACGACTTATGCCGAGTTGGTACAGAGATGCCGAAAGCGAGGCTGAAGTCATGGAGATTCTAGATGCGCGCCAAGGAGATAATAAAGTCTCCAATAAGGAACAAAAGGCTCCCGAGCGAAGCGAAGCCAAAGAAGAATGTTCGTGATCGGGTTGAAAGATCCCAACCTTGGCGCCAAAGATCCCCCGGCAGAAGTGAGTACACTCCATTGAATGCTCCTCGGGCCGATATTTTGAATATCCTCAAAAGAAAAAATATTTTGAAGTGGCCGCCTAAAATTCTTTTGAAACCCGGAGAGCAGCAGGATCGGGAAAAGTATTGCCGATTCCACAAGGACTATGGTCATTACACTAATGATTGTCGTCATCCCAAGGCGGATATTGAGAGATTGATATCTCGGGGACATCTGTCCAGCTTTTGTTAGCGGGAGAAGGGAGGAGCCACGCGGGCCACGTGCGGCTGCTCCTAAAAGGAATCGTTCGGTTAGTTCGAACGATCAAGGGAGGCCCCGAAGTCCAAAAAAGGCAAGGAGGTGATTGAAGCTGCTACTCGGTCACCGATCCTTACCATCTTCGGGGGTCCAGAGCCCGAATCATTCCGGAGTTTAAAAACCAAATCCAAATTTGTTGGAGCCGGAGAGGCGCGAAGCGGAAGAAGCTGAATGGTGAAGATTCTATCACCTTTAGCGAAGAAGATGAGAGAGATGTTTGTTTACCTCATGATGATGCTATAGTCATCAAGGTAGAGATTGCACGGCGGGAAGTACATAGAGTATTGATTGATACAGGGTCTGCAGATGACCTAATTTCTTACGAAGTGTATCAAAAATTGAAGGTGGATCATGATTTGATGAAACCTTCATCAACACACCTATATGGCTTTGCGGGGTCATCTACGAGAGCGGAAGGATTGGTTCAGTTGGATCTTTCCATTGGAAGTTTTCCCAAAGAAACAACTGTCCGAATCAATTTTCTCGTGGTTCGAGAACTACCAGCCTATAATATGATTCTTGGGCGACCATCTTTATCCAAAATAGGTGCTATTGTTTCAACAAAGCACCCGAAGATAAAATTCCCGACCGATATGGGAATCGGTCAAGTCTCCTCTCGACCGAAGATCTCTCGGCAGTGTTATGTTGCCTATTTAAAAGACAAGGAGGGTCCGAAGAAGGTTACTGCCCTCCCCATAGAAGTTCGAGATGATCGGGAAGAGACGGAGATGCAAAGGCCCGAACCAATGGAGAAATCGGAGCAAATCCAGCTGTGTACCGAGGATGCCCAAAAGATTACTTATGTCGGGTCTCGAACAACTGGAAGAGTTTAAAGATGAATTGAAGTTATTTCTTCAACAGAATAAGGATGAATTCGCATGGTCCGCTGAGGACATGCCGGGGATCGATCGGGCCATTGCAGAGCACAAACTCGGATAGACCCTAAGGCGAAACCAAAGTGATACGAAAAGAAGAAATTTCTCTATTGAAAAGTATGAAGCCGTTCGGAACGAAGTTGAAAAACTTAAAAATTCTGGTTTCATAGAACCAATCGAGTGCCCAACTTGGTTGGCCAACGTGGTGATGGTGAAAAAGGCGAATGGGAAGTGGAGGATGTGTACAGACTACACGGATCTAAACAAAGCTTGCCCAAAAGATTGCTACCCGTTGCCTCGGATTGACCTCTTGATAGATGCTATCGCAGGGTATGAAACTTTAAGTTTCATGGATGCCTACTCGGGGTATAATCGGATCCTTATGAATAAGGAAGATGAGAAGTATACGGCTTTTATGACTGATCGTGAAAGATATTATTACAAGGTCATGCCTTTTGGCCCGAAGAATGCAGGAGCAACATATCGGAGGGCCGTCAACAAGATTTTCAAAGAGCCGATAGGAAAGAACGTTGAAGCATATGTTGACGACATGCATTGGTGAAAAGCTTTACAAAAGCAAATCACATTGCAGATTTGACTCGAGGTTTTCTCAATCGAGGAAACATCAAATGAAGTTGAACCCCGAAAAATGTGCCTTTGGAGTCTCCTCGGGCAAATTCTTGGGTTTCATGGTATCACAGAGGGGAATTGAGGCAAATCCGCACCAAAATACAAGCTCGATTGATATGGAGGCTCCCAAAACCGTTCGGGATGTACAATGTTTGACAGGGGAGAGTTGTCGCCTTAAATCGATTTATCTCCAAGTCCGGAGAAAAATGTTTGCCTTTCTTCAAGGCACTTAAAGACCTGAAGGGCAATAAGGAAGCAAAGTGGATCGAAGAGTGTCAAAAAGCTTTCGAGGAATTAAAAGAAGCACTTGGACAACCACCGATCCCGTCTGTGCCGGAGAAGGGGGAAATATTACAGCTATATCTAGAGACATCCCTTTCCGCGGTCGGTGCAGTACTTGTTCGGGAGAAAGATAAGAAACAAGATGGCCGATTTACTATGTAAGCCACGTGTTGCTTGGATGCGGAGACAAGATATTAGCAGATTGAGAAGCGGCTCAGCTCTCATGATGGCCGCCAGGAAGCTAAGGCCATATTTTCAGGCTCATCCAATTGAGGTATTTACAACTTTTCCTCTTAGTAAAGTTCTTAACAAACCTAATTTGTTTGGAAGGATGGTATCCTGGTCGGTTGAGCTAAGTGAGTTCCAAGTGAGCTTTAAGCCCGGGACTCGCAATCAAGGCTCGTGCATTAGCCGACTTTGTAGTAGAAACTACCGCACCAATGGGAACCCACTATTGAGGATCCCATTATACCAACCACTTGGGAGGTATATGTCGATGGTTCGAGTAATAAAGATGGAGCAAAGCGCTGGAATTCTATTAAAAAGTCCAGCAGGATTTATTATTCGATATGCTTTGAGATTCGCATTTGATGCAAGTAATAATGAAGCGGAGTACGAGGCCCTAATAGCAGGACTTCGGTTGTCAAAGGCATTAGCTATTGCAGATGTTACTATTTATAGTGACTCTCACTTATAGTCAACCAAGTCCAGGGGGAGTATGGCATTAAAGAACCACGCTTGCAAAAATATCGGGAGATAGTGCAGGCATTTCAGAAACCAATTCCGAAATTTGAAGATATCTCAGATTTCGAGGAATGAAAATTCAAAGGGGCGATGAGCTATCCCGACTAGCCAATGCCAAGGAAAAGAATCTAGACCCTTCGATCTACATTGAAGAGGTAACTTTTCCAAGTTATCATAAGAAAGAAATTTCTTATATTGAAGCAGAACGTTGCTGGATGGATCCAATAATTGAATATCTAAGAGATGACAAGTTACCTAAGGATCCAGTAGAAGCAAGGTTGATCAAGATTCGATCAGCTAGATTTGTCATTCGGAATGGGAGACTATATAAAAGATCTTATGCTGGACCCCTTATGAGATGTATAGGCCCCGAGGAGCAAACTCAGCTTTGGCCGAGGTTCATGAAGGAATTTGTGGCACTCACATGGGTGGCAGAGCCCCGGCCCACAAAATTTTAAGATCGGGGTTATATTGGCCTAAGATCCAAGAAGCTCGCTATGGACTACGTTCGTCGATGTAGTAACTGTCAAATTCATGCTACAATATCGAAGCGCCCGGCGGAAATTATGACTTCAATTCTAAATCCTATTCCCTTTGCAATGTGGGGAATTGATATCATGGGAAAATTCACCAAGGCATCGGGCGGACGGGAATATCTGATAGTAGCAATTGATTACTTCACAAAATGGGTAGAAGCTGCACCGGCGACAATTACCGAGAAAAAGTGGAGAAATTTGTGCTTGAATCAATCATATATCGCTTTGGGATTCCAAAAATAATTGTCACTGACCATGGTACTCAGTTAGACTGTCCACAATTTGAGCAATTATGTGGAACATATATGATCGAGCATCGTATGTCCTCAGTGGCATACCCCCAAAGCAATGGCCAGGTAGAGGTTACTAACCGAACGCTACTGGAAGGAATAAAGAGAAGACTCGAAGCTGACAAAGCTTCTTGGGTCGAAGAACTATATAATGTACTGTGGGCTTATAGAACTACGGTTCAAACACCTACAGGAGAAACTCCATTCAGGTTGGCATATGGATCCGAAGCATTGGCACCGGTGGAGATAATGGCGGGGACGTTACGGGATCATGAGTTCGAGGAAAAAGCAAATGAACAAGGACTGCTTGATAGTCTTGATTTGTTGGACGAAGTTCGGGCAAAGGCAATAGCACGAACTCAACATTATCAAAGAAGGATAGCGTCTCATTATAATACTCGAGTGAAGAATCGCCTGCACTTAGCCGGAGATTTGGTGTTGAGAAACACCCTAGCTTCCGACCCGCGTCACCAAAGAAAGTTGGACCCTTCCCCGGGAAGGACCTTATATGGTTGTGAAACCGGTCGGTTCAGAGCTTACAAGCTGAAGAACATTGATTCCCGTAAAGAATTGGATCGTTCGTGGAATGCTAGGCATCTCAAAAAGTTTTATCCTTGAAGATGATTTCAATTTTGTTCGTGATGTAATCATTTTCAACTCAATCAATGCAATTTTTGGTTTTCAACAAACTATCTTTTGATTGGGGGGCATCATACACCACATTCAAGAACACATTCAAGAACAAGATCCAACTATAAGGCATTGGATGAAAATTCGTGTGGGTCCTTCAACACTTCAACACTTATGGAAAATCTTTTGAACTTTCTTAAGTCGGGGCATTGGATGAAAATCCAAGTGAGTTCCTTTTGCAAGGCGTCGGTTTAATACCCGAGTGAGTTCCTTCGAGACTTATTGAATTTTTGAATTATCCTTAAGTATAAGGCATCGGTTTAAAACCCGAGTGAGTTCCTTCTCAGACTTATTGAATTTCTCCGGAAATCCTTAAGTATAAGGCATCGGTTTAAAACCCGAGTGAGTTCCTTCTCAGACTTATTGTATTTCTCCGGAAATCCTTAAGTATAAGGCATCGGTTTAAAACCCGAGTGAGTTCCTTCTCAGACTTATTGTATTTCTCCGGAAATCCTTAAGTATAAGGCATCGGTTTAAAACCCGAGTGAGTTCCTTCTCGGACTTATTGTATTTCTCCGGAAATCCTTAAGTGTAGGCATTGTTTCGCATAACTAAGACCTAATGCAACGGCGATTCAAGTGGCTAGCAAAGTTCAAGATACAAGTAATTTCTTATTTCTTCGGAAGATCCAAAGAGGCCGTATCAAAACAATTACAAGAGCTGGATATAATCTCCGATCAAAGAAGAAAGTCATTACAGGATCATTAACAAGTTATACAAGATCGACGCGACTTTGCTAGAACAAACATATGAGTCAACCATTGGTGAGGAAAAGAAGAAATGAGGATTACAAAAATATTTCAATATTCATAAAATCCTCTCGCAATTTCATACTCTTTGCCCACCTTGTCCAGGAGAAGAATGGTCCTCAACCAAACTCGCATTCGGCACGAGCTCGTCATAATTGACTTCTTCCAAATGAGAGAATAAACAGGAGAATCTTCCAGATATTGCATAATATCCGGATCGGAAGGTGGAGGATCAACCTTATCCTTGGTCCAAATCGGGAGGAGGAATACCCGTGTTGGTAAATACTTCAGGATGGCAAACAAGATTGTAGGGAGTCGTATCAAAATGAGGATCTTTCCTTAATATTGATTCCCATACTTCGTTCTCACCATCCCAGCACGCCCGCAAGTTATAAGCATTCAAAGATATCAACAAAAGGCTTACCGTGTAAATACTTGAAGACGCAGGCTCTGCGAACATCAGTTGGAAGGGATTCGGGCAAAGGAACGACAACTTGCCTTTCGGGTAATGTTTCGATCCTTTAGCTCCCGACTTTCCAACTGTCCGTTCCAGCCGCCGGATTTTCTCCCCGGCATCATCCAAATCCGACCGAAGATGACCAATCATCGAATTCTTTTCTCCCGCCACCTCCCAAGCTAGATTCCGAAGGCGAGCAATCTCAACATATTTAGCTTCGGAGATTCCCCAAAGCCTAGAAACTTCATTGCTCAACCTACCGAGTCTAGTAACCGCTTCCACTTGGTTGTGGAAGTTACCAAAGAAGACTCCCGCAAACAACTTTCGAGTTAGTGAGGAGCAGAAAAGTAATTTTTCAAAATCGAGGATAATGGAGAAAGACTTACATCACCAATGGACTTCGTAGAAGACTTCATCCGGAAGTTTGGAAAGAACTCGCGCTCTCGTAAGTCATTCGAGCAGCAAGACACCATTCCAACGCTTTGTCAAACTCGTTTGACACTAATTCAAGCGAAGGATGAGAAGGATGAGCTCAAGAGAAGGATGAGCTGCATCACTTGTCACCCGACGGCGCTTCCCGGTGGCAAAATCCTCCAACTCGAAGGAGAGGAGGAGGATGCCAAACAAGCACTAGAGTTAGAAATAGGAGCAGCACTGCCTGGGCCACACCTTCATCGACGCCAACATAGTTGCCTCGGATGCCCGAAGAGTCTCCTTCGGGGGTGCACCGACAGGCTCACCAACAAAGCTCACCAGCAGGATTGCCGCCAAGACCATCGGCAACGGAGTGATCAAGATCTTCCCGGGAAAGACAAGCGGTCACTTCGGGCAAAGAAGGCGCAGGGACGGCATCAACAGAAGTTGCAGGAATCTAACTTGAAGATTCACCGCCAGCAGTCGCCTTACGCTTGGAGGATTCACCAGCTGAAACCACCGCACCGGCCCCAATCACCACCGACGGAATGCTATTCTTGCGAGATTTTGCTCCGATAAAGTCCGGTTGATCTTGGGAGCCACTATAAAAAAAAAAAAAAAAAGCCGTATCGATACGTAAATAAACGACAAAGAACAATGGGGAAACCCTAGTTTTCTAAAGCATCCGACACCAACAAACTAAACCCCAAGTATAACTACTTTGTGCAGTTTACTTTGGGGAGAAGAATACGGAGGCAGGCCGAAGGACGAAAGGTTGCTTTGGCACTTTAGCAAATCTATCTTGCAGAGGTCAGGATAGATGGAGAGTACCCACGAAGGCTTTAAATAGCCTCAGGTATAAGACGACGGTTGAAGGCTAAGGACAACCGACAACCCAGATCGAAACGACGCTTCGAAATCCGCAAAAAGCGAGATCAACGGTAGAAGGGATGCCACATGGAAACATGTGGAAGCGAGCACCTGATGCAGAGAAACCTCCAATCGTCGCACTGCCATTAAAATAATGGAGGTATTTCCGATTCATTGGAAACAGTGAATGGTACACAAAAGCAGGAAAACGTTTGAACTTCGCAGAAGGGAAACGTGCGGACTTTGCAATAAATGAAGAAGTGGGGAAGATTAACGCATCTTCCCGAAACGCATCTTCACAATATTTCTACAAGATCATTATTCGGCGAGGAATGAAGAGTTAAGTGATAAGTTTTATCATTAATACTTTGATATTCAATGCAATACTTCGGCAAGAGATGGGGAAATTTTGAGGTCAACATGAATAAAGAAATGTCTATTCATTAAAATGAGGGTACATCTTTACAAAGGAACAACACCCTAAGCCTTTTCTTCATTGTTGTCCGAGGGACCCTGGTCGGGATGACTTTTCTCAGGATCCTGAGAAGAGCCTTCCTCAAGAATGTCATCGGTTGAATCCTCTACAGCAACAACTTGAGACTCGGCTTGTGATTTCTCCTCCGGAAGTGCCGGCTCGTCATCTAGATATACCTCATATTGAGGGTCACCTGGAAAAGGATCATCTACTCCCCGGGCCCGGGCCTCGGGAGATCCATACCAACTTTCCCGAAGACCTCCGGGTGGCATACCTCACGAAAAGGAGCAAGATCGGAGTCGTGGATCGTTCCAAGGATCTGCTCCCAAACATCGTTCGCCCCCATGCGATAAGCCCGAATGTTGTAGAAACCTAGCAATTCGGAGAAAGGTACGCTGTTCTGTATTTCCGAATGCATTCCTTCCGAAGGTTTGGCTTTATATGCTCAAAGCTTGCTAGGGATTGCCAACTTCAGATGTTCTTCGAGATCCCTACTCTTAATTTCAAGGCTGTCACCAAACAACGTGGCAGCTGCCTTTTGCTTCCCGGGCCTCGCGCGCGGCAAAAAGAGACACGAATTCTTGAAGCTTCAAGGGCTTTCCTTGAGGGAGGTCACTTCTTCCTCATGCTTTTTCTCGCAGCTCCACAAGAGGCTGCAATCACTGGTCTATTTCAGAATTGGCCTTGGCCAATTTCTCTTCACAAGTTTGCAAAGAAGGAGCTGGTGCGACCAACACGGCTCAATGCTTCCATATGTTGATAAAAACTCAACACAAAGATTCCCGGGAAGATGGAAGACATCAGAAGAAGTCATAAGAAATTATGAAAACATAAATAAGCAAGAAGACCGTTACCTTGTAGATTGACTCACAAGGGAGGTGTCATCCAGGGCTTCAAACTCCCGGCGATCGAAGGAGCAAGACCGAGAGAGCTCCACTCGCAGCCTTTCTCAGATCCCGAGTGACCCCGTCGGTCATCTTCGGGGTCCACCGGGGGAGGAAGACTTCCTCACCATCCGTCGAAGCTTTGGATTTTTTGTTGGAGGGAGCATCAATTGTGTCATGCCTCCTCTTGGTTCGGACGGAGGAGGAGACGGTGGCCCTCTCCACCATTGGTTTCTTCCCTTTACCCGAAGCATCAGCCGCAGCCCGATATTCCCGATACCCCCGTAAGAGGGGTCGGGAGAGGGAAGAGAAGCCTCTTGATCTACAAATCAAGACCCCGGGCGATCGTTGCTCGGCTGTCACAACGGCTCTAGCGGCCTTCACCCGCAGGCTTTCAGGGTTCATTCTGGGAGGCACTGCAAAGAAGAAGGACAAGAATCAGAATTCAAGACATATCACTTCAGTCAAATCAAAGGATAATGGTTAGAAGCTCACAATGAGCCAAGCCCCAATACTGAAGGATGGAGTTATACTCCATTTCATATCCATGTATCTCTTGATACCACGGAATGGATTTGATCTTCCTGATGGCCGCCTAGTCTTCTTTGGATAAGGGAAGGCCCCGGTTACTTTCGGACGAAGAAGTAAACCTCCTCCAGGTGGTCGGGAAGTTAAGATCTGATGGAGGCGCTCGACAGAAAAAATATCGTTCGCGCCATCTTTTGTGGTTAGAAGGGCAAGTTCCTTTGGCAAGGATGCTGCCCCTCCAATCAAGTTCAGCCCTATTGCGTTTGGAAAGAAAGACCCATCCGGGAGGATGGGAGATAGAAAGAACATGAAAATGTACAAAAAGAGAAAGAGATGGCGTGATGCCAAGCTCAAAACACAAGCCCAAGAAGCCGACGATGAGACGCCAGCTATTGGGGAGGAGCATTCCGGGACAAATGTTCCAATGATTCAAAACTGCGGAAAATAAAGGATTAAAAAAGGGAAAGCGAACCCCGCTTTCTAGTGTATCTATGTACAGAGAAAATTCACCCGAAAGGGATGAATCAACCCTCTCATCAGGGTGGGGAGCCCTAACCTGATATGAGGAAGGAAGGTCAAAATCTTGGACAGCGGAAAGAAGAGTTCTCCATTATAAATGGAGGGAACAGAGCCAGGCCCACCATTGGACCCGGAGGTTTGAGGTTGCCCAGAGGAATCAACGATCTTGGAAGATCCAGACTCGACAAGGACAGGAGAAGTTTCGGTTTTTCTTTCAAAACCTTTTTGAGAAACTTCAACGAACTCCTGCCAGAGGACGGTTAGGGTTTTGTTATCACTATCCGACTGTTCGGGAGTAGGAGAAGCAAAAGCATCACTGCTATCACCAACATGGGGTACTAAAGAAGCCCTATCGTCCGCCATTACTTGTTTCAGTAAACTACAAAAAGAAAAGACCAGTAAACTTACTAATTCAGTGAGACAGAAGCTTGAGAGCAGGAAGGCGCGAAGCAGACGACAAAGGTTCAAATTCCAGACAGGAAGAATGAAACCTACGAAGACAACGAACCACTTTTAAAACTCCCGCACGAGTGTTCGGGAATCTGAATGATCGAGATTGATTCAAAATTGACGATCAAGATTCAAAGACGTTTTGAAAGTTTGAACTCACGAATCCGAAATAGGAGTTTGGAAACCGTCGCTTGGATGACGTGAGCCACGACAGATCAACTGCAACAAAGACATGTGGCCTTACAATCACAACGCTCGAGGAAAAGTGACCACCGCATTAAATGTGATATGACATTTAATGAAGCACGCAGAGATCATCACCTGACGACAAACCCAGTTAAAAACCAAGCCCTCGGGATCGACCGAACACTTGGTCTGGGGGGCCCGTGATATGGAGAGTTTATGATCAGACCGGGTTCATACCTGGTCCGACCCCCGACCCCAGTCGAGACGGAGAAAACCGAATCGCTCCCGAGCGAACCGGATTCAAAAGATGGCTTGCTGAAGAAGAAAGATTACTCTGCTGCAAGCTTGCCCTAATCTTACTTATGGATTAGGGTAATCACCCTGATGACAGCAGACTCAAACTGACGGCTGCGGATAATCATCATCAAAGGGATAACTATCGCATAACCTAACGGTTATCTCAGGAGTCCTCTACTAGCCCAAACTAGTAGAAGTCTATCGCTCAACGGATCTTACTAATGAGATCCAACGACTACCCGAAGAAGGCTCGAGTGCATCCAACGAAGGAGATTCGAAGGTACACTCTATATAAACCTCACTACCATACAAGGTGGGGGACGGATCAATCGATCAAGGAGAATACTATCTGAGACTCAGGTTCAGATACATACTGATAGACCTAAACTATCAGCGTCCTGCTATCTAGATCACCTTTCCCGTTTCTTCATTCATTAGCTCTGTGTTTCTAGCAGAGCCGTTTGTGATTAAGTTCATCAACTGACTTCCCCCCCCCCCCCCCCCCCCCCCCCCCCCCCCCCCCCCCCCCCCCCCCCCCCCCCCCCCCCCCCCCCCCCCCCCCCCCCCCCCCGGCCCCGTTTTTTCCCCCCCCTCCCCCCCCCCCCCAACCCCCCCCCCCCTTTTTTTCCCCCCCCCCCCCCCTCCCCTGCTTTCTATAATACTTCCCATGTAGCTTGTAGTAATTGCTGTAGCAATTGTCCTAATGTTGCGCGGCCTTTTCCTACATCTTGGATTCTCCCCTCCCATAGTAATCCTACACGCCAGTTGTCTCTGTTCAATTCACCAGATATCCCTACACACATTAAAATTAGTAAATTTCCAAAGTTATCGTGCAAGTGCATACATTTAATACAAGTGCTTTGGGTTGACGTAACATTATTGGTACAATTAGTGTTTTTGATTCCAATATTTAAATCTCTCATCCATCCATTAACATTTTCAATTATTTGAGAGGGATTGGTCGTCTTATTGCTGTGTACTTAGGAATTTCTTATTAGCCAAATAAAATAACAGCAAATTATAAAATTTGATTTTAGTGTTTTTGTCAAAATATGAGATTCTTATGAAGTTATAAAGACAAAATATGAGATTGTCATGTAGGTGGGTTGTAATTGTCATCGCATCTCTCTCTTTTTCTTTGTTTGGTAAACCAATAACATCCTTTTCAAGACATGGAAATATAACAATATAATGTACAACTTCATATTTCACGTGTTTTGAATAGATTTTGATTTTTTTTTTCCGGAGAAATTATTTTAGTCCATAGGAAAATTAATCCTCACTACTAAAGAAAATTCACATCTAATAAATTGTGTTTGGGTGGTCCACACTCATATCATTTTGGTCAAAGATCGAAATATAAAAATAAGTCGCCACTCCACACGTCAATGATGACAGATTTTTGTCACAGAGAACATTTAGTAGATCGTAAAATAAAAGTTTGGGATAATTATTGTTGCCCCATTGTACTTTAATTTTATTACTATTTTATCTCCTGTACTTTTTAAAATTACTATTCCAACCTTTAACTTTGTCAACAATTACTAATGCCCCCTACCGTTAAGCTCCGTCAGTTTACTAGTGATGTGGCATCTATATATTTTTTCAAAATTCGAAAAATAACCCTGCAATTATCTTTTTACTTATTTGCTCTTTTTTCAAGTTATAATTCTACCTTTAATAGAAAAAAATTAATTTTAATTTCACTTTTCCTTTTAACAAAAAAAAAACCACCAAATTCAAGAAAGATGTGATTTTTTTTTCTCTAAAAATAAATCACCAAATAAAGGAAAGATGTAATTAAATAGAAACTAAAATATTAAAAAATATCAAATTTAATTCAAAGCTGAAAATTAAAAATCACCTAATATATGCTAACCATTATGTATGTTATCAAATTTTTTTATCAATTAGATCTTATATGTTAATTTGTTTGTAAAATTTTCATCATGATGATTATGAAAAATTCAAGTGGAATGTGGAAGTTTCAACAATAATAAGTATGTGGTCCCACCAAATCTAAAACTAATTATAAAATATAAGATTTTAAGGATATAATTGACATGCAATATAGTTTTTATAAATGATGGTAATGCCATATTTTTTATTTCTTAATTTTAAGGGCAAAATAGACATTTCATATTTGATGTTAACAGCCACTTAACACATTTAGAAGTGAGGGGGGCAATAGTATTTCACAAAGAAGGGGGTCTGATTAGTAATAAAACCAAAGTATAAGGAGACAGTAGTAATTATTCCTAAAAGTTTTTATGCATTAATTTGTTCGAATGATCTAGATGAGTTGAAATTAGTTATCCTTGTGAAAGCACACAAAATTGATGTAACCCAAATACAGAATATAAGCCTAGTCACTAAAAAAGAAGAATTATTGATTAAATTTGGACTCAATCTAGATAATCAATTGCATAAGTAATAATTATTGAAATTTGGAGGGGACGTGTAACCTACCCATCTCAATTTCTTTCTTTTGTTTTAATAATTAATTTAATTCTTATCATGTGATTATAAGTTTATAACGTGCATTAACGGAATTAAAAGCAAAGAGTCAATGAAAACGGTAACGAAGTGTTCCTAAAAAAATTTGTAGTAAGTAACGTGGACTATATAGGATGAAGGTAGTTGTAAATATATTTTTTTTAAAATAAAGAAATCCTCCAATATCAATGAGGAAAAAAGAATAGTCTGTTCTGTGATTAAAAATAAATACAAATTTAATATAAATAAGATCATCGCCTAATAAAAATATTCAATTTATGATAATATTATATTTTAGAGAATACAGCAGATAACATGACATAAGACTTGAAATGAATAATGGAATGAGAGAGAAAAGATTCATAAGAACCTATAATCCTAATTATTTAAAGCCTCCAAATTATATATCTTCAATTGAAGGTGTAATCAGATAATTTTAGCATAAAATTTTTAGTCCATGGATAAAATATTATTTTATTAAAATATTGAAAAGTTTTTCATTACGAAGGTGTAGTTAAAATTCTTGAGTGATCAGTTCGATGTAAAATGACGACTCAATATGTATTGCTTTTTGTTGTCAACTCAAACTTGTTTACTAAGGGGAGAAGATAATTAACCTCTAAGCTAGAGTAGTGACAGTCACTTACTAAGCTATTTGCATGATGCGTAATGAGGTTGTTTTCTCAAATAAAGAACCAAACCCAACTAGAATCATGGTCTGAAGATACACAATTGACCCTAATAGGTGTTGATGCGTCTAAAATCTGCTCAGCCCTTAGATCTCCGAGATACCCACAATGTCGATGTGCCCGCCGGGTCGAGTCCACCTCGGGCTAGTCATTGATGAACTTAATCCACGGCTCTGCGCCGGATCTGGAATGAATACGAGTCGATTCGATTGTATCCGTCCTCTACCTTGTGAGTATGTGATGTTTTATATAGACTGTACCTTTGAATCTCCTTCGTTGGATGTATTTGAGCCTTCTTCAGATAGTCGTTGGATCTTAACAGATAAATCCGTTGAGTGATAAATCCCTACTAGGTTGGACTAGTAGATGACTCCTTTGATAATACGATTGTTATATGGTAGTTATCCATTTAGTAGCGATAAGTGACAGCCGCCAAATGTTGCTACCCGTCTCTTTGTCGAATAGTCTATTCCGATTGTAGCGGATTAGGGCGTGCTTGTGACTGAGTTAGTTTTCTTCCTTAGCAACCTATCTCCTGGACCCGGCTCGCTTGGAAGCGAGTCGATTCTTTTCGTCCCGATCAGAGTCGAGGGTCGAACCAAGATTGAACCCGGTTCGATTATATTTTCTCCATATAGGTGTAAACATTATACTTACTTTGTAAACCAGGAGACGTATATGTAGGTATTTATTGGTACAAAGGAGCTGGGGGACAGGGATATTAATATGCCCTAGCAAGAATTTAACCCACAACTTCTTCACTAAGAGGTATTGGTTTCACCACTAGAACAACTCTATATCAGCCATGTATATGTAGTTTACTCCACTATTTCAATCCATAAACTCTTTTACAAGTATTTCTTCTCAAGAGCACAACACTTGTGTGCATATAATGAGTAAAATAAAAAGATAATTATGCTAGAATATATTCGAAAATAATAAATCCTAAGAGGGTATTTGTGAACCCAAAGGGGAAGGAAATTATTTCAACTCTAGGCATATCATGGGAGCAACATAAAGATAGGACGTTGTGAGTGACTTTTTTCGCATTCAGTGGCCTACAGGAGAGTGTAAGGGCATCAAGTGAAATATCAAGAAGGATTCATTCCAAAATTTGTCCGACAATCTTTACTTCAGTAGCATGGTACAATGCATAATTCACTTAAAAAAAAATTGGTGTTATCATTGTGGATGTGCTTTATCTAGTGGTGACAACCTCTTATGTAGAAATATAAACTCTAATGAAGTCTTCTGTATTAATTTTTTCTTTAACTTATTACTTTAGATATATATTTAATATTCAATTCTACAATAAATAAAAAAATATTAAAAGTTTTATATAAATGTTTGTCCTCTTCCTTTGAATAGTACCTACCACCCACCATTAATCTTCTATTCATAAAATAGCTTCATTCAATTTATCTTTTGATCTTTACAAAAATTAAAAATGTTAAAAATAAAAGAAATTTTGCTTAAATCTAGAGGGCCTCGATGCTTACGATTAGTGATCTATTAACAAAATTCTAACCAAAAAAATAATAAAAAATAAATAACAATAGCACCGGCCAAAATAAATAAATTTCATTAATGACAAAATCATCATGTTTGGGTGGAAGTTTCCAAAGATATACTTATCTTTGAAAAGATTGTTTAGGAATTAACAAAAATATAATTTGAATGCTTTAATAGGTTCTCTAACACACATGGCCTCTTCTCTTGAGCGAGAAGATTTGGCTTAATTCCACTCGTTGGATCCAAGACACTTGTAATTTGATGAACTCCTTGGCCGTAATTCGTTTTCCTTCTCAATGAAATTTTTTATTTTTTTAAAAAAAAGATTAAAATATAAATTGGTGATGTCATCACAATAAATGTTAATCTATTAACAAAATTAATAAATATAGGGGTAGAGAATATAAAGATGAATGGTATGTGATATTTTTGTACAATTGGGTTAAAAAAATTATATTAATTTACCCTTGTTATAAAATAAAGAGAAAATATAGAATACAAAGAAGAAAGACAAGATGAGTTCAATCAAAACTACTCCATTCAGTTGAATGCATTACATATTTATATGGAAATATCATGGTCTACAAAGAAATACAATATATGATTCTTACGCACAATAAGATATTCTTGATATGGAAAGATAGATTGCCACCCAAGATAGAAGGTGCATAAAATGAAAATATTGACTGTCAACATTGTGTGTTGAGATCATTGTAATCTTCAATTAAGATAGGAATGTGAATCACCAAGATTGTATGCTGAGGTGGTTGAGATCTTCAATTGGAAGTATTGTCTATTGGGGGTGATGGATATCCACAATCAAAGTTATTTATGACACCCCCCTTGAATATCCATCAATAGATAATGTACCTCGTTAAAACTTTACTAAGAAAAAATCCTGTGGGAAAAAATCTTAGTGAAGGAAAAAGAGTATACATATCTAAATAATATGTATTGGTAGCTGCCTCATTAAAAACCTTACCAGGAAAACCCAGTGAGACAAAACCTTGGTTAAGGAAAAAAGAGTGCAGCATGTATTTTACTCCCCCTGATGAAAACATCATTGAGTATCTTTGAAGACATACACTCCAATATGATATACCATAAATCTGTCAAATTATCACTTGAACGAATTTGTTGAACATCGATTTCACCATTTCATTAAAGACCATGAATGAATAAGATTTTTGGTGAAATATGTTCCATTCTATCTTCTTTGATGTATCATCCCTTCAATTGAGCTTTGCATGCAGCATAATCTTCATATAATATTGTTCAAACCCCTTCTTCTAGTAGAAGACTGCATGCTTCCTGAATGTGTTGTATCATTGATCTAAACCAAATATAAAATAGCTAACATTTACTTGTGAATAAATAGCCTGTTTGAGATCTAGTTGTATATAAATCAAATAAAAATCTTGCATCTACATAACAAGTAAGTTGATATCCACATTCATAAAATAATATCATGTCAATAATTTCTTGAATATACTGAAATATATGTTTTATAACATTTCAGTGTCTTCGTATTGGAGAAAAGATAAATCTTGCTAATACACTTATAGAAAATGCTACATCCGATTGTGTATTATTAGCAATATACATTAATACCCCAATTGCATTTAGATATGGTACTTCAAGACCAATAAGTTCTTCATATTTTCATGGGGTTGAAATGAATCTTTTATTTATGTTAAACGATCTTACAACCATTGGGGTACTCAATGGATATATTTTATCCATGTAAAAATCGCTTCAAAACCTTCTCTATAGAAGTTAATTGATGAACGAATATTCTATTCGTCAAATGATCAATACATCTCTCCAAGATCTTTCATTTCAAATTCTTTCTTTAAATAATATACTGCTTTTGGAAGCTCTTCAGGAGTTCCAGTGATATTTAAATCATCATCATATACACTTATTAAAATTAGATCCATATTCTTTAATAAAGGCACAGTAATAAATTGGATCATTTTTATACTTTTCATTTAGTAAATATCCACTAAGGAGATTATACCATATATGCCTTGATAATCTTTGAAGCCTTATTGAACAAACTTCCTAGGAATTTTTATGTGGTTCAGGTATTTTGAATCCTTCAAGGATTTTCATATAAATTTCACTTGAGTGAGCCATATAAATAGGTTATAATAATATCCAATAAACGCATGTCAAAATTTTCATATACTGCTAGATTAATAAGATATCTGAAGGTGATTGCATCCACCACAAGAGAACATGTTTCCATGTAATCAATGCCAGGCATCTACGAAAATTTTTGTGCCATAATTCATGCTTTATATATCACAATTTCATTCTTTTTCTCATTTCATTTTTCGCAGAAAACTCAATTGTACCCCACCTGCTTTATACCTTCAGATGTTGGACTACAGATCCACAAACTTTATTTTTCAAGTGAATTCAATTTTGCTTGAATTACATCTCTACATTTTGGCCAATCATTTCTTGATTTATATTCATCAACAAATTTATGTTTAAGATCCTCGTCTTGTTGTATTATTTCAATAATAACATAATATGCAAAAATGTTGTCGACAACTTTATTTTTTCCGGTTCTATCTTTTTCCTCCAATGACATAACTAATCGAAATCTTTTCATTATTTTTAGGTACCTAAACCTCTTCTGGGGTTTTATAGAAAGTTATGCCTTCAGGATCTTCATAATCAATTGTCTCAATATTATGACTATCTTGATCATTTGCTCCTTTCCTTTTCAAGGATTTTATCCCTGGAACCGATTGATCTTCCACGTTTTAAATGTGGTTTAATTTCATTTGCACTGATAGATTGTCCTGTTGGGACATCAATTCTAATTGGAGCATTTATAGCTGGAATATGAGATTTAGTAACTCTTAGCAGGTCAAAATCAAATCTGGCAGTTGATTCATAATATTTATTGCATTATCCTTTGAACTTCAAGTTCACAGTACTCAGTGCGAGGATCTAATGAGATAATGATAATGCATACAATCAATCTATTTTTTCAACTGTTTATTCTCTCCCCCTCATGTTGGAAAAACTAATTCATTAAATAAATCTCCTATCATTGGCAATATATTGAGTTATATAAGAAGATTCATATCCAATATATATTCCCAATTTTATTTGGGAACTCATCTTTGTGAGCTGTGGTGGAGCAATTAGAACATAAGCCGCACATCCAAAAAATTTTAAGATGATAAATATTTTGCTTTTGACCATAAGCCAATTGTAATAGGGAGAATTTATGACAACCTTTTGGCCTGATGCATACAAATGATGCTTTGTTCTCATAAACAATGATTTAGTTATTAATTGGAGACATTTAATAAATAATTTTACCAAACCATTTTGGATATAAACATGAGCAACAGACTATTCAACTGTGATCTCAGTTGTTATACAACAATCATAAAGCCTGAGATGTAAATTCACTAGCATTATCAAGACAAACTGTCTTTATCTTATAATCCATAAATTGTGTTCTTAATCTAATTTGAGCAACAATCTCGCAAATACCAAATTGTGATTTCATAATGAACATACATGTGACCATTTTATAGATGCATCTACTCAAATCCTATATTATATGAATGATCCACATGATGGGTGAATGGGCCCATATATTTTACCCTGTATACGTTTCAAAGACGTAGAATGTTCAATCTTAACTTTAACTGGTGAATATCCAATAATAAATTTATCTTGAGAACAAACAACACAAGAAAATTCATTTAATTGAAGAATCTTTTGGTTCTTCAATGGATGACAATTAAATTTTCAATAATTTTTCGCATTATACTTGATCCAGGATGGTTCAACTGATCATGCCAAATAATAAAATTATTAGAATCAATGTTCATTTGATTTATTCAAGCATGTGTTTCAACCATGCGAATATTCATGTAGTACAAATTGGGAAAAAATATCTAACACTTCTGTAATGATATATAGATATTTACTTTTTATCATTATTTGTAGTCTCAATTTGATAATCGTTTTGACAAATGGCTTCGAAACTTAATAAATTTTTTTGAGACTTACTACAAAATAATGAATTATTTATAGCCAATTTCATCTCCCAGATAATAATAGATTAACTCTTCCGGAGCTTCCAATTAATGTTGTACTATCGATTATTATATGAACATTGGCTTCCGCATCATCAAATAAGATAATTTTTTTTCCTCTAAGAATAATATGCGTCGTAGCATATAATAGAATATTCACATTCTTCATAAAAATGAAACAAAATAAATCAAAAGATATATAGAAAGTCAATAAAAAAATTATAGAAGAATGTTAACATATGAGATGAGATTTGAAGAGAAAAGAATTACAAACTAATATAATATTAATTTTATTTTTATTTGAACTCCACTAACATAATCAAATATTCAACTATTATCTTCAAAGAAGTTTGCAGCATCTAGATATGTAGTATCTGTGAGGCCATCAAAATCATTCATTTTATAGGCAAAAATTGCTCAAGTATCATGATTTTGGAAAATCCAATTTATCTCCACATTATTTTTATTTCTTTAATTAAGGCTTGACAAATCTTAATTAAATATTGTGGTGTATGACAGATACATGTCTAATAGCTTTCATATTACATTGGTAACAAATATTATCTTCACTTCTTGAATTGTTATATTGAGAATCTTTATTATTCTCTTATTTATTTCCATAATAATGACGGTAATTATTCCGTCGTTTGCCTCATCCTCTTCCATAGTCATGACCATAATTTTAATTTTACCTTCTTTCAAGCATATCATGAATTGCTGCATTCACTTCAGGGAATGGAACCGAACCAATAAGACAAGCTTCATGACTTTTCATTAATAGTCCATTATTTTACTCAACCACAAATAGGCATGATATCATTCAGAGTATTTCTTAAAACTCCTTTTACAATATTGTTATTGTAACAACAAATCTGAAACTTGAAAATTTGCTGGCATATTTTCATGAATAATATTTTCTCCTTATAATTTTAATAGATAATTAATTTCAAAAACTACAGAACTGTATTTATTTACAGTTTCAAATCTTGCAACTTCATGTGCATCTGCAGAACTGTGTTCATTTACAGTTTCAAATCTTGCAACTTCAAGTGCATCTGCAGAACTGTACTCATTTACAGTTTCAAATATTGCAACTTCATGTGCATCTGTAGAACTGTATTCATTTACAGTTTTAAATCTTGCAACTTCAGGTGCATTTAATAATATTTGTGGTGCAATGCTAGCAACCACTATATACAATAAATAAAATCAATTGTTAATGACAAATCACAATTGTTAAGGAAATCTAATATCTTATTATTTGTTTGATTCTTAGATTCAATAAAATGCATACCTTTTTATCATGATGCTGCACTTACATTTCAAGATGGACAATGTAAACTCCATTGTTTATAAAAACGTGCGAGGAGGTCGATCATTCTTTTCACTTTGGAATAGAAAACATAATGATACATAGTCTGTTGTCTTTCTTCTCAAAATGCAATACTTCAAGCGGAGTCGTTCACAATTACTTCGAGAGGAATCATGCTGATAACGTGTTATAAAATAAAGAGAAAATATAGACTATAAGAAGAAAGACAAGATGAGTTCAATCAGAACTACTCCATTCAGTTGAATGCATTACATATTTATAGTAGAAGGAACATCTACTCTAATATGGAAATATCAGAGTCTACAAAGAAATACAATATATGATTCTTACGCACAATAAGATATTCTTGATATGGAAAGATAGATTGCCACCAAAGATAGAAGGTGCATAGAATGGAAATATTGACTGCCAACATTGTATGTTGAGATCACTATAATCTTCAATTAAGATAGGAATGTGAATCACCAAGATTGTATGCGGAGGTGTTTTAAGATCTTCAATTGGAAGTATTGTCTATTGGGGGTGATGGATATCCACAATCAATATTATTTATAACAACCCTAAATATATTCATAAATGAACACTATTTTTTTTTAAAAACAATTAAGGCTGCAAAATTGTGTACTTTGGTGAAGGTTAGCTTAGTCGCAGGTGCTAACACTTGCTAGGAATATCCGAAGGTAATACTACCTAACTCATTGATAATAACAAACTTTGTTGGTATAAAAAAGAACAAAAATTTAGAGACTTCTTTAAAACCTTATTAGACTAGAGAGGCAAGATCTCCTCAATTTGTTTATAGGAAAAATTAAAAGAAACACCTAAAAAAGATGTCTCCAACAAATATATGCAAAACATGTCTTCCCTCTAGGGTTTGTTTGTTAGACATGAAAAAGGGATAAGATTGTGCACTGAAGTTTGCTCTCACCTATGACCCTTACTGGTCCTAGCTGAAGACTCCCCCTTTGTAGCCTTCCTCTTCTTCTCCTCCCTAGCCTTCTTCCTCAATTCCTTGTTCTTTCTAGCTGTGACATTCCTCATTTTTGGCCTGATTGTGGGCCATGGGTCAACCCAGATTAGGGAAGAGAGAGAGGGAGAGTTGCAGATGGTCAAAGGTAGATGTAGGGCTCATTAGAGACCAAGTGGAAAAAAAGTATAACCAGTTGGTCAATATGCCCAATCGACACCCATCGACTAGTGGGTCCAGCCAGTCAATGGTTAAAAAAGTAAAGTAAATTAGTAAGTTGAACCTCATGACCTATAGACAAAGCTAGTTTGAGTTAGCAGTCTCATTTCGTAGAAATCACAGGCATGAATGGCTATGGAGAGATGAAGAGGTGCTCAAGACCTAGGGCTGTTGAGCTCTATTTGAACAACAGAAATTGCCCAACTCACTTAGAAAACAATGTAGCAAGGTGAATCTCATTCTCCCCTACCTACTTATATAATTTTTATAGCATTTGACTATATGTGGGATTAATGGTGGAATCACCAATGCATGGGAATGGGAAAAACAAAGGGGTTTTCCCTATTAATGGTTTCTAAGAAATCTACAGCCTTAGTGTTATTTTGATGTTAATACTACAATACATCTATTAGAATTGTATAGGTTTAGGTTTTAATCCCAAATTTGGGAGAAATGGAATCCAAGAAGTGGACTGTGATTGAAGGCTTCTTAAGTAGATAAACAGGGTGGTAGAAGGCCCTCTAGTGGGGAAGACTCATTGGAAGTCTCATTAGAATTGGAGGAAAGGGAACCCCAGATTTTGGGGTGGAAATTCTTCCTAGGTTGCCACTTATCGATGCAACCAGTCGTTATAGCACAGATCGACGATAGTTGTTGTAGCAACCTGTGGGTCTCCAAAAGCAGATTTTAGGAAAATTTAAAAGGAAATTCAAGTGGCAAAGGGATGCTCATCATCATTGACTTGAATGAACCATAATTAGGGAAGGTTGGTGAGCTTTGCAATTCAACAAACCACTTCAGAATTGTGTTCGGATTGGATTAACTAACCAACAAGGTGAGGAAGAATTTGGATGCTAGAACTAGGATACAACTTTACTTTCCAATATGACATGTGTTGGGAAATGCCATGTCAGCATTACCACATTAGCCTCAATTAGTTTTGATGATAACAAAAATGAAGTACTAATGTCTATACTGATTGATGATTGTCCAATTCAAAAGCAAACGGATCTAATCCAACTCATTGGACCCAACTCATCGGATAATCAAAACCAAATCAAGACATGCCAAGCTTGACCAAGAAGGCTAAGTCAAAATGAGCAAGAAGAGAGAAGCACAAGAAGACTCAAGAATATCAAGTCAAGCTCAAACAAGAAGACTTAGAAAATTCATGACTTAGGATACTTTCATGCACACCCACATGTAATCACACACAATTGCACATGTATCATGTCATTAGACTGACCTAAGACATGTTAGAAGAGTGTATGAGGCTTAGGATTGGCTAGAAGTCCCAAGTCCCTATAATGGGACTTATTGAGCACTTTGTGCTACAGACGTCCGTCTGGCCCAGACAGTCGTCCTTTTGGTCACAGAGTGCCAGACGGAATTCCATCTGGTTTTACTAGCCCAGATGGAAATTTCGTCTAACTCATCCATATGGTTAAAAATTAGCCTAACGACTATTTTTATAATGGTTGCTTCTCAGACAAAGCTCTGTCTGATTAAGACGGATGTCCATCTGGATTGAAATTTGACTAAAAAATTCTATCCGTTGGGAGGTTGGGCTAAGCAATGAATGTCATCTTTATAAGCCCAACCAACCCTTTTGAGAGCTTCTACCTTGTCTATTAAGCAATAACTGTCACATCCCCCTAGCCAGTACTCTATCTGCGATACACGGAGGTGTGATCCACAAGTCCCATGGTCAAGTTTAGGGAAACCATATACCCGCATTACACAATAACATAATCACGAGCAAAGAATAATCAATGTTTAACTTTATTAAGAACAAATCAAAGAAATAATCTTGAAGGATAATTAGAGTGCGGGATAAAATGATACCAATAAGAGAAAGCAACTATAAAGTATAGCGGAAAATAGCTCTATAGATCAAAATGCGGAAGAGTAGAACAAACTATAAAGTATCTCTACAATTATTACAATCTAGAAGAATAAAGAATAAGACTATTCTAAATCTTCCATAGGCTCTTCATCGTCTTCTTCACAAAGGGTCTATGCACCTACATCTTCGGATCAGCATCTAACTCACGATCCCATCGGCGAGCAAGATGGTGTCTAATACTATCAATAAGAGCCATCAAAGTGGTCCAAACCGGTATACAGGTCGTACCATTGGTCACTAGCTTCTCCCATTGTGTTTGCAGCTGCATCAAATAAGGAAGGGTCCTTTGTACTGGTGCACGGGATCTCTTTTGAACTTGCAAAGTCATCTAAAAACATATCCCTCGAAGGGTGAGCTCAACAGACTTCAACAAGCAGTTCAATCACAATAAACAACTACAAGCAGTTTAGAACAAGCATGATGTAATGATATGAACCAATGAATGCAAGTATGCTCCTAACTCTAAGTATGCAGGTCTTTAGTGGAAGACACACATTAAGATAAAACACCATACTCCTTTGGGTAGGTCTCAAATCACCATTAAGATATGAAACAATGAATGCAAGTATGCTCCTAACTCTAAGTATGCATGTCTCTAGTGGAAGACACACATTAAGATAAAACACCATACTCCTTTGGGTAGGTCTCAAATCACTCTCCCTCATGGCTTTGATGCACATCTTTTGGGTTTTCCGATGGTAATTGGGTCTTGCATCCTTCTTGGACATTCTATGGATGGGGTTTAGGGCAACACTATTGCTCACCACTATTGGTCTGAGTATTGGCGCGTGTCATGGTTATACCTAGCCCATGCAGTCATCTATGGTCCATCTCCGGGTTGGATACCTCCCTTTCTGCCTGGCAGTCCGTTTGGTTCTCCCTCCCTGGTGCGTCTCCCTTCGGATACATGCTTTTCCTTTTGGTCATCCACATATAATAAATGGGAAGCTCTCATGTCCTCTCACAGTTTGGTTACCGGTCTTGAGTGCCTATGAGCCCAGGCTTATTATGTGCGACCCTACCAATGAATGGCCCCCACAATGTGATTTATGTCCTCCCACGGCTGTGATGCACGTCTTTTGAGAAATCACCATTGTTGCCATAGGTCACTTGGCCTCAATACCCCAACATGTGCTCTCTGACCTTGCAGCCATCTCCAATGGTCAAAAGCATTGATATAATGCAAAAATAGGGTTAGGGGTTTTAAATAGGGTGTTGAGGGCAAAACAGGCAAATCTGGCTATACTATTCAAAGCGACCCAGGGTGGCAGTTTCTTGGCCAATCAAATGCCTCAAGCAATTTCTCTTAGTACTTGGGTACTTTACACTCCCGGTTGATCCCTATCACTATTGCAAGCTTAAACATCATATAAAAGGCTCTTACCTTGCTCATTAGCACCTCCAAATTCTATCTTCCTTGCACTGGATATCCACCTATCCAAACCATCCAAGTTTCGACTGGATCTTGTTCCAGTTCCAAATAAGGTAGGTTCTTCACCATCATTAGCTAGATCCATACATGGGCTTCAATTTCGATGGCCCATAGCTTCTTCGACTAGAGGCTCGGGCACTTGGACCTGCAATTTGGGTTCTGGGTCAAGATCATGGGGGTCATTATAGCCCTGATCCTAACTCAAGACCCTGCAGGTTCGAGAACCCAAGCATCCAATGGGAAGAAATTGTGGGGCACCTGTATTGAAGCCCATGGCTTGGCCCCAGAACCCATGGATCTAGATGTTGAAGATGGTGATGCTCTTACCTTGTTGGAAACCAGAAGAAGATCTAGTCAGAATCATGATGGTTTGGGCAAGTGGATATTTAGCTGAAGGGAGACAAAGTTGGAAGATGCCAGTAGACTATGTAAGAGCCTTTTAAATTATCCTTGGCTTGTACCAATGTTTGGGACCAATTGGGATGGTAAACAACCCTTGTGCTGCAAAGTGCTAGGGGGCGGTCGCTTAAGGTGGTTGGTTGACCAAGCAACCACCCCCCTAGGCAATTGATTGAACCTGTATAGGCAAATCCTTTTCACCCTCGACACTCTTATTCAAGCTCTCTAAACCCTATTTTTGCATTATTTTATTGGAAAGGTGGCTGTCGACTTTAGAGAAGTCATTTAGATTTAGAGAAAGAAACTGGAAAGAAGATTATTTGAATTATTTTGATTTGCTTCCGCTAAACTCATTATTCTTTTTATCATTTATTCTTTCCTTGATTATTTTATTGGAGTATTTGGACTCTTGTAATCCTTTTAATTCATTATTGGAGTGCTCTTGATTTTCTATTACTTGTAGTTATTATTATTGATGGGTAAGACCGTGATCCTATGACGGTTCGCACCCACGGGTTGTCGGGAGGGAAATTGAGACCAGCGGGTGGGGTGTAACAATTGAACACTAAGGACCCTAAGGAAAAATTTGATGAAAAAGTTGATGAGGGAGTTTTCTTGGGTTAGTCCCAAAATAGTAGGGCATATAGAGTGTTAAATAAAAGAACCTTAGTTGTGGAAGAATCAATGAATGTCACATGTGATGTATCTCCACATGTGTCGTTGTAGTATAGTGGTAAGTATTCCCGCCTGTCACGCGGGTGACCCGGGTTCGATCCCCGGCAACGGCGCCAAAAATTTTCAAATAAGGGGTAATTGATCTCTCTGTCCAAAGTTCCTAGTTCTTTTTGGACCAAAATGTCCACCACGAGCACATGGAAGTGAGAAGAAGACCTAATCTCACGAAGACTTTCATGCATCATCATCAATTTTCAGATCTTAGAGGTAAATAGACTAACATACTCTCTTCCTCCTCATCATTTTAAGGTTTTGAGAGATGTTGTTCTTGAGAAACCTCTACTAGAAGAAGATTTGATTGAAAAAAAATAATTAACTACCATTTATCCCAATCAGGTCATGCTATGGGAATAGATCTTATATCTATTTTAATAGAGAAGAATCTCAGAGGTTAGATCTGAATTTTAGATTAGATCTTGTTTTTTAAGTTTGGGATGTTTAATCAATGATTTAGAGTCATGATTTAAGCTTATGATCATCCAAAAACTATCTAGAATAGGAGAATAGAGGTTAAAATTTTGGATTTGAAAAACTGCTAGAGAGACTAGGATTGGCAGTGAGTTAATTGTGTTGGTTCTATCCCCATCAGTGATCTTGGTTAGATCATGTCCGAAAATGGATCCTTGCATCCGAATAAATAATAGGTCTGATTGAAGGAGATGATGTGAATATCGAATCATTAGAATTCTAGGGTTTTGTTTCGTGTTTGTGTTGTAGGCTCCTTAAAGACGAAATTTGGACTTAGATCATCCCAAAATTAGATTAAAATTGGGAGATCAAAAGTCAAAATTTTAGACTTAGAAGTAGTTTGGAACACGGTTCGACATATCGCCTGGTGTCGCTGTGTCGTGCCTGGTGACACCGGTGACACAAGCAACACCAACGACATGTTGCCCGACTTCTAGATATGAAAAAACAGACAAAAACACCCAGGATTCCTCATTCATTTCTCTCTCTCTTTTCTCCTCCTCATTTGCTGAGATAGATTTGTAGAGAAGTGCGGCCAACGAGCTTCCCCTCGCACCTCAAATGGATAACAAGTGAAAGTATGAAGATCAAACGACTCCACCATCTTCATCGGCTCCTCGTCGGTGTTGTTGCCCTACTAGATTTTCTGGTCCCATCGCTTCTCGATCTCCAGATTCTACTCACTTCCATCCTCCTTCCCATAGCAGCATACCTCCACCGCCCGATGAGATCCAAGTCCAACTTGCATCACCGCTATTTCTCTCTCTTCTCTGCTTTCATTCCTTGCCTCCTTAAAGACCACACCAAAGCCAAACGGCCCAAACCTTGTTTCGGTTGTCCTGCCATAGCATTCATTCTCATTTTCTCTCTTTGTTTCATTCACAATGGAAGCAGAGATTCTGCTCTTGATTTATGAGGATATTGCAAGGAGGATGGCAGAGTGAGTTGCCAAGCAACGCGCACAAGAAATTGTTGCTCATCTATTCAGCAATGTAGAAGCCAGAAGCCAAGCACCAACCCAGGCAAAAAGTCAAGTCATTGGCGATATATCGCTGATAAAAGGGAAAGATTGTATCGCTGGGGGGTTTTGTGTCGCCCCCTAGCGACACCATGATAAATCACACACACGGTACAGTGGTCTGGAATAGGGGCAGTTGGCAGTCACTTGACCAACCTTCCACCCCAAGCGACCGGCTAGGTCACAATGACCAACCTTCCACCCCTTAATGTAACTTTGTAACCTATCTTTAGGTGATCTCTCAGGTATACTGGATCTATTGTGAGTGAGGTCTAAGCACTTTAGTAAGGTTTTACATATCTACAAGTAAGGACACACTCTTATATATATATATATATATGCGCGATGACATGCTCTATGATAAATTGTTTGATTTCTACATATATCATGGCTCTTATAACTTGTTGTAGTAGTACGATTCAATATTTAGTAGTCGAATATGTACTGTAATTAATGTCTATATGTATTTTCATTACTTTGTGATATAGAATGAATGATTATGTTATAATGGTTAGTGATGTGATGTAATTGTGATGGAAGGGTACCCATATTGGGTATCCATTGCTTGGGATATCAGAGGGCTATGGTATGGGACACTGCCTACTGATGCCCCCAACACTATCATGATTGTTGGATGACATACCTAGGGAGTCTAGATTGCATGGCTAGGTACCCATACATGCTACTACCCTTTCGGTAAGGGAATTGTAGTCGAATGACCCATGATAATAGTGACATGACTCTGTTTCATCCTACAACAGTAACCAATTGGTGTAGAGATTCAGTTGTCCACTGTTGATCTTGCATTGGTAGGGTTACAATGGCTCAAGGAGCGGCCGGGAGTCTTGAGGGGTCATGAGAGCATCCGCTCCAACTATATGTGGATGACCATAGGGTTAGGGAATGGAGTCCAACAATGGTTGCAAGTCTGTGAGGGTTCTCATTCCTAGGTAGAGAAGGATACTAAACTAAGTTGGTTGGTGCCATAGGGGAAGAATCTGGACTACATGTAGTATGTCAATTTATGACCTTACATTGGATTAGAAACCCCAAAATGCGCCAGTACTCATGCCAATGGTCGTGGTGAGAGAGTGTGGACCTAAACCCTAGCCATGGATGATTGACGATGACTAAACCCCTTGCCTGGGATCCCAATAGAGGTAACCAGTCCATGAGGGATCAGAGTGACTAGACCTACCTAGAGGAGGGTTGGTATTATATCTTAAAGCATGTCCACCATTAGAGACTTGCATAGTTAGATTAGCTACATCCACATATTTGCATATCATTCTTTATATATTAGCCTTGATACATTGTTGATATGTATGTGAGATGTGGTTTCCTAACTGAGTTTGTCAGAACTCATTCCTTTCTTTGTATGTTAAATTATATTTTACAGATGGGTATACTGGATCGGGAGAAGTTATGTATGACTGGAGTGACTCCTGTGAAGAAGTTGTGGTGGCATCAGTGGGAGACGGAGATGTATGTCATGAAGGCTCCTGCGGATGCTTGAAGTGCGCTTATAGCACCCATTGACTGCAGAAGGAGACAGATAGCTTGACACTTCAAGAAATTGGTGGAGGAGAGTTGGATGGCTCCCCTCGTAGCTAAATCAGAAGAGAAGACTTTAGCCTAGGAGCGAGCTAAAAGAATAAAATTGAATTAGTTAAATTTTGCTTCCACTGAACTCGATAAATTTTGGAACTTGATTACTTTATTTCCTTTATCTTTGATTCTTCTTTTTGGAGTATTTGGGCTCCTATAATCATTTTTAATTAATTATTCAAATTTATTCTTTCTTTTGTTATTATTGCTAGCATTTATTATTATTGATGATAAAACTGTGGATCTTGTGATGGATCGCACCCACGGGTTGTCGGTCAGGACCGATACCAGCGGGTGGAGGTGTGACAGAGGTGGTATCAGAGCCACTAGTTTTACGAAATCAATGATAGTATATACAAGTAATAGTTGAGCAATTTGAGTCATAGATCCAGAAGTGACTCAAAATATTAGAAGTGAATAATAGGTACAACCATTCGCTAGAAAGTGAAACAGTAAAGTAAATGAATTGTTGTTTTCTCATAAGTTACGATAAATTAAGTGAAACATATTCTCATTTAATAACCATCAAGAAGTACACAAGAGACAATAATTAAGAATGCAACAAGCATAACTAAATTTCATTAATAAGATAACTTCTACATAAATGAAGCGTGACTCACGCTTTACAAGTCAAAATGAATAGGAATGAACAAGTGGTAATAAAAATGACAATAACCATCTAAAATCCTAAAGTCAGTTTGTATTGAGTCAAAATGAGCATAACTTAGAGTGAACTACTCCTGTGGTGGTGGTGGTGATGTTGTCCTCAGCTGGCAAAGGATGTCCAAACACTCTGCCAACTAACCCCTCATCACTGCCTGATGCTGCTCTAGGTGCTCCACCTGAGTGAGTATCTCACCTAGGACTGCATCTTCGGCCGGGGTAGGTGATGAAGTCGATGGCCCCTCTAATGTACCCTGAGCCCCATATGGACCCCCTACCTCTAACTGGGATGGTGGCGGCTAGTCTCCTTGATCATCGTCCTCTAAATCCACATCCATTTCCTCTCCACCTGCATCTGGCTCTAGATTGGTTGGCAACGATGAGTTAGGTTTGCCTAGTAAATGCATCTGAGCTACTAACTGGTGACCGATGGTGCCACCAAAGCCAATGGGTAAGATCTCCTCACCCTCGAAGTCAACCCCGAAGTGCTGTAAGATCCTAATCAGCAACCTTATAAGCAAGGTTCGCTCCTCCAAAATGTGTCACCCTATATATCATGGCATTCTAGATGATGTATGCCAAATCTATCCTGTAATGGCTGTACAGTGCAAACATCATCAATGCCTGTATGAGGGATATCTCTGATGACCTGCCTTGGGCAACAGGTTCCTGGCAATGATCCTAGAGATGATCTTGTAAGACGGTAGCAGCTCAGACACTGACTCAGCCTCGCTACAAACATCGTTGCGTATGGAGGAATAGATGAAAGCCCTCTCCTCCCAGAAGATAAAATCATTTGACTCTGCCCCTGGCTCAAACCATCTCCTCTCCGTGGGTATGTGTGGAACCTATAGAATGTGAGCGAGATTTCGAGTGGAGAAACGAATGTCCGTGTTCTTCACCTTGCTCTCAATGATAAGTCTTGTGCCCGCCTCTCCTGTTGGCTCCTTATAGAAGGTCAAGTTGCTGTAGAACAAGCTAACAAGCTTGGGATAGGCTGTGTCATTCAAGTTTAAAATGTTACCCCACCCTACAACAACAAATCTCTCCACGATTTTGAACTCCTCTAACTTTCCTGTCACAACAGGACGACCCAACTCGATTGATTGATGTCCAAAGTGGCCAAAGTATAGCTCCTGAGCCTCCTCTAACCTAAAGTAGTCTGGATGCACTGGATCATGGGCGTCACCTTGACCACGTCCACGACCTCGGTCGTGAATGGGAACTTTCCTACCTCTGCGAGCAGCCATCTATGTGAAAATCTGTTTTTTGTAAAGAAAGAGAGAAAATGAGAGCTAGAATATGTCCATGAGATGCCCATGAGTATCTAAATGCATAGTGAATAGTAGATCTATGTCTAGACATGTTCTATAAAAGAGAAGAAGTGTTTTACACCAAAGAAAACCTCGAAAAAGTAATGCATTGGTGAATCTCATATCCAAACTATGAAAAGAGGGTTTCTATGGAAAGATTACCTGTGTGGTGCAAATGGAATGTGTAGAAGGCAGAATTGTAGTCAATGGAGTCCCCAAAAATCCTCTCTTGACCCAAGAATAGAAATCTCCAGATCTTTAAGTGTTTGGAGTAGTGTATAATGAAATGGGACCCAAAACCCATATATAAACACGTTTTTAGTCATGGAAAGAGGGCCGGCACTTATACCGGTCGCTTGTTCAGTCGACCGCCCCAAGAGACCGGCCTAGTTGTTGTTGCTCAGTTTTGTGGAACTTTGGCCCTGTTTTGGTGAATTTTGATTTTTGTGCTAAATGCAACTTATGTATACTGATGTTTGCAATAAATTGCAAGTATGTTTAGCATGAAGAATTTTTTTTGGACTTAACCTGACAATGTTGTTAATGTTGGAAATTTGCATAATGGTTCAGTTGAGGAATTGCAGGTGTCTTGAATGGCCGAATGAAGAAGGGAATGGTGTGAATGACCAGGCCAATGCTGGTAACACTTTTAGAAATGCGAATGCCAGAATTCTAGGAACTGAAGAGGCTCCTATTGGTGGAAACCTATTCCTCCAAACCCGCTTGTCGTAGTCTCTATTCAGGCTGCGATGAACATTTTGGGAAACATGGTGCATCAACAACAAAATCAATTCAATAATATGATGCAAGGTTTTATGACTATAAAATAGACCAGGCAAGCAACTCATAATTCTCTTAGGACTGGTACTACTGTGGCTGGTGCCAATGTTGATGGATTTGCTCCTGGACCCCATTCGAAGTTGATGGAACATTTCATGAAGCTTCAAGTCGCTGCTTTTTTGAATTACCAAGGATGTTTTGTTTTCGAACAAGTGGATTAGACCATCACTCAAGACCTATCTTGCTATTCAGTCAATCAAAGGATATTCCCTAGATGGTGTAGAATTCCAAGAAAGTTGAAGACAATGAGAGAGAGCACCATCAACTCTAGAGATCAATGGCGAATAGGAACAATCTGATGGACCGTAACAAAAGATTCTCTAGGCCTGCTCCATATCCTGCACCTGTATTTCAGCCTAGAGGTGCTAGTTCTAGTTTTAGCTTTGGTTCAAGTTATGGATCTAGCAGTGGACTGGTACATCCTGTTGTGGGAAGTCTAGGTACTGGACTGGTGTATGCTAACTCCCGTCTAGCGATGAGTAATCAGAGACCTGAATTCCTACCTCAACAACTCCTACTAGCATTAGAGATGTTAATTTCTTCAACTGTGGAAAAGCGGGTCACTATTCCTGTAACTGCACTTAGAGACCTAATCCTCATATGTCAGCTATAACAAAGCCGACACAGAATCCTCCTGCAGGGAAAGTTTTCATTATCACTGGTACTGAACCCGAGACTAATCATGATGTGGTGACAGGTATTATCCCAGTATCATTCATCTTTGCTTTTGTACTATTTAATACTAGTGCATTGCATTGCATTCATTTCATCTTCATTTGTGAGTCGTATCCCTATTATACTTTAGAAATTGGAAACATGACTTGTTATTAGTACTCCTACCAGATCTGTTGTAAGATTAGATGAAGTGGTAGAATCTTGTCCAGTAACCATAGCTGATAGAAATTTTGAAGCTCGATTAGTGAAGCTTGATATGAAAGACTTTGATGTGATACTCAAAATGGATTGGCTAACAAAGCATAGAGCTGTCATCCTATGTTCGAAAGGAAAGTACTTTTTTCATCCTAAAGATGATCATCCATTTGAATATCAAGGAAATCAAGGAAAGTTGAGCAGGAAGATTGTTGTTGCATCTGTGAAGGTCAGAGAATGGACTAAGGATGTTGGGCTTCTCTCCTCTTCGGTAGATGTTTCTGAAGGTGTGAAGCAATTGTCTAATATTGAAGTAGTCAGGGATTTTGCTGATGTTTTCCTTGAAGATTTGTCTAGTTTACCCCTAGAGAGGGAATTAGAGTTTTCTATTGATCTAATTCCTGGAGTAACCCCAGTTTCAAAAGCTCCGTACTGAATGGATCCAACTGAATTGAAAGAACTTCAAACCCAATTGAATGAATTGTTAGACAAAGAGTTTATTCAACCCAATGTTTCATCGTGGGGAGCCTCAGCGCTATTTGTGAAGAAGAAGGACGGTAGTATGCGGATGTGCATAGATTACCATAGTTGACGATCAAGAACAAGTATCTTCTTCCAAGGATTGATGACTTATTTGATCAATTGAAAGGTGTTGTTGTCTTCTCAAAGATCGATCTGAGATCTAGATATTATTAGTTAAGAGTAAAGTCTAGTGATGTATGCAGGACGACATTTAGGACCAGATATGGGTACTACGGATTTAGAGTCATGCCATTTGGTCTTACTAATGCACCTGTAGCATTCACGGATCTAATGAATCGTGTATCTCAGGATGTTTTGACAAACATTATAGTGTTAATTGATGACGTTCTGATTTATTTAAAGAATGAGGAAGAGCATGTTGAGCATTTAAGTTTTGCCTTACAGCGACTGAGAGAAAAGAAGTTGTTTGCCAAATTCAACAAATGTGACTTTTGGTTGTCCAAGGTTATCTTTTTAGGACATATTGTGTCAGCTGAAGGTATTAAAGTTGATCCTGCGAAGGTGAAGGTTGTGGCAGATTGGAACAAACCCAAGTCAGTCATTGAGATAAAAATTTTTTTGGGTATGGTTGGTTATTATAGGCGCTTCATTGAGAATCTCTCTAAACTATCGGCCCCTATGACGAAGCTTACCAGAAAGGGAATCAAGTTTGAGTGGAATGAAGCATGCAAAGAGAGTTTTCAAGAACTCAAGAAGAGGTTGACTAACACTCCTAGTGTTGAGTATATTCAGATGACTCTAGAGGTTTGACGATTTATACCGATGCCTATAAAATTGGTTTGGGTTGTGTTTTAATGTTGCATGGAAAGGTAGTAGCTTATGCATCAAGGTAGTTGAAGAACTATGAGCATACCTATCCCACTCATGATTTGGTGTTAGTTGCGGTGGTTTTTTCTCTAAATATCTGGCAACACTATCTATATGGTGAGAGGATAACAATATTCACTGACCACAAGAGACTCAAGTATTTCTTCACTCAAAAGGAATTAAACATGGGACAGTGAAGATGGCTAGAGCTGGAGAAAGATTATGATTGTGATATACAATATCATCCAATGAAAGTTAATGTGGTAGCTGATGCCTTGAGTAGAAAAAGCAATCGAAAAGGTGTAGATCTGACTTCTCTGAGTAAGCCCTTGTTGTTCTCCATCATTGAACTTAGACTTGAAATTGTGCCAAAAGGTCCTGATGCTATTTTGTTAGCTATATCAATCCGATTGAGTTTGAGGGATAGAATCATTGCCTTGCAATCGACTAATCCGAAACTGAAGAAGAAGATTGATTTGATTTCTTCGAAGTCTAAGGAAGTGACAGATTTCTCCCTAGACTTCGACAATGCTCTTGCTTTTAGGGAAATAATTTGTGTTCCAGCAGTGGAAGACCTCAAAACAGAGATTTTGACTGATGCCCATCAATTCATCTTCACCATTCATCCGAGTAGTGTAAAGATGTATTAAGATATAAAGGGATATTTCTAGTGGCCGAGTATGAAGAACGATGTGGAAGATTTTATTGCCAAGTGTGGGACTTGTTAGCGGGTGAAAGCTGCAGGCAGACTTCATCTGGTCTTTTGCAACCTCTTCTTATACCTAGTTGGAAATGGGAGGACACTGCCATGGAGTTTGTTACAGGTCTACCCCGAACTAGCAAATGGAATGACTCAGTGTGGGTGGTAGGGACTGACTGACTAAATCGGCTTACTTCATTCCGATGGAGATCACCTAACTATGGACAAGTTGGCAAGGCTGTATGTTGATAATGTGGTGAGATTGCATGGTGTACTTGTTAGTATTGTGTTCGATAGAGATCCAAGGTTCACCTCTCGTTTCGGAATAGTTTGCCAGAAAGCCCTGGGAACCTAGTTGGATTTGAGTACTACTCATCATCCACAAACTGATCGACAATCGAAAGGACCATTCCAGATACTTGAAGACATGCTTTAGGCGTGTGTTATTGATATGAGTGGTAACTGGGATGACCACCTAGCCTTGTTGGAATTTTCTTATAATAATAGTTACCAGTCTACGATTGGAATGCCTTCGTCTAAAGCTCTGTATGGAAGAACTTGTAAATCTTCTCTTTATTGGGATGATGTTGGGGAAAGGCATTTCTTGGCTCTGATGTAATTGAAACCATGGGTACTATGGTGGATATGATTAGAGAAAGGATCAAGGCTACTCAGTCTCGACAGAAGTCCTATGCGGAAAAAAGGAGGTCAAACTTGGAATTTCAGGTTGGTGAGTGAGCATTCTTGAAGGTCTCACCTATGAAGGGTATTATAAGATTTAATATCAAAGGGAAACTTAGCCTTAGATATATTGGACCCTTCGAGATTAGTGAGAAGGTTGGACTTATTGCTTACAGGTTGGCCCTTCCTCCATCTCTAGTTGGTGTGCATGATGTATTCCATGTTTCTATGCTAAGACAATGCTTAGCAAGCTCAAAACAATTGCTCTAGCATGAACTTGAAGGTTTGAGTGTGCATTTGACTTATGATGAAGAACTGACAGGAATTTTGGACCAAAAGGATAAATAGCTGAGAAATTGAACCATACCCCTGGTGAAGATCAGATGGGAGAATCATTCGTTTGAGGAAGCATCTTGAGAAAAAGAAGATGAGATGTGAGCCAAATACCCCCATTTTTTTGGCCGTATAGGTACTCTGAAAAATTTGGGGACAAAATTTCTAATAAGGGGGAGAGGATGTAACAACCCCCGTATTTCTAACCTGGGATTCGTAATGTAGGTCTGAGTACCTGTACGTCCAGCCGGAATAAGTTGTGGAGAATCCAAATTGAAGTCCGTGATCCATACCCTGAAGCCATGGATTGGGATTCCACCAAAGAAAAACCTACCTTACTAGGAAAGTGGATCACTAGTCGGAGTCAAGATGCGTTTGAAGATGTCTGGAATTAAGGTAAGAACTTCCCCAAATGTTGTATAGGGTTAGGTTTGAGTTGGGGATCAACCCCTTGAGCAAAGCACCCCAAGTACTGAAAAGTAATAGGGGGTGGTTGCTAGTCAATCAACCGCTCCAAGCGACCGCCAGGTTTTCTTGCAGGAATTTAAACACTATTTTGCCCCAATCTTCTATATATAGCCAATTTTGACCTTTTTACTCATTATTATATTTGGGATTACGGCTGACGGTTAGGAGGCAGAAAACAGGTGCTGGAAGGTGAGAGAAGCGTGGTTTGCGAAGTAGATCCAATCCTTCGTTAGTTTAGCATACCAATTGGAGGTAAGTTGATCTCACAACCTCTATATTCTTTCCTCATCTCTTCGAATGGTGTGGATTCATCCTCTTTAATGGATTGGTAGTGAGTTGAGGGAAGAGTGACTGAGACCTACCCAGAGGAGTATGGTGTTCTATCTTAATGCGTGTCTGCCAATAGAGACCAGCATTTGTAGAGTTAGAATCATACTTGCATATTGTTTCATATCATTTGCATTTCATGCCTTGTTTTTGTTCTTGAGATTGTGACTGTCATAGTTGTTTATTGTGTTTGAACTGATCGCTAAGTTCTTTTAATCTTACCCTTCGGGAACATGTTTTCTTTAGACTATGTTGTAGGTATAGATGACAGCGAGATTCTGAACTACGAGGCCACTGCTTGTGACTCATATGGTTTCCAAGTTTTTGGCGACTACGAGTAATGCAATGAAGCATACTCGTGTGATGATGGAGCGTACCAGAATTAGCTGGACCTTGGAGCTAGACTGTCCCGTTTGATAACAGAGACATCTAAGTCTAGATATTGTTTGATGGATATAGATACTCGTTTTTTTCAGCTTTAGAACGATTCTTAGTTTCTTTATTTCTTTCGGTTACAATGCCTTAGTTTTCATCTACCTCCCACGTCGGTTTGTAGAGTTATTTTCTGCTATACTCTACAGTTATCTCTATCACATCCACCCAGTTGGTACCCTATCTAGCATACCCGAGTGTGTGATCCACAGCCCCGAAGATCAAGTATCGAGGAAATCATCCTCCCACATAAGCAATAACATAATCATGAACATATATAATCAATGTATAAATATAATAATCAAGAGATCCAAATAAGGAAAGAATAAGATCATATAATATCAAAGTGCAAAAGATAACAGATAAGTATCTAATCAAAACAAGTAGAGTGAGGCGGAATCTCACTCCACAAGTGCAGCGGAAAGTAGCTCAAAAGAAGGAAAGATATTACAACTGTTCTCAAAAAGAAGTAACAAAACTAAACTAAAGAGTTTTCAACTTTATAAAGAATGTCTTTATAGGTGTAGACTTTTGAAATCAGGCATGGACGCTTCTACACTATGGTTGAGCTAATCATAGTACGAAGCATGATCACTCGAGGGACCTTTACCGTAATCGTCGTAACTGCTATTACCTTGCGTGAAGTATACCTCTTCACAATAGAGTCCTCATAGTCCCTAACTACAGACTCATCAACCCTATTGGTCATCCGCAAATGGTAAACGGGAAGCTCTCACGTCCTCTCACCGATTGGTTACCGGTCTTGAGTGCCCATGAGCCCAAGTCTATCCATTTGCAACCCTACCAATAAATGGCCTCTCGCGAGTATCCACAATGTGATTCCTGTCCTCTCACGGATTGGTTACTGGTCTTGAGCGCCCATGAATCCCCATTGCTACCACAGGTTGTTCGGTCTCAATACCCTTCCGATTAGGGTCTGATATAACAGGGACATCCTAGCCAAACACTACTAGACAGCCCTAGGTATGACAACCAATAGTTCAAGAAGGTGTCAATGGGCCCCCCCGGAAACATCCCATACTATTTCCGTTGATGTCCAGGGGACGAAGTGTCAAAAGGACACTTCTCAATCCCAAACCATACCTAATCAGTCACATTCACCAATCAGTCATATCATGTCACATCCACCCAGCCGGTACCCCATTTGGAATACCCGGGATGTGATCCACAGTCCAAAGATCAATGATCTGAGGTCCATGCCTCCCACATCCGGTAACACAATCATGACGTATAATCAATGGTAAAACGTTAATACTAAATATCATGAATAAGATAAGACTAAATAAATCGGTGGGCGATAACATTAAGCATAATCATGGGTGAGGGGTTGATAACCCTCTCTCGCGGGGGTGTGTAACGTCTACATGTCTGTGTCAAAGATAATCTCAAGATAAGTTAGTTACAAGACCAATGGTTCCACAAATACACAGGGGAATGGGGCACTTGCTGGGTTTCTTCTATACTATGTAGTCTCCTCAACGTCGGATGGTAACCCGCGCTGCCGCTCCCGCCCCGTGGGGCTACCTGTGCGATATAATCCTCCTCGGCTCCAATTCGATCCTCACCGCGCCACTCCGGAGGGTGTTGTGGAATCATAGTCCGCCTCATGGGGTGCCATCGTAATCTTTGGTCCGGTGTAATCTAAACATTTGCACAAGGAATGGTTCGAAGACTCGCAGGAGGTTATTCCATAATTAGAAATCATACACATTCGAACATATAATATGCAATGTGATATGGAACATATGATGCGGATATGGCCTAACTCTATGAATGCTGGTCTCTAAGGTAGACATGCTTTAGTCATAGCACCGTACTTCTGGGTCGTCGGTCACTCTCCCATTTCCATATCTTGGGAATGCCCGGGAAGATCGGTAAGTCATCAAAACCATGGTAAGGGGAATCGGTCACCGCTCTCTCACATCACCATTTGGTCAAGTTGGCGCATGTCACGGTAAAGCCTAGCCCAATGCAAGTCATCTACTCGGTTGGTCAAGTCGGTTCGGATCGTCCATTCCTGCCCCCGGCGATCCTTTCCGGTATCCTTCACACTAGAGTCAGCGAAATCCCGGTTTCGGACTCATCAACCCTTTGGTCATCCACATATGTACGGGAAGCTCTCACGTCCTCTCACGGATTGGTTCCGGTCTTGGCGCCCGTGAGCCCAAGTCTATCCATATGCAACTCTACCAATAAATGGCCCCTTTCGGTATCCGTAGCATGGTTTATGTCCCCTACCGGATTGGCTACCGGCCTAGGCGCCCATCCAACCATCACTACCACGGGTTGTTCGGTCTCAATGCCCTTCCGATTCGGGTCTGACACGCAGGATGAACCTAGCCACACAACTAGACACTCCTATATTGTCATCCAATAACTCGGGAGGTGTCGATAGGCACCATCGGAGAATATCCCATACTATTCCCTCCGATGCCCAAGGCGAGTGTCGGGGACACCCTCCAATCCCAAGTCATCGTAAGCAATCACACATCAAATCTCATCATTTCTCATGCATCCAATGCATATTCATAATAGTACTCAAATCATGATCTTGAAACGAATCATTATAAACATAAGTAAATCAAAATGATAGAGTAACACAACAATTGTATAAAGATTTAAATGTTACTGTTCTAACACATATGTATCAGTATCATAATGATTGAAAGAAATTTAGGGATTTCATTCTTTGAATAAAGCATAGTTCAATATTTGATGACTTACATGTTTATGGATATAACCATCCTTACCTTGGATGAGTTGATGATGAATTGAGAATACCAAGAATAGTCCAATAGAAGTGTTAAGGCCCTAAACAAACATCAATAATAAGTTAGAAAGAAGTCGGGAAGATCGGATGTCATTCGAGTCAAACTGACCAAGGTTGTTGTCGGAACAACTTTGGTCGATGGTTTTGGTCGATGGTATCGACAAAATGATCGACCAAAATAGTCCTCGGCGATAGTGGATTTTGGGGATTTTGGTCCGAAATGAGTCTTCCGGTGTTCGGATCAATCTGGAACTTGGAGGCATACCTAACAACAGTAGTAGGACACTATAAATCAAGGAATTAACCCAATCCAATGGTCTAATTAAAAAGCCCCAATTTGAGCTATCAAGTTCAAGTGATAAACATCATGGCATGAGTTGGAATTGATTGCATTGATGAGGAATAGCATGCAATAGCTAGAGGAACTAATAGAAATTCGATTGGAATCATATGGCAATGTTAAACATGAACATAACACACTTTATAGCTCAGTTTGATATCAAATGGTATGATGTTAATAGGTAAAGCATGGAATACATATGCTAGGCATGAGATATAAGCATTAGCATCAATGAATGGCTAAGGGGATCATGGATTGAGCATGGTAGGCACTTGGAGTGGTGGTTGCAGGTTGCGGCACCATTCCCAATGTCCCATCAGCAAGATGACAATAGAAAGGAGTGAAAATGGTAGGGTAGAGAGTGGAATGAAGAGTCTTACCTTAGTGTAGAAGATGAATGCAAGAATCAATGATAAACTAAGTGTCTTTGATGAGATACCCTTCACACTAACCAAGGAGCTGCTTTGGGAAGCTCTCCCCACGTTCCCGGTGAGAAATGATTGCAAAAGGCTTAAGGCTCGAGGTCATATTAAATAGAAAAGGAATATTTCATGGAATCATTAACTTGGCGGTGGGACATTTTGGTCGATGCTTTTGGTCGATGGTATCGACCAAAATGATCGACCAAGATGATTCAAGAGAAAACTCAGGTTTAGAGCGGTAACTTCAAGTAGGGATTTGAAAGGCTATACAAGGTCAAATTGAGTGAGGTTTTCTTCCACAATTCAATCAAGAAGTCCAGTTTCGGGGAATACCTTCGGATTGTGTACAGGAGGTCATTTGGTACATCAACCATATTAATCTTCTCCGATGCGCAGACTTTCCTTAAACACTGACAATGCATTTAAGCAAGGGGTATCATTGTCAATGTCCATGGGCTCGGTCTCCGAATCATGATCATCAATCAGGATGGTCCATAGATCTCTTCTTCCACCGCTTTGGGTCCTCGGACCTGAATACAACAGTGGATCCGGGTCAGGGTCAAGGTTAGAATAGGGCTGGATATTACATATCATACACACTTCCAGTAACTCATCATATAAAAAATATTCAATGACATGATCAATCTCATATACAACTGACAATAAAAGATATCCATAAACCAAAGAATACATATGTGTAATGCTACTGTAGTTGAAGTACTTGCATCAGTAGTATAACAACAAAAGAATACATTTATGGTAATGAATCCAAAAGAATCCAAATATAGAAACTAAGATTCACGCAATCTATGTAATTATAGAAGTAATTGTCCTTACCTTATAGAGCTTCGAAGAATATCCCAAGAATCAAGGAGAATGGTTCCAAACTTAGTAAGAAGATCCTAAACAATCATAGATACCTTATTAGGAAAGGGGTCTAAAAGATAGAAGGTCAAACCATTCAAAATAGACCAAACACAGAGCTACTGACTTGCTTGGTCGATCGGTTGGTCTACTAACCCAATCGACCAACCAGTCGACCACCGAGTCAATAAGAGACAAAGTTGATGTTTCTGATCCGAAACTTGATTTACATGATCCGAAACATCATCAAACTTGGAGGAGATTACTATAATAGTATTCTAACACTAAAGAGTAAGTCTAAACACTAACATTGATCAAAACACAGAGATACAAATTTGGAAACAAAACCTTCCATAATAGTAATAGTCAGGGTTTTTTGATGAAAACATAGCATGATCATGAAGGGAAAACCAAAGATGAAAGGATTCTCATTCTTGTAAAGAATAAATAGAGATCATACACTAATCTATCATGAAAAACAGATCTAAACAAGTTAGGAATCGAATCAAAGATTAAATCAAAGAAACGGATCATGACTTCATGAAAAACTTGCAATGATTAAGGTAAAGACCACTATGATGATCATAAAACCTTAAGGTTATAAAGAGATTAGTGAAGAGATGGTTGCTAACAGAGAATGCAGCATCATCTTCACTATCTCAGACAATAAGAAATATAAAAATAGAGATGAAGTAGAAGATGAGAGAATAAACAAACCTTAGATGCAAGAAGAAGAAGGATTGCTTGAGTTATTGCAAGAATCTCACCAAGAATGCAGAGGAGAGGCTTGGAAATGAGTCTCCACACGTTCCAGAGGGCTTAGGAGGTAGAGGAGATGAATTAATCTCGTAGACAACAATATATAGAGCAACCAAGACCTAAACAGCAAAAACAGATCTTGTTGGTCGATTGGTTGGTCGATTGGCCTAATCGACCAAGCATGACAGCAAGGCCAAGATAGGGAATTGAAGGACCAAACCAAAACCAAACTTAAAGAGCTTCTCCGCACACATCATATGACTTACCTAGTATGTAGAAATGCCTTTGAACCAACTCAAATAATACTCCAAGTCCATCAACTAATCTCATCTTCAACTTGGTGTAGTTTCCTTTCCAATTCCGAACAAGTTGCCATATATGGAACACCATCATCAACGTCCATGGGTTATGGGTCAAACACCATGTCTTCCACTGAGATGGCCCATAGTTGACTTCTCCTTTACTTCGGGTCATCAGACCTACAAACAACGAGTTTTCGGGTCAAGGTCAGGGTTGGGTTTCACATTCCCCCCCCCCATTAAAAGAAATCTCGTCCTCGAAATTGAAAGCGTACCTGAAATTCCAAAGAGGTGAGGAAACTTCTCCTTCATATCTTCTTCCTTCTCCCAAGAAGCTTCTTCAGGGGTATGGTTCTTCCACCGAATCTTCACCAAAGGGATGGTGCGATTCCACAATTGTTTGTCCTTTTATCTAGGATTTCGACTGGCTCTTCATCATAGGTAAGATCAGCGCTAAGTCCTTCGGGTGCTTGCTATAGTATGTATTACGGATTCTCTATGTATTTCCGAAGCATCGAAACATGAAACACATTATGAACTCCAGCAAGAGATGGAGGCAAGGCCAAACGATATGCGACAAGTCCAACCTTCTCAAGAATCTCGAAAAGTCCGATGAAATGAGGGCTAAGCTTTCCCTTAACATTGAATGTCATCACACCCTTCATAGGTGAAACCTTCAAGAAAACTTTCTCCCCAACTTGAAATTCTAAATCGGTCCTTCTCTTATCCGCATAGGATTTCTGTCTTGATTGAGCAGACTTAATCCTTTCTCTAATCATATCAACCATCGCACTTGTAGCTTCAATCATTTCCAAACCTAAGACTTTTCTTTCACCAGTCTCAGTCCAATACAAGGGTGTCCTACAAGTGTTACCATACAAAGCCTTGAATGGAGCCATGCCTATTGTTACTTGATAACTGTTGTTGTCACATCCTCCCAGCCAGTACCCTAACTGGCATACCCGAGAGTGTGATCCACAGCCCCGAAGATCAAGTATTGAGGGAATCGTCCTCCCACATATACAATAACATAATCATAAACAGGAAATAATCAAGGTTTAAAATATTATAAACAAAAGATTAAAGTCAAGAAATGAATAATCAATATAATCAGAGTGCAAAAAAATATGATACCAGATGTAATCACATCAAAAGAAGTAAAGTGAGGCGGAAACTCACTCCACAAAATACAGCGGAACGAAGAATGTAAGTCTAAAAGAAATAACAACTAAATCAAAGGAACTAAGAGAAATATCTAACATCAGGGTTTTCTATTTTATAAATAACGTCTTCAAAATAGTGGACTTCATCAATCCATTTGAGACGTTCCACATATACGTTGTCTTTAATCGTAGTACGCAGCTTGATCAACTGAGGGATCATCAGAGTAATCTTGATTGTTGCCAACACCTTGTGTGAAGTACTCTTCATCGGCTTGCGCTTCATCGTACTGTTCGCCATAGAAATCAATACCTGTAGAATAGTCTAACAAAAACAGTGTACAAAAGGAATGAGTTTTGAAGAAACTCAGTAAGGTAGTTAATCCATAACAACATAAATAACATGGAAGCAAACCATAATAAGATGCAATGCAATATGAAACAAGTAATGTATGTATGCATCTAAACTCTATGTATGCTGGTCTCTATGGCAGACATGCTTTAAGTCATAGAACCGTACTTCTTTGGGTAGGTCAATCACACAACGCCTTTTGGTAGTGGCACTCTCTCACAACCATTTGGCATAAGTACCGGCGCATGTTAGGGAAAAGCCTAGCCCAATGCAAGTCATCTACTCAGTTACATCAACTCAGGTCCAGATACTTCCATTCCTCGCCCTTGGCAATCCTTTCCACTAGAGTCCTAATAGTCCCTGACTACGGACTCATCCACCCTATAGGTCATCCACATATGGTAAACGGGAAGCTCTCACATCCTCTCACGGGTTGGTTACCGGTCTTGAGCGCCCGTGAGCCCAAGTTTAACCATATGCAACCCTACCGATAAATGGCCTCTTTCGAGTATCCACAATGTGATCCATGTCCTCTCACGGATTGGTTACCGGTCTTGAGCGCCCATGAATCCCCATTGCTACCACAGGTCTTTCGGTCTCAATACCCTTCCGAATCGGGTCTGATATAACAGAGGACATCCTAGCCAAACACTGCTAGACAACCCTAGGTATGACAATCAATAATTCGGGAAAGCGTTGATGGGCAACCCCGGAAACATCCCATACTATTTCCGATAATGTCCAAGGACAGAAGTGTCAAAAGGACACCTCCCAATCCCAAATCAAACTTAATCAAACACATTCTCAGATCAGTCATGACATATAAAATCAGCCACTCATTATATAAAAGAGAATGTAAAGTCATGATCAAATCATAAAACAATATAGTAATAAGCAATCTCACAAAAGTCTAAATAATAAAAGAACATGATAAAGAGCTACTGTTATCACAGTAGTACATCAGAATATAAAGTGTACAAACAGTAAACAACTCATAGTTTCGTAAAGTAGAAACCAGAGAGTATGCAATCTATGTAGTTAAGGAGATAACTGTCCTTACCTTCTAACTCGTAAAAGAACTTAGAGAATCAAGTAAGACCTTGACTAAACCTGAGAAAAGAGTCTTAAACAAGTGTATACTATGAGTTAGGAAAGATACATAGAAGGAAAGATTACAATTCAATCAAAACAGACCAAGAATGGGGTTGTTGTACCCATTGGTCGACTGATTGGTCTACTGCCCCAATCGACCAATGAGTCGACCAACAGAGACAGTAGCCTTCAAAAATCAGAATTTTTAGAATATGAATCCGAATTTGGTGGTTCAAAAGGGTACAAAATAAGGGGGAAACTTTAATGGAAACATCTAAGTCTATAGAGGACAACAAACCATTAATCAAATCAAGTTTCCAGGTCACAACTCAGGAACCAGAAAGTTAACCTAAGTAGGTTAAACATAGATTATGAAGGAAAAATATAATATGATCAAGGGTAAGGAATTAAAATTAATAGGTTACAATTCTAGTAAAGAAAATAAAGTGAGAGTCTTCTAATATGATCAAAATAGGGGTTCTTGATCTTACACAAGAAATTAGGGTTTCACCCTTTTTGGTTCCCATGAAAAGGTTGAGAGTTCCGGATAAAGGGAGGTAAATTGATAGTCAAAAATAACAAGAAGAATCATTCAATGATAAAGTTTAGGTTCATATAAATTTTACCCAAGAGGTTTTCCTCTCATGGGGAGTTACCAAAGGTTCTCCAGATGACCACACAAGGTTAGGGTTTCAAGGGTTAGGGTTTCCAAGATTCAATTAGTAAGGGTTGAGATCATGATGATGATCATGGATCTCAAGGAACATGATGAGATCATGGAATAGATGGTTGCAAGAATGCAGCATCATCTTCCCGATCTCAATCAAGAACAGATTTAAGAAAAGAAAATCAGAGATAGAGAGGAAAGAGATCATACACATACCTTTGATGCAGGAGGATCAAGATTGCTTGAGTTCTTGCGAGATATCAACCAAGGATGCAAGGGAAGCGATTAGAATAGGGTTCTAACTCGTTCTAGAGGCTTAGGAGGCAGATGAGGTGGAGTATTCCTGAGATTAGACTTAAATAAAGTAGCCACGATTTAAATTTCAAAAACAGAATCAATTGGTCGATTGATTGGTCGACTGGTCCAGTCGACCAATGAGTCGACCAATCAGAACAACAACTTCAAAACAGGGAATTGAAGGCTCAGATCAAGTCCAAACATCAAAGGGTTTTGCACACACCTAAAGTGACATACCTAGTAGGTAGAAATGCCTTCGCACCAATACAGAGAGCACTCCAAGTCCATCAACTAATCCAATCTTCATCAGGGTGCAGTTTCCATAGAAGGGACACTGACATCCACACTCAAGGATTCCACTCTAGCCATCAAGTCTTCAACTGAAATGGCCCAAAGTTGACTTCTTGCCTTACTTTGGGTTGCTAGACCTACAAACAACAGGGTTTCCGGGTCAAGGTTCAGGGCTGGGTTTCACAGTTGTTATAGGCAAACTCAACCAAAGCTAAGTGTTCATCCCAATTGCCACCCATATCAACAACACAAGATCTAAGCATGTCTTCAAAAATCTGAATTGTTCACTCAGATTGTCTATCTGACTGTGGGTGATAAGCAATACTCAAATTCAATTGGATTCCCAAGGCCTTTTGCAAACTGTTCCAAAACCTTGAGGTGAACCTAGGATCACGATCAGAAACAATGCTCACAGACAATTTTTGCCGACGTACCAAAGTTGCACTTGTTAAACTTAGCGTAGAGCTTGTTTTCTCTTTGTCTTTGCAAGGCAAAACTAAGAAGTCTTGAATGCTCTTCTTCATTCTTCGAATAAATCAAGATGTCATCGATAAAAACTATCAAAAACTTATCGAGCACATCATGAAATACTCGGTTCATGAGGTCCATGAACACAGCAGGAGCATTAGTCAAACCGAAAGGCATGACTCTAAACTCATAATGCCCATACCTTGTTCTAAAAGTTGTCTTGAAAATATCACTTGACTTCACTTTCAACTGGTGATATCAAGATCTCAAGTCAATCTTCGAGAATACGGCTGCACCTTTCAACTGATCGAAGAGATCATCAATCCTGGGCAGCATATACCTATTCTTGGTGGTCAACTTGTTCACTCATGGTAATCAATGCATAGACGCATACTACCATCCTTCTTAACAAACAAAACCGGAGCTCCCCAAGGTGATACATTAGGCTGTATAAAACCTCTATCTAAGAGCTCATTCAAATGGTTTTGTAGTTCCTTCAGTTCGGTAGGAGCCATTCTATACGGACCCTTAGATACCGGAGCAGCTCCAGGGATTAGATCAATAGAAAATTCAACATCCCTATCGGAGGCAGCCCCTGACAGATCACCAGGAAAGACATCAATGAAGTCACAGACAACCTTGAATCCTTCTATCTTCTTCTCTTCCTTAACCTTGCTTTCAGATGAAGCATCTTCTACTAATGCACAGACTTGCATCAATGCGGTCAAGGTCTTCTTATCAATTCTTCCTCTTTTGCCTTGAAATTCAAAAACCGAACTTCCACAAATCTGAAACTGAATTTTCTTTGAAGAGAAAAGAATTATAGCTTTGTGGGCTGTCAACCAATCGATTCCCAAAATGATATCAAAGTCTTTCATATCGAGAAGTACTAAATTGGCTTCCAAGTTCTTCTCACCAACCAAAACAGGACATTTAACTAACACTTTCTCTAGTTTCACCATAGATCTAGTAGGAGTACTAATCAATAAACAACTAGATAGATTCTCAGGTGTTAGGTTAGTCTTCTTGATGAATACAGATGATATGAACGAATGGGATGCACCTGTATCAAATAAGACAAATGCAATAATAGAAGCGACTAACAATGTACCTGTAACCACATCATGGTTTGCATCTTGTTCAGGACCGGAAATACTGAACACTCTTCTGGAAGGAGGGGCAAGAGCACTCTTCACTAAAGGAGCAGACTGTTGAATTGGCCTCTTCAGACAGGCATGAGCGAAGTGATCGGTCTGCTTACGGAAGAAGAAAATAGAGTCCTTAAGTTCCACTGGGGTATTTGCAACTGGGGGCTTCTGAACCAAAGGCCTAGGATTTGCATTCACAGGCCTAGTATTAGGAATGTTCAATTGCTGATTCCCTCCATACTGACTATGCTGGCCGGCTTGCTGAAATCCAAGACTCTGACCTACACTCCTAGGCTGGAAAGCAGGAGTAGGGTAAGGTGCAGGTCTCATAAAGCGCCGCTCCGTACGATCCACTAAACCAGAATTCCTTGACTGCCATGGTCTTTGCACACGAGCGCTCTCCTCTCAGTCTCTTCCAACTTTTTCGAGTTCTGAACCACTTGAGCATAGCTCTCGATAGGCTGAACAGTGAGATATACTTTAATTGTTGGTCACAATCCTTTAAAGAATTTACTTGCCTTAGCACGGTCAAGCTTCAATGAATCAGGAGCAAAGAAGTGGAGTTCCTCAAACTTCTGTTGGTATTCCAACATAGACAGTGATCCTTGCGTCAAAGTCATAAACTCATTTTCCTTAGCATCCTAACGGCTTCAGGGAAATAGTTCTTGCAAAAAGCCTCTTTGAAAACTTCCCAAGACACAACACCTGCGTGCAGCTCTTCCAAGATAGGCCGAGTGGAGGTCCACCAGGAGTCAACTTCGTGTTGCAACTTTTGCTCAGCAAACAAAATCTTTTGAGCTTTAGAACATTGCAGATGTCGAAAAGCCTTCTCTAACTCACGCAGCCACTTGTTAGGAAACAAGGCATCTTTGGACACACCGGTGAAAGTGGGCACTTGCAGCTTCAAGAAACTCTCCATCCAACGTGTATGAGGAGTTCCAGCCAACCTTTCCGCATTCGGGACTGCAACATGAAGATTTCCGTTAGCACCAGCACGAGTCTCATTGTGCAAAGTCATGAAACCCGCTAACATCTGATTAAACTGGTTCACTTTTTGCTGCATCATATTGCCCATAATATTGGCAACATCATGGAAATTTCCGATGTTCGGGGCACTGGGTACGTTATGATTAGCTTGATCATCAGTATTGGTCTGCTGATCATGACCACCGATTGGTATCTCACCGTCGAAAGGTATATCACCACCTCCGTGGCCACTGGATCCACCACAACCACTTCTCAACAAAACCATTCTGCAAAACCGAAAACATCAAAAACACCGAATTTCAAAGTTTCATCGTAATCCACAAGTCCAAATGATTAAAAATCTTAAATCATGCTCACATATATCCATTTAGTCATCAAACAATTAATCATAGGACAAAAATCAGATTTTTCCAAAATTCATCAGAAATTGGAGCTACTAGGTCCTTTGTTCGATTGTTTGGTCGATTGGCCTAGTCGACCAAGGTTGATAGCACGTGAAAATCAGATTTTAAGTGCCCAAAACCTCATTCCAAAATCATTCCAAACCTTACAAACTTGAGAGGGAGCTCTGGAAAAAAGGTTCTAGAGTATTTCTAAGTGTTTCAAGGGTAGATTGGTGCTTCAAAACAACACTTCAACACTCATAGATCATCATACAAGGTAAATCATTCTTTTCTCTTTCAAATGCATCTTCTCATGTTATCATTTCATCAAAAACCATGTTTTACTTATGTTTATTGCTAGAAATCATGTCTAGGAGCACTTAGAAACATGTTCTATGAGTTTTTAACACAATGCCATGCTTAGACAACAAGTTTCAACACAATCTTGCACTTTCACATCGCTATCGCAACCGAAATCGCCAAATTTTAGAAAACCTTTGATTTCTCACAAACTGCTTGGAGTTTTCGCACGAAATCAATTGCTACATGCTAAAATGATGTTGTGGATGTGTACATGTAGTTTGATTCAACCAATTTCAAAATTTTCCAAAATCCAATTTTGACCTAAATTGCAAAATCCCCAAATTCCTTCTTGCTGAATTTTTGATTTTAGACCAAGGTTTTGATCGATTTTCTTCAAATAAAACATCTTAACATGATATTCCTAGTATTATGCACATGCTAGTATGTTGAATTTGCATTTTCCCCAAATTTGAAATTTTTTTGAAAAAAATACGAAAATGCCCTTCTGGCTGAAATTTTGAAACAACTCTAACAAGCAATGTCCTTTGTCTTTTCCACAAACATTTACACCATGCAGAGAGGAGGATGAGGTCGAGGCCATCTAGTTGGAGCTCGGAGAGGTAGAGGTCGAGTTCCTGCTCAGCCCAGAGCGGAGGTTCTACGACTTGACCGCTTTGATAGGCCGCAGGCAGAGTTCCTGTATGAGGCGTTCTTCGAGTACTGTCGCATCCGAGTACGGGCGACTACTTCACCTACGAGAGTTGAGGGTGTTTAGGATCCAATAGGGGTTCGACACCTTAGAGTGGACCCATCTTTTCACGGCAGATTTGCCCGTCTACCCGGAGCTGGTGAGGTTGTTCTTCAGTAACCTCACGTCTGTTGAGGAGGCCAGAGGACAGGGCCGTCCTTTCAGACTGATCATTGAGAGCAAGGTCATGGAGACAAAGATTCGGTTCTCCACAAGGACACTGGCACAGATCCTCCAGGTGCCTTACATCCACATCAATGCATATGGATACCCTCAGGAGCTGAGGTGAACCGCTACCTGTTGCCCTATGAGCTTCAAGAGATATGTGCCACTCTCTGGAGCGACTTAGAGTGTTACTTTCCACGGAACAGCGGGCAGATGATGGATTTGGCTCGGATCATCGGTCGCATTGTGGGCCGAAACATCATGCCAAAGGCCGGACATCATCATAGGGTCACAGTGATGGAGGCCTTAGTCATATACCGCATCTACATGGGCTTCCAGATCAACTTGTCCTACATCATCCAGAACGTCATGATAGATCTAGTGGCACATCCGAGTATGAGAAACCTTTGTTTTGGGAGATTACTGACATTAGTCTTTCAGCACTTCGGGGTGAGTCTAGAGGGCGCAGATGTAGTCATTGGAGCATTGTGATATATGATCAGGACGAGGACCATTAGACAGATGTGGCTTACTCAGTCTGTGAGATCTCCAGGTCCGGAGGGTGAGGATGATGATGATACTAAGGAGGATGAGGATGAGGTTCTAGTAGATGAGGGTGATGCTGGTTCAAATTCTGATGATCAGGCCGGGGATGACACTGAGATGCACGAGGCTAATCCTGAGCATCATGAGATTCCCAAATCATCACATTTTGAGACTGGAGGCCCTTCACACATAGTTCCAGAGACTTTGGATCTGGGTGCACATATGAGATCGATGGCTTCCATGCTAAAGAGGATGGAGGTCAGACAGGAGCAGATGTGTCACATCCTCCCCCTCCCTTCCGCTCCCTTGTCCCCGTTCCTCCCTTTTTTTTTTTTTTTTTTTCTTTTTTTTTCTCTCTTTCTTTTTTCTTCTGGGTTTTTTCTCCCTTTTCTCCTTTTTTCTCTTGGCCCCTTCCCTTTCTTCTTCCCTCTCTTTTTTGGTCCCTCCCTTCCTTTCCTTTGCTTGCCTTCTTCTGGTTTTTCTCTTTAGTGCTTGTTGTTTTCGCTCGTGCTTTCCTTCTTGGGTTTCTCACTTGCTTGTTGCTTTTCTCTCTTTTGCTGTCTCTTTCTCTTTGTCTGCCTCTTCTTTGGGGGTCCCTCTCCTCCTTTGTTCTTGGTTCTCTTTTTTCTTGTTTTGGGTCCTTTCCCTCGGCTCTGGTTTCCCCTCTCTCCCTTTGGCTGTCTGTCGGGCTGCTGTCTTCTTTGTTTCGTGTCTTTTCGTCCGTCTTTTTCCTTCCTTCCTCTGTCCTCGGCTCTCCCCTTTGTCTCCCTTGGTGGCTCTCGTCCTCTCTTGGTTTCTTTGTCTCTTGCCCCTCCTTTCCCCTGTGTTCGTCCTCTCGTTGGTTTCTTGGTGTCTTGTCCCGTCGTTGGTTCTCCCTCCTTTTCGCTCTTGCCCCTCTGCTCCTGTTGTCTTCTTTGGGTGTCGCTCTCTCCTTTTCGTGTGTTTCCCCTCTCCTTTCCCCTCTTGTCCTGCTCTTCTTCTCCTTTGGTCTTTTTTCTTTCCCCTTGTTTTTGGTTTCTCTTTTTTTGTGTTCTCTTCTTTCCTTTTCTTTTCTTTGCTTCTGTTTCTTCTGTTCTCTTCTTGTTTTCCTCCTTCCTTTTTCTCGTCCTTCTTCTTGGCTTGGGGTCCTCGTTTCTTTGGTTCTTCTCCCTTCTGTTTCTTTTGTTTGGTTTTTCTCTCTTTTTGTTTCCTTTGTGGTTCGGGTCTTGGGTCTCTCGTGTTTCTCTTGGGCCTCCTTTCCCCTCTCCTTGCTTCCTTTGTCCCTTCTTGTTTCTTCTGGGTGTCTTCTTCTGTTCTCTCTTGTCTTGTCTTCTTCTGTGCCCTCTTTTCTCCTGTTCTGCCTGTTGTGCCTGTTGTGTCTGGTTCTGCCTTGCTCTCTGTTTGTCGTCTTCTCGTTTCGTTGTCTGTTTGTCTGTTCCTTCGCTTCTGTCTGGTTGTCTTGTTTGCCTCTTCCTTGGTGTCTGTCCGGTTTTCTGCTCTCCTCTCTTCTCCTGGTGTGGGGGTGTGCTCCTTTTGTGGGGTTTCGGTCCGTTCCCGGTCGTCTTGCGGTCTTTGGTTCGTCTTTGGGGCGCTCGTGGCTCTTGGACTTTGGCCCTTTGGCGCTCTTGTCGAGTGGATTGGTCGCTGGTCCAGCCAATCACGACCAATGCCGCATCCAAAACAGGGATTGAAGCCCGATCAAATCCAATCCTAAAGGGGTTTTGCACACTGTCAGTGACTTACCTAATAGGTAGAAATGCCTTCAAACCAAGATAGAGAGCACTCCAAGTCCATCAACTAATCCGATCTTCATCAAGATTCAGTTTCCATAAATAGAACTTCATCATCAACTTTCATGGATTCAAAGCCAGACACCAAGTCCTCTACTGGGATGGCCCAAAGCTGACTTCTTACTTTACTTCGGGTCATCGGACCTACAAATAACAAGGTTTCCGGGTCAAGGTTAGGGCTGGGTTTTACAAGATGTACAGTACTATGTAGTCACGGCAGGAGCGTATAAAGTCTCAGCTTAAGCTTACTCAGATGGCTGAGGACTTGGGGGGGGGGGGGGGGGGCCAGGGGGGGGGGGCCCTGCCGAGGGGGGGAGGAGTCCCTAGATGAGGAGGGGTAAATTGTACTTAGGATTTTCCATTATGCTTTATTAGATGTAATCGTTATAAACTTTTCTTAAAATTAATGAAGTTCATTTTGTTTCTCTTTATTATTGTGTATTATGCACTTTCCTTTCATTGCATTATATGACATTTGTTAAAATATAATTATTCTGTATTATTCAAGTCACCAATTATGCTCATTAAGTTTCTAGTCCAAGTGTTCTATTATTCACTTCTAATAGTAATTGAGTCATTTTTGGATCTATGACTCAGGAATGTTCCGTTATTGTTTTCTATGGTTAGGATTTCCTTGAACTTCGGGCTCTGATACCACTCTATCACATCCACCCAGCTGGTACCCTATCTGGCATACCCAAGTGTGTGATCCACAACACCAAAGATCAAGTATCAAGGAAATCATCCTCCCACATAAGCAATAACATAATCATGAACAGATATAATCAATGTATAAATATAATAATCAAGAGATCCAAATAAGGAAAGAATAAGATCATATAATATCAGAGTGCAAAAGATAACAAATAAGTATCAAATCAAAAGAAGTAGAGTGATGCGGAATCTCACTCCACAAGTGCAGCGGAAAGTAGCTCAAAAGAAAGAAAAGCAATTACAATTGTTTTCAAAAAGGAAGTAACAAAACTAAACTAAAGAGTTTTCAACTTTATAAAGAATGTCTTTATAAGTGTAGACTTCTAAAATCAGACACGGACGCTTCCACTCCACGGTCGGGCTAATCATAGTACGAAGCATGATCACACGAGGGATCTTCACTGTAATCGTTGTAACTACTATTACCTTGCGTGAAGTATACCTCTTCACCTTGCGCTTCCTCATATGGACCGTCATAGTATTCAGAACCTGTAGATTAGGCTAACAAAAGATATTGTACTAAAGGAGTGAGTTTCAAAGAAACCCAGTAAGGCAGGTTAAATCCACAATAACATAAATAGCATGATTACAAAGCATAACATGATGCAATATGATATGAAGCAGACGATGTATGTATGATTCTAACTCTATGTATACTGGTCTCTATTGGCAAACATGCTTTAAGTCATAGCACCATACTTCTTTAGGAAGGTTTCATCACAATCCCTCAAGACAATCCATGGTTGGGGTATAGGTCACCACTCTCTCACATCACCATTGGTTTAAGTATTGGCGCATGTTAGGGTTAAGCTTAGCCAAATGGAAGTCTTCTACTTAGTTATATCATGTCAGATCTAGATACGTCCATTCCTTGCCCCTGGCAATCCTTTCCAGTATTGTCACACCCCACCCGCCGGTCTCGGTTACCCGCTCGACAACCCGTGGGAGTGATCCGTCACAGGATCCACGGTTCTAGTCTATCAATAATAATAAATGCAAGTAAAGACAATCACGAGCAAGAAAAGGTTCAATAATTAAATAAGAGAATTACAAGAGTCCAAATACTCCAATAAATAATCAAGGAAAAAATAAATAATCAAAATGAAAATGAGTTTAGCGGAAGCAATCAAAAAGAGTTATATGATTTTCTTTCCAGTTTCTTTCTCTAAAGCTAACTAATGTTTTTCATGAATTTCTAGAATTGGGGTCCTCCAGTTCTTCTCCATACGATGAGCAAACTTCCTGGCAACCTATCTCCTTCGCCCATCAATGGGTGCTATAAGCTCATTCCATGCACTCGCAGGAGCTCCTACATAGGCTATCTCCATTTTCCATTGCCGGTGCCACATCTTCTTCATACGGGAAGGTTCTTTCATAGGAAACCAATCCATCTTCCTGCGTATTTCCTCCATCTGTACAAGCTAATAAAACATAGACAAATAAAGGAATGAGTTCTAGAGAACTTAGTAAGAACAAACAATGATTCCCATCCATATGTCAAACCAATCAGAAATGCATAAATGATATGTATGAATCCAAAGTATGAATACCGCTAAAATCTAACCATGCAAGTCTCTAACAATTGACATGCTTTAAGATATACACCAGCCCTCCTCTGGGTAGGTCTAGTCACTCTGATCCGGCAAGGACTGGTTACCTCTGAAGGGATCTTGGGTAAAATGGAAAGTCCACACTTGGCTCTCAAACCATGGTTGGGGTTAAGTCAACACTCTCTCACCACGACCATTGGCATGAGTACTGGCGCATGTCGGGGTTTCTAATCCAATGCAGGTCATAATGGTAACATACTACATGAAGTCCAGATACATCCCCTATGGCACCAACCAACTCGGTTTAGTATCCTTCACAACCTAGGAATGAGAACCCTCACGGACTGGTTACCGCTATTGGACTTCATTCCATAACCCTATGGTCATCCACATATTGTTGGGGTGGAAAGCTCTCATGACTCCTCATGACACCAAGTCCGTTCCTTGGACGTCCATGAACCCAACCCTAACTTATGCAACCATACCATTTATATGACCAACAGTGGACCATCATCACATCACTGTCATCACGGGTCATCCGGCTTCAATTCCCCAACCGAAAGGGTAGTAGCATGTGGGGTACCTAGCCATGCAACTCTAGACTCTACCTAGGTATGTCATCTAGTAGTTATGATAGTGCTAAAGACATCAGCGAGCATGTGTCCCATACCATAGCCCTCTGATATCCCAAGCTAGGATGTCCCAATGGAATACCCCTTCCATCAGAACCACAAACCATCAACCATTATCATATCATATTCATAATCAACAAAGTATAAGTAAAGACAATACAAACAACAAGTATATAATAAGATCAGCATGCTAAACAAGGTTACAACAACATATGAAATGAAAGAACAGTAATAACAGACACTGGACTAGCATGTTTAAGTCATTTCATAAAGATAGGATTGTATGTCCTTACCTGTAATTATGCAGAATTCCTCTAACTTGCAATCCAAAAACTATTATAAGACTTTTATTTGAAACAGAGAACACCTATATACAGGGTTACAATAAGGTATAAGTCGAATGAATCAAATCGGATCAAAACCAAGAGTCATTTGGTCACTGGAAACCAGCCGGTCGCATGGGCCGGTCGCTTAGGCTGAGCAACCGCCACTAGTGACCGCCGCAAAAACAGAGAGTTTCAATCCGAAGCTCAGGGCTTCGATCATCCGATTTCAATCCGAATTTTGAATGACCATAGTCCGAATTTCAAATCTATCACTCCCATAACCACAGGTGATACTAAACCTAACCAATGACATCAATTTGGTTATCTAGAATCCTCCCTCTTGATTAGATCAGCCCTTTTCACAAAAGCAAGGTTTCGTTTTCGAATCTGATCTCACCAAGATCATCAAAAAGGTAGACAATGCAATAGAAGGATCAAGAACAACCAAAGGGAAACACTAATCTACTTTTATCATAGCTAAAAGTGAAGAAGAGTGAACAGGGAATCACTTACCTCAACTAGATCAACTATGAAGGACAGTAGAACCTTGTGGAACTCTAACAACACTTCAGATCTACTTCCAGCACGTCTCCACAACCGTCTAACCTCCAAAAACAGTAATCCCGAATATAATATTCGTAAAATAGGCGAGGGTTACTATTTATAGAAGTCTGAGGGCAAAATAGGGCAAAACCCCCAACCGGACCAGGCGGTCCCTTGGGGCGGTCGCTTGGTTTAATCAACCGCCACTAGCAACCGCCCCCAAGTATATTGCTATACAAGGGTGCTTTGCTCAGGGGGTTGATGTCCAAGTACAACCTAACCCTAAAGAACACATGGGGGAGGTTTTACCTTCATTCCGGACATCTCCAGACATCACTTGCCTTCCAGAAGTCCAACTACCAAGCAAGGCAGGCTCTTCACCAAAAGAATCCAGATCCATGGGTTCAGGGTATGGATCATGGGCTTCTATTCGGACACTCCACAAATTTACCCGACTAGACCTTCGGGTTCTCAGACCTGCAATACGGATCTCGGGTTAGAAATACGGGGGTTGTTACAAGTATCCTTCACACTATAGTCCTCATAGTCCCTGACTACGGACTCATCAACCCTATTGGTCATCCACAAATGGTAAAAGAGAAGCTCTCACATCCTCTCACGGATTGGTTACCGGTCTTGAGCGCCCATGAGCCCAAGTCTATCCATTTGCAGCCCTACCAATAAATGGCCTCTCGCGAGTATCCACAATGTGATTCCTGTCCTCTCACGGATTGGTTACCGGTCTTGAGCACCCATGAATCCCCATTGCTACCACGGGTTGTCTGCGTTTTAAACCCCCTCTTTTTGGGCCGCCATAAAAGGGGGCCTCCTAGCCAAACATTGCTAGACAGCCCTAGGTATGACAACCAATAGTTCAGGAAGGTGTCAATGGGCACCCTCGGAAACATCCCATACTATTTCCATTGATGTCCAAGGACAGAAGTGTCAAAAGGACACCTCTCAATCCCAAACCATACCTAATCAGTCACATTCACCAATCAGTCATATCATACACACTTCCAATAACTCATCATATAAAAAATATACAATGACATGATCAATCTCAAATACAACTGGCAATAAAAGATATCCATAAACCAAAGAATACATATGTGTAATGCTACTGTAGTTGAAGTACTTGCATCAGTAGTATAACAACAAAAGAATGCATCTATGGAATGAATCCAAAAGAATCCAAATATAGAAACTAAGATTCAAGCAATCTATGTAATTATAGAAGTAACTGTCCTTACCTTATATAGCTTTGAAGAATATCCCAAGAATCAAGGATAATGGTTCCAAACTTAGTAAGAAGATCCTAAACAATCATAGATACCTTATTAGGAAACGGGTCTTAAAAAAAGAAGGTCAAACCATTCAAAACAGACCAAACACAGAGCTACTGACTTGCTCGGATGATTGGTTGGTCTACTGACCCAATCAACCAACTGAGTCAGTAAAAGACATAATTGATGTTTCTAATCCAAAACTTGATTTACATGATCCAAAAAATCACCAAACTTGGAGGAGATTACTATAACAGTATTCTAACACTAAAGAGTAAATCTAAACACTAACATTGATCAAAACACAAAGATACAAATTTGGAAACAAAACCTTCCATAATAGTAACAATCAGGGTTTTTTGATGAAAACATAGCATGATCATGAAGGGAAAACCAGAGATGAAAGGATTCTCATTTTAATAAAGAATAAATAGAGATCATACACTAATCTATCATGAAAAATATATCTAAACAAGTTAGAAATCGAATCAAAGATTAAATCAAAGAAATGGATCATGACTTCATGAAAAACTTGCAATGATTAAGGTAAAGATCACTATGATGATCATAAAACCTTAAGATTATAAAGAGATTAGTGAAGAGATGGTTGCTAACAAAGAATGCAGCATCATCTTCACTGTCTCAGACAATAAGAAATAGAAAAACAGAGATGAAGTAGAAGATGAGAGAATAAACAAACCTTAAATGCAAGAAGAAGAAGGATTGCTTGAGTTCTTGCAAGAATCTCACCAAGAATGCAGAGGAGAAGCTTGGAAATGAGTCTCCACACGTTCCAGAGGGCTTAGGAGGCAAAGGAGACGAATTAATCTCGTAGACAACAATATATAGAGCAACCAAGACCTAAACAGCAAAAACAGATCTTGTTGGTCGATTAGCCTAATCGACCAAGCATGACAACAAGGCCAAGACAGGGAATTGAAGGACCAAACCAAAACCAAAGCCAAACTTAAAGAGCTTCTCCGCACACATCATATGACTTACCTAGTATATAGAAATGCCTTCGAACCAACTTAAATAATACTCCAAGTCCATCAACTAATCTCATCATCAACTAGGTGCAGTTTTCTTTTCAGTTTTGAACAAGTTTCCATATATGGAACACCATCATCAACTTCCATGGGTTCTGGGTCAAACACCATGTCTTCCATTGAGATGGCCCATAGTTGACTTCTTCCTTTACCTTTGGTCATCGGACCTACAAACAATAGGGTTTCCGGGTCAAGGTCAAGGCTGGGTTTCACAATCTCTTTGTTTGGTATCCTTTATTCGGCACTCTGATATTCTTTGGTGATCCTTCTGAGATCCTTTCCTGATTGTTTCTTGAATTACTTGAATACAATGATTTTTTCTTGCTCTTGATTATATTATTGTGCTATGTGGGTATATGATCGTCCTAAACTTGTTCTTTGGGCTGTGGCTGTGGATCACTCCTCTGGGTATTCCAGACAGAGTATAGGCTGGGGGATGTGACAGAGTGGTATCAGAGCCCAAAGTTTTCATACAATCATAACCACAGAACACAACAATGGAGCATCCTTGAGTCATAAATCCAAAAGTGACTCAATCTTCTTAGAAGTGAATAATAGAAAACTTCTGAATAGAAACTTGAATTATTCAAGCATAATGCATCAGGGTTGAATAATGCACAATAACAATGGCTAAACAAATATACACATTAATGCAATAAAAAAAATGCATAATGTACAATAAGACAAGTGAAACAAATTGAACTTCATTAATTCTTAGAATAACTTTACAAGACTGAAAGGACATAAAAAGAATTCCTAGAACTATCTATCTAGGTGATTGTCTTTGTGATTTGAGCCGATCTTTAATAGCTCAAGACTCCTCATCTGCTTGAACCTCCTGATCATCCTCATCATTATTTTCACCCTGAGCCTGAACCTCATTTGGAGTTTGAATTGCCGCCTCCTCATCCTTGTATAATCTCTGACCGTGGCATAGGAATAGGACCTTGACCTCCACCCCAGCCTCTCCTTCTCCTAGACGTCTTCCTCATGATGGAAATCTGAAAAGACAAGTTAAGATTTGCATTGCATAAGTAAGGGAAGTTAAGAAGTGCAATATTTGGTGAAGAAGGGCATTTTGGTAATTTTTCAAAAAAATTGATTTCGGCGAAAATTGCGATTGCTAGCATGTGTATAATAGTTGGTTTAGCATGCTAAGAGGGTTTGTTTGGAGAAAATCCCTCGAAACCCTTGGATTTTTGAAAAAATTCAGCAAGAAGGAAAGTTGTGAAAAGTCCTCTTTCGGGTGAAGTTGTGGAATTTTGGATATTTCGGAATTTTTGTCGAATGAACTGCGTGTACACCCCAACCATATTGGATCAGGTGTGTGGGAAGTGGTTTGACTTAAAAATTCCTTTCGTTTGAAAAAGAGAGGAAAATCTTAAGTTGAACATATTATGGGATGATAATGAAAATGAGAGCGAAGTGTGATAGAAGTTAATGTTGGAGTGTGGCATAGAGTTTATAACGCTTGGGATGTAAAGAAAGAAACTCCTAGACATGTTCCTAACCTTGACAACCATCTATCTCATGGATTTGATGAAAAATCACAAAGAGGTTAACCAAAGGAGAGTCAGATTTTCAATTTTGACCATTTTGAGTGAAATTTTGATTTTGATGATTATGTTTGGATTTTTAATGACCTATACTACTGGGATAAGTATATTTTGCATGATTGGATCATGTGGTTGATTTTTGATAATTTTCTTGGATTTTTTATTTCCTATTGGATTAACAGGATGGTTGACACAAGGAACCGCGGTGCCTCTGCAAGTCGGAATGGAAATAGGACTATCCCTAATAGTTATGCATCTACTGATGGTGCTGATGACCATGTACCCCTAAATGGTCAGACTGTTGGAAATCCACCTGGTGCTCCCCCGGTCTCAAGTCTGCAGGATATTGCTAATATCATGGGGAACATCATGCAACAACTGAACGTTCAGTTTAATCAGATGATGACTGCATTCTTGGCTATGCACAATGAGACTAGTGCTGCTACCCAAGTGAACCTTAACCAAGCTGCTGATGTCCCAAGCTAGAAACACCCAAATAGGTATTTCCCAGTTTATAATCACAACACACATTCACTTCCCACAAGTAGCAAGAAGGTTCAATCATATTCCCAATTATGCATAATGTCACATGTTGATCCATATAAGAATAGCATCATTAATCACTTATATTCTGAAATTTTATTATCATAAACATCATTCCTAAACTCTAACACAACAACATGTGAAATTAAAAGCAAGTTTCATAACAACCAAGAAAGTTGCAATGGTTATGTGCAAGTGAACATCCTCACGTTGCCATTGATTTGTAACTTTGAAAAGTAAGTCAAAGAGTATGTTCACGCTTCCCAAAAAGTCTTACTAACATGTTGGTTCAAAGTTAAAAATAACCCTAGAGGTCTAACATTGAAAAGAGAAACAAAAGACCAACATTGCAAGATGTGGTTAGTCGGAGTTGTTGCCTAAGAAAACCAAAACAGGCTTGGTCACTTGGGCTGGTCGCCCAAGGTGACCAAGCCAATCAACCAACCTACGAATACGGACAAAATTGACTCAGATCATTAGAAGGCATATCGATTGGGTTCTAAACTACTCTGAAAATACTTAGAAAATTCTAAAATAATACTACAACATGATTTATCATAGTTTAGACATCAAAAAGAAAAAGGAATGAAAACCTAATGAATCCTATATTACGTCTTCTCTGAAATCGATCCAAAAGATTCATGAATAAGCCAAAGTGAATGGAGATCCACTCTAGAGTAAAGAGGGTAGAAGAATTAGGTTGGTACAGTAACTAGAACCCTTCAACTAGGTCTAGACAATGGGAGAAAATAATCTTAGAAGAGAATTAGAACGAAGAAGAGGAGTACTAACCTTTAAGAAAGTAAATTGTCGTTCGAAACTTTGTTAGATGCTTTCCAAGACTATCTTACACCTTGGTGGAGTGTTCTCTGGAGAGCTCTAACATTCTCTATTGACTTCAGATCATAATGACACATTTTAGGACAAAAACACATCAACTAGGGCTTCAAAAATCAAATTTCCAAAATTGACATTTTTTCACGAACCAGGCTGGTTGCTTGGGCTAGTTGCTTGGGGCAACCAGGGCAGTCAACCAGCCCATGGAACTTTTGTTCTAGGTGTAGAACCAATGCCTTGTAAGCCCAAGCTCTGCCCTAGAACCTATTCTATATTATAGAAGGACCTGATTTTTGGGACCTTCTACATGTGTTATCACAGTATACTTGATCCATCTACCAAGTCTATCAACGTCCAAGTTAGATCTCCTTCCAAAATTTGACAAAACTCCCAACTCAACATCATCTCCATCTAATTACATTGGTTTGGAATCCAATCCAATGGTCTCTACTTGGATGGCCCATAGTTGCCTTCTTCATGCATTCCAGGTTTTTGGACCTACAACAAGGATTTTCGGGTTAGGATCTTGGGACGTTTCACAAGTAGAATAATTCCTTTCCAAAAAATACCAAATGATGGCCTTACATGTTCCAAAATAACCCAAATAATTCATGGTTTAAGTTTGAATTACATCAAAAATTCATGCTTCAAATCCTAGGTTTAAAACCTAAACAGAAGGGGGTGGTTTCCTTGGGAGACCCCATCAATCAACCCTAGGGGGTGATTGCCCCAACTAGAAAGGGGGGTCACCTGGGGCGACCCTCTTGTGAGACCCTTGTCGAATGTGTGGACAGCAACTGACGAGATTTCTGTCGGCTTTGTTTTCTCACTTTTGACGAAGTCTAGTTCACCTATGGGTTCTCAAAATCTTCCCTAGACATAGTTTAACCCCACAAACAATTCTCGAACTTAGAAGCGGGTGGTTGCCTTGGGAGACCGCATCATCAACCCCAGGGGGTGATCGCCCCAACCAGAAGGGGGAGGGGGGTCACCTGGGGTGACCCCCTCGTGAGATCCCTGTCAGGTGTGCTGACAACGACTAATGAGGTTTCTATCAACTTTGTTTTCTCACTTTCGATGAATTCCGGATCACCCATGGGTTCTCAAAACCTTCCCCAAACATAGTTTAACCCCACAAACAATTCAAGAACTCAAATCTAACAATAAATTAACAGATCTTAATCTAGGTCTTCTCAAAGATCTTCTTGTGAGGGAAAATTCTACAACTTAGAGTGATTGGAGAATCACTCTTATCACTAAATCCAATCAAGGTTATGTTTCCTTGATCGAATTGATTCCCTCACTGATCACCTTTTTCAATAATATCAAAAGAGATGATTCAAGTAGTTGGGAGGGTATCTTACCTTCAATTTTGTGGAACAAATCACTTTTCGGATTGGTTACACAACTTTCTTCTTCTCTGAAACGGCTTCTCTGACGATTGAGCAATCAATAATACATTTTAAGGTGACGATAGCTTTAAATAGTGGTCTACAAACCTAAACACCTAATTTGCCCGTTTTCACTTGCAAACACCAAGGATTTTCACCCGGGGCAACCCCACCCAATCGACCTCACCCTAGAATTTCACCAAGAGGGTCTTTCAGGGTGGTTGCTCCATGGCACCTTCTCACCACTTTATACACATTACTAAAGGGTCTTATCTAAACTTGGGAACCTTCCAAAAGCATCATTAGTGAGCTCTTGATCCACCTTCCCAGTCCATCTATGTCTATGTTAGATCTCCTTTCAAAATCAATAAAACACCAAATTCTTTATCTTCACCATTCATATCCATTGGTTATGATTCCGATCCAATGATCACACAACTGTCTTCTACCAACATTCCAACTCCCCTTACCTACAACAATGATCACACAACTGTCTTCTACCAACATTCTGACTCCCCTTACTTACCTACAAGATGGGTTTATGGTTAGTATCTAGGGGTATTTCACAAATCATGTCAAGACCAATGGTGGGGAAGCATAACCACTAGTATGCCTGAGGTGTCATTAAGGACAAGGCCACGTGGCAATTTACAATTGTTGGTGTATAAGAGGGGAGACTTAAGACTGGTTGATATGATGCCTCGATTGACGTGGTAATGATGAATGGCATTGGTATAGTGGCATGTAATTTTCCAACATGAACTTGGCTTCTAGAAATATATAGAGATTTTTTACATAGCACCCACTATTATGCGGTGAAACTAGTGACCTTCCATTATTATGCTCTAAATTATATAGCAGATGGCACTCACTATCAAAATTACAAGTTATCTACAGTTAAGATTTTCTGTTAAGTGATGGATAAAATGATCGAATGCCCTTACCCCCATTTAACTCATTTAAAATTTGAAATGAAAATTACCCAAATGCTCTTTTGGGGACGAAAATGACATCATTACCCCCAATTTAACTCACTAAATGATCTAAATGCCCTTTGAGTAGTAAAGTGATATTATTGTCGCAAATTTAACTCACTAAATGACCCAAATGCCCTTACTCCCATTTAACTCATTCAAAATTTGAAACACAAATCACTAAAATGTCATTTGGGAAGTGAAAATACAATATTGCCCCAACCTTACTCAACATCTCCCTCTCCACCAACCAACCCACTCTGTCCTGTGCAATAGTCTTCTTTGACCACCTCAAGTACTGCTACAACTTTTTGTCTCATGTGCAGGTCATTTTATACGCCCACTGTTGTCACCACTACAACTCTCACACTCTCCGTTAACGCACAAGAAGGTTATCACCAGTGAAGAAAGAAACTCGTCTTGATTCCATCAATATAAAAGGGTTGACTCCATAGACGTTGTCTTTGCAACTCAATGAAGAATCAACAACTTGGACAAACAAAACAAGGTTGGTTACATCCGATTAATGCAAACTGAGTCGATGTTGTTTACAAGTCTATGCCGGGGAGTTGCAAAGGCAGCGTTTATTGCTATGACCAAATACTAAGATTAGAATCATACAGTGTGTAGATCAAATGACTGGATCCCGGTAACTCAAATCACGCGACTTTTTTTTTCAACTTTTTTTTTTGGTAAACAGGGGAATTTATTTAAAGTGTAAACCCCTAGGGAAGGGGCATCAAAATACAAACAGCATTTTTTCAACTTTTTTTTTTTTTTCCAACTTTAGATGACTATGATTGAGGATAAACAAAACTTCTTTACAAAATAGTAACATATAGGGATAATTACTGTTGCCCCCCTGTACTTTGATTTTATTACTAATAAAACCCCGTTCTTTACAAAATTACTGTTGCCCCCCTTCCTCATAACGGTGTTAAGTAGCCGTTAAGTTTGAATATGTAATGTCCACTTTGTCCTTCATTAAAATTAAGAAATCAAAAGACGATACTACCCCATTTATAAAAACCAGATTAAATGTCAATTTTACCATAACTTCATTTATTTTGAATTAAAAAAATATTGGTTTTCCACCTTCACTAAACTTATTTATTTTGAATTAAAGAAATTGGCAAAATTCAAATTCGATTTGGTTTCCCACCTTCTCCTCTAGCATACGTAGGGAAGGAAACCACAATTTTTTTAATTTTTTTTGGGGACTGGTGCTTTTTTAATATTGTAAACAAAACGTAACACCTCCCCATGGGAGTTTAGACTTTTAACCGCTTTACTAACCCACCATTGACGAAACCACAAAATCTTGCCAGAGAAGGAATTAACGAAGTAGGTGATATTCAGTTTCCAAATGTGAGTTGAATTCTATCTTCCCTCCTCTTCGGTTTCTATTTTAAATTTATTCAATTATTATTTCTTTATTTTGGTGATTTTTTTTAGAGTAAAACAGATTATGATAATTTTTTTCTCTACAATTAATTAAGGGTATTACTGTAACTTGACAAAAGGGCAAATAAGTAAAGAAATAAGTAAAAGGGTATTTTGGGATTTTCAAAAAATATGGAGATGCCACATCATCAGTAAACTAACGGAACGTAATAGTAGGGGGGCATTAGTAATTATAGACAAAGTTAAAGGTTGGATTAGTAATTTTTTAAAATACAGGGGATACATTAGTAATAAAATCAAAGTACAGGGGGGCAATAGTAATTATCCCTAACATATATCATATAAGGTCGAATCCATGAAAAGGGTTTGACTAGTTTTTTTTCGGTGCTAGCTGCCGACCTGATGCACCAACCCTCCTCTTTTACTCGAGCTTAAGATCGACAGCAAAACACTGACGGAGTTACAACCTAGTAACATATATACAATAATAAAAATAATAAAGCAATAATTGCTCAATAATCAAAATAGAAATAGAAGCCACGTCTTATGAATTATGGAGTAACCTTGCTCACTCTTGGCTAATATCTTTTGTTACTCTCTTCAAGTTTTTTCCTTCACTAATTATTTATTTTGTGAGCAAAAAGATTTTTTTTTTGTATAAAAACAAAAGAAACCATTGACTAATTATAATACAATAACACATTACACACATAGACAATTTAAATGGCATCATCACACATAAAAACAATTAAGAGAAAGAGAAAGATAAGAGCTCGAAGAGAAGTATCTTTTCTGATATTATTGATTTTTTTGGGTACAATGCTGATATTATTGAATTAATTATAGAGAAAACTTAGCATTATAAAGGCCATTACCAACTCATTTAAATTCTTAATTGATTGATTTATAATATCTTGACCTTCATCATCCATGGATTCCATGCTTCTCTTTGGAGTGCAAGAATCTAAGAATCTTAACCAATATTTGACTTCACACATATCGATGACACTTAAAGTCGTTTGTGAGCCTTTATGATTAATATATTCAAAGCAAAGATAAGCACACATGTATTTGGGTTTCTTTTATTGAAAAATTTCTTCTAAAATTAATGTCACCTACTGAGGTATTCAAATTATCAATTAAACACCCTATGATGTGAAGATATATGGAAGACACTCATTGCAGAGAGAAAAGTACAGCTAAGTGTTGATGTAAAGAAGTCAAATATTTTAGAAAAACAATAATAACTTTGAACAAAAAACCCTATGCTCAATTGATTTTTTCATCTCACTCTATCCTCCGTGACTTGTTTATCTTCCAATCATAAATTCTCACAAATTTTGATAAATATAATTCATGGATAGTACTTTTTAAGCTTACGATGTGAGGAATAATATTTCAAATGGATAAATTGATTGATAAATTAAGTAACTTATAGGGTGAAACTGAAAATTTTCGTTTTTTCCTGTTGTTCCATCAATGAATTTCTATTGATTTAACGGTGGGGCGGGGAAATGGAGTGTTTAGTCTAGTGTCTTGCAGTGAAGTTTAGATTCTTTCCACCATGGCCTTTAAGTTATCAAGACAAGAGGAGAGAAGAAGATGGGAAGGTTGTCGCTGTCTCTTATTTTATGTTAATACCTCAAGATGATAGATATCTTGACATTTAATTAGTTGCTTGACAAAAGCATGGTAACAAGATCATAGTCTTGTACCACATTTTTTTTTTTTTTTCGGTAAACAACAATCTTATTCAAGGCGGGCGGGAGGTGTGAATGAACATAATGCCACCAACCACTCAATGGAAATCGGCCATTCTTTCGGGTCCGAAACCGAAAGGACCTTAAGGAGGCTAAGAGATCTGCTATTACATTAGAACTCCTAGGAATAAAGACAGGGATATCTCATAAACCCTTATGCAAGGCTCACATTGTTTGCAGAGAATGAAAAGTGAAAAAAACAAATGGTGGAGAAATGAATATCTAAAGGTTAAAAGAAATTTAATATTTTATTTTATTTCAACCATTGATTTATTGGTTGTACATGGTGTCGTGAATTTATGAAGAAATGGTTAACAATAAATCGCGTCAGAATTGGACACAATCAAAATCCTCAATTCAACCTTAAGTTTTAAATCTTGAGACTCTTCTACCAAAAAAAAATCTTTCAATTGACATGAAGATGCATTGTAATTGTCATTACTTTAAATGGCTCGATCACATCTCCCTTTGTTTTTTTCCTTTCCGGTAAACCAATTACATCTTTTCGTGATATTGAAATTTAATAATATCACTTACCAAAATAAAAAAAAAGAAAATTAATAATATCTACTATAATGTAGTATTTCATATTTAACGTGCATTGAAATGATTTTGATTTTTTTTTTCAGAAAAAACTATTTTATTGCCATTTATAGGAAGATTAACCTTTACAACTTAAAGAAAAATTACATCTAATAATTTTTGTGCTTAGGTGGTCCAGACTAAGATCATTTTAGTCAAAGATCGATCCAAATATAAAAATAAATCACCATTTCAACAAGTTATGATGACATATTTTTGTGGCAGAGGACATTAAATAAATGTTTGAGTAATCTAAACGAGTTGAAATTAGTTACTCACTATGAAAGCACTGAAAATTGATCTAATTTGCCAATGATGGGTTAGTAAAGCGGTTAAAGGTCCAATCTCTCTTGGGGAGGTCTTGGGTTTGTACTCATTCGGCGGCATTAATTATATAAAAGCTTCCTTGAGGATGTAATCGTGGTGCGCGCAAGCTGACCCCAAATACGAGATTTAGGCCTGTCGCTTCAATGAAGAAAAAAATCAAAAGATAGTGCAACAGATCTAAACTTGGTCTAGATAATCAATTGCAAAAGCGATTTTTATTTATTCAATTTTTATCACGTTAGCATGAAGCACATGAATGGAATTAAAATCAAAACAAAGTGTTGAGAAAGAGTCAATGGAAATGGCAAAGAAGTCTTTCCTCAAGAATTTTGTAATGACATCAACTATAACAAAACCAAAAGGGTGTACTCAGTTGTCAAAGCTCCTACACTGTGGGGTCTGGGGAAGAGACTTTCTAGGCAGCCTTACCCCTGCTTTGCAAAGAGGCTGATTCAAACCCACGATATAAAACCAAGAGTTCTTAAAAAAATTAATAAAATCACTCAATATCGGTGAGAAAAATAGAATAATTTGTTTTATTATACGAAAACACAAAACTTATTATGGATAAGATCATTTTTTTCCCCATTTTTATTATAAACAAGTAATATTTTATTCAAAATAATACGGAGAAGATCTCCAATAAGAGATTACATCTTGAGCTTTCTAGAGCCCAATGCCAAAAAATTAACAAGAAGATTATCATTCCTCCTAACATAAGGGTGAAAATCAATGTGAAACACGTACTTAAGGATGATTTTCTGTCACAATGGTTATAGTACATCAACCCAAAGAGTGTGAAAAAGAATTCAAGGCCTTTATCATTGATTAATAGATAATATTTTTTATAACAAGATTTTAGAGAGGTGAATACAAGACATAACATGACATAAGAATTAAAATGAATAATGAGATGAAGGAGAACAGATTCTAACAACCCTAGAATCCTAAATTCCAATTATTTGAACCTCAAAAAAATATATCTTCAATTGTGAGGTGAAATCAAATGACGTATTTAATAATATTTTATGGTTCTAGGGTAATGACTCAACATATACTATATTTTTAAAATTCTCATACCATAGTGAAATATCAGGCATGTTTCATGCCGAAATTTTACCAACTACTTGTACTTCCGTAGCATGGTATGATATATATAAGTCACTTCAAAAAAACAATAATTGTGGATGTACTTCACATAGTGGTGACAACTTGTTATCTAGAAACAATACATCTAATGAGGTCTTCTGTATTAATTTTTTCTTTTAAATTCAATCTCTAATTCTAAAATGAATAAATCAGTTATTAGAAAATAAAAAGATAAATGTGTTTCTTCTTCCTTTGAATAAGACCTACCACCCACCATTAATCTTTTATTGATTTAGTAATTAAACTTCAATTTATTTTTTTAATCTTAACATAAATTAGAAATTATTAAAAATAAAAGAATTTATCCTTATCTTCTTCATTAAAGACAATATAGCACCTGCCATGATATCAATCTCGTTAATGACAAAATCCCACATTTTGTTGGAAGTTTAAAAGGTAAACTTGTTTACCAAAAAAAAAAAAAAAAAAAAAAAAAAAAAAAAAAAAAAACTTGTCCCTTGAAAAGGTAGTTTAGGAATTAACTAAAATGTAATTCGAATGCTTTAGTAGATTTTCTAGCTTGGATGGCTTCTTCTCTTTTTGAGCGAGAAGATTTGGCTCAATTTCACTCTTTGGATCCAAGACACTTGCATTTTGAACTTTTGTACTGTAGCCCATTTTCCTTCCCAATATATTACTTTTCCTTGCTAAAGAAACGAGTAAAATAAAATGGTGAACTCATCACCTAATAGAAATCTATTATGGGCGATTTTTAATATGTTGGAAATGAAAGTTTATATAATATACCACCAAGTAAAATCAAACTCAAAACCTCTTCAATAAGAGAAGTTGGTGTTTCCAATTGAGCAATCCTGCGATGGCAATAATAGGAAATATAAAAATGGCTGAATATATAGTAGAGAATAAAAAAAAGAAAGTGGTATGTGATTGATGCGTCCAAAATCTTTTCAGCCCTTAGATCTCCTGAGAATGACTTGCAAAATAAAGCGTCATATGTGGCTCGATCGCTGGGGTCGGGAGTCCACCTCCGAAGGCTAAGTCAGTTGATGAACTTAATCACAAAGGGCTCTGCTAGAGCACAGAGCTAAGGAATGAATAACAAGAATATGATTCAGATAGTAAGCATCTGAGTGTTTTCGTCCGTCCTCACCTTGTGGGTAGGTTGATGTCTTATATAGAGTGTACCTTCGAATCTTCTTCGTTGGATGTATTTGAGCCTTCTTCGGATAGTCGTTGGATCTTAACAGATAGATCCGTTGAGTGATAAACTTCTACTAGTTTAGACTAGTAGATGACTCCTAGGATAACCCGACTATTATCTGATGGTTATCCATATGATAGCGATGACTGATAACCGCCGAATTCTGCTAGCCGTCATTAGGTTGATTAACCTACTCCGAAAGTGTCGGATTAAGGCGTGCTTGTGGCTGATTTAGTTTTCTTCCTTAGCAAGCTACCTCATAGACCCGGCTCGCTCGGAAGCCAGTCGATTCCCTTCGTCCTGACCGGAGTCGAGGGTCGAACCAAGAATGAACCAAATTCAATCATATTTTCTCCGTATCACGAGCCCCCCAGACCAAGCATTCGGTCGATCCCGAGGGCTTGGTTTTTAACTGGGTTCTTTGTCGAACAATAGCCTTGCGTAATCCTCAACCCATTTAAATGTCATTTCACATTTAATGCGGTTCTGTCGCTTTTTCCTCGAGCATTGTGAGGGTGACGCCACGCGTCCTTTTGTAGCCGAAACTATTGTTGCCCACGCAATCCAAAACGAACGGTTTCGAATGCCTTGCTTTGGATTCGTGAGTTCAAACTTTCGAACCGTCTTCAAATCTCGATCTTTGATGCCGAATTCATCTCGATCGTACACGTCCTCGAACACTCGTGCGGGTGCTTAAAAGCGGTTCGTTGTCTTCGTAGGTTTCATTCTCCTTGTTTGGAATTTTGAAACCTCGTCGTCTTCTTCGCGCCTTCACGATCTTCTCATCCTCGAGCTTTCTGCCTCAGTGATTCCGTAAGTTTACTGACTCCTTTGCAAAGTTTACTTTCGTCTCTAGGTTTCTTTTTCTCTAGAAACCACAGTCATATTTCTCAGTAATGGAGGACAGTAGGGTTTCTTCTGAAGTTTCCCCAGTGCCCAGCGCCAGTAGGGGCGATAGTGGTGATGAGGTCTTTGTTTCTGTTCCCTCTGAGCAGTCGGATAGTGACAAGAAAACCCTAACTGCTCTCTGGCGTGACTTCGCAGAAGTTAGCCAAAAAAGAATAGAAGAAAAAACTGAGACTTCTTCTGTCCTTCTTGAGTCTGGACCATCCATAACTCCTAAGATGACTGCCGAGTCCTCTGGGCAGTCAAAACAAACTACCAAATCCACTAGTGGACCTGATTCCGTTGCTTCCTCCTATAACGAGGAAAATCTTCCTTTAGCCATCCAGGGTTTTGATTTTCCTTCTTCGTACCTTATTAGGGTTCCCAATTCTGATGAGAGAGTCGATTCGACCCTTCCTGACTAATTTTCTCTATATATCGATACATTAGAAAGCGGTGTTCGCTTTCCCTTTTTCAATCCTTTGTTTGCAGCCATTCTGAATCATTGGGACATTTGCCCCGGAATGTTTCTTCCCAATAGCTAGCGTCTCATCGTCTGCTTCTTGGGTTTGTGCTTTGAACTTGGCATCATGCCTTCTCTTCCTCTTTTAGTACATTTTCATGTTCTTTCCATTTCCCATCCTCCCGGTTGGGTTGTGCTTTCTAAGCGCAATAAAGTGGAGCTTGGCTGGACGGGTAGCATTCTTGCCAAAGGAACTTGCCCTTCCAATCATAAAGGATGGCGCAAGCCGTATTTTTTCTGCCGAGTGCCTCGATCAGATCTTAACTTCCCGATTTTCTAGAAACAGTATACTTCATACTTTGAGGGTAACCAGGTCCTTCCCTTATCCAAAGAAGATAAAACGGCCGTTGGGAAGATCAAGTCAATTCCATGGTATCAAGAGATACATGGATATGAGATGGAATACAACTCCATACTTTAGTACTGGGGGCTGGCTCAACATGAGCTTCCTAACCACCAAGTTTCACTTTCTTGATGGTACTGTGAATTTTTGCAATTCTGACTCTCGTCCTTCTTTGCAGTGCCTCCTAGAATGAATCCCGAAAGTCTTCGGGTGAAAGTTGCCAGGGCTGTTGTGACTGCTGAACAACGGTCTTCTCGGGCCTTGACTACAGAACAAGTAGCTTCTGCTCCCCTTCCAGACCCTTCATATAAGGGTATTAGAAACCTGAAGCCAGTGGTTGAGGCTTCGGGGAGAGGGAAAAAACCAATGGAAGAGGTAGATATCCCCTCTCCCGCTCGAAACTAAAAAGAAGCACGACTCCGCCGATGCTTCCGCTCTGAAGAAATCCAAGAAGAATAAAGATTCTGAGGAGATCTTCATGCCTCAATGGACACTGACGCGGACCGATAGGGCAACACAGGACCCCGAGAAGGCTGCCGAATGGAGCTCTCTTGGTCTTTTGCCTGCCGATCATCAGGCCTTTGAAGCCCTGGAGGATGACGTTCTAGTTTGTCATTCCACAAGGTAGTATTTCTCTTAATCTTTTGTCAATTGCTTTGTAATCTTCTCTGAGATTTTCTAATAATCTCCCTGTCTTTTCAGGAATGTTGTGTTGAGCTTTTACCAACACATGGAGGCATTGAACCGAGTTGGTCGCAATGGCTCCTTGCTGCAAATCTGCGAAGAGAATTTGGCAAAGGCCAATTCTGAAGTAGACCGGCTAAAGAAAGTAGTTGATGAGTTAAAGGAGAAGCACGATGAGGAGATGAATTCCTTGAAGAAGGAACTTGACTCGTCAATTACTTGTGTTGTTGCTGCCAAACGTGAGGCCAAGAAGCATAAAAATGAGGCTATTGCTTTTGGCGAGAGCCTCGAGTTTAAGTCCTTGGATAATGAACGTCTGTTGAAGATGGCAGTTCCCAACAAACCCGAACATATTAAACCAGATCTTCGGAGGGACTGCATTAGGAAGTATCTGAATAGCGTCCCCTTTACCAATTTGTTGGGCTCCTTCAAAATTCAAGCTTACCGAGCAGGGCAAAATGACGTCTGGGAAAAGATCCTTGAATCTTACCCTTCCTTTGATACAAATCCCTTTAGAGAGGTGTGTCACAAGGAAATCTTCGGGAAGCTTAAGTTGTCTTTCCCTGATTGGACTTTGGAAGAGGAGAATCTTATTCCAGCAGACCCGAATATTGAGGAGTATTTTGCTGACTCGCCGGCTCTTCCCGAAGAACCTCAACAGCTTGCTTCGGAAAGAGATCCTTATAAAGACTCCTTGGCTGACAATGAGGAAGAATCATAGGAAGTCATTTTTTTTCTTTTTTTGTAAGGGTTGGCCCTCCATGTTCTTAATGAAATGGAAATCGTCTTCTTTATCTCGAACTCTTCCAATGATTGCCTTAATACTTCCTCATCTCATATCCAAAAAACTGTCTTGGGAACAAAACGTAAATGATATAAGTTATCATGTAGATTAACTTGTACGTTAACGGGGTTTAACGTTCGGGATATCATGAAGATGCGTTCGGGAGAGATGTGTTCAGCCTCTGATTACTCCCAACTGCTCCTTCATTTATTGCGAAGTCCAAACGTTTCCCTGCATTTGTATACCCATTACTCCTCCCAAGGAGTTGGAAATACTCTATTATTTAATCGTGGTGCGACGGTTGGCAGTATCCTCATATCAGGTGCATATTGTTCCACGTGGAAACTTTGTTTAATCTTCGAATTTCGAATTTGAAGCGTCGTTTTCCCTTGATCGTTGATCCTGCTTTTTGAAGAATTCGAAGCGTCTCTTCGATCCAGTCCCTTGGTTGCCTTAGGCTTTCAACCATCGCATCCTTCTTTGAGGCTATTTAAGCCCCTCAAGGGTACTTCACCTTTATCTCAATATCTGCAAGTTGTTTCTTTCTGATAGATTTGCAAAATGACATTCCGTCTTCCTTTGCTGTATCCGTACTCTAGTCCTCCAACAATATTTTCGATCAGAATCTGAACGAGTAAGCTCTCTGCTCTGTCTATGTCAAGAATCTCTTCCTCTCCCCGAGTAAGCTCCACAGTATTCATACTTGGGGTTTACTTATGACGGAAGTCCAGAGTAGTTCATGCTTAACAGAGATCTACGGTTTTCCCTTTTCTGTATGATGTTGGATTCTCGTACTAACACTGCTTTTTGTATTTGCAGTGCCTCCCAGAATTAACTTGGACTAAAATTGCCCCTGTACCGATGAAGGTTGCTTCTTCTGAAGTGATTGCCATTGGCGAATCTTCTAAACGTGAGGAGACTACTGTTGGTGAATCTTCAGATCAGATTCCCACAGTTTCTGCTGATGTTTCTCCCACGCTCCCTCTGCCTGAGAGACCGTTCGGTCTTCCAAGGAGGACGTGGCTCCCTCCGTCGTTGATGCCCCTGCTGCAGAGATCGTTCGGTCTTCCTTGATGAAGACCCTTTGGGCATCTGAGGAAGATGCAGTTCCTGCCGGTGCTGCTTCTATTTCCAACTCTAGAGCCTATTTGGCATCTTCCTCCTCTCCTTGTCACATCCTCCCAGCCGGTACCCTATCTGGCATACCCGAGAGTGTGATCCACAGCCCGAAGATCAGGTATCGAGTAATCAACCTCCCACATAAACAATAACATAATCATGAACAATAACAATAAAAGTGCGGAAGATAAACCATAGATCCAAATAAGGAAAGAATGAATCATATATAAATCAGAGTACTAGATATAATCAGAGTGTCTAATCAGATAAGTAAAGTGAGGTGAAATCCCACTCTACAACCAGCGGAAAAGTAGTTCTAAGCAAGATTAAATCTAATCCCAATAGCAGGTACAATGGGTAACTAAATTGTTCTCAACTTTATAGACAACATCCCTATAAGTATAAATCTCATAAACAGCACAAGGACGCTTCCACTCTATGGTCGGACTAAGCATCGTACGGAGCATAACCACTCGCGGGATCTTCAGTGTAATTGTTGTAACCGCAATCACCTTCCTGGAGATATGCTTCTTCTCCTTGCGCTTCTTCATAGGGGCCGTCATGATATTCAGTACCTGTAGAATAGTCTAACAAACATTGTACAATAAAGGAATGAGTCTCAAAGAAACTCAGTAAGGTAGTTAAATCCATAATAACATAAATGGCAGGATTTCAGAACAAACATAAATGCAATATGGTATGAAACAAACAATGAATGTATGAATCTAACTCTATATATGCTGGTCTCTATTGGCAGACATGCTTTAAGTCATAGCACCGTACTTCTTTAGGAAAGTCTCATTCACTCATCATCAGTTGGTAATGGGTCCGGCATCCCTCGGGACATTCCATGGCTGGGGGTATAGGTCACCACTCTCTCACATCACCATTGGTCTAAGTACCGGCGCATGTCAGGGTTAAAGCCTAGCCAAATGCAAGTCTTCTACTCAGTTACATCAAGTCAGATCCAGATACGTCCATTCCTCGTCCCTGACGATCCTTTCCGGTATCCTTCACACTAGAGTCCTCATAGTCCCTGACTACGGACTCATCAACCCTACTGGTCATCCACATATGGTAAACGGGAAGCTCTCACGTCCTCTCACGGGTTGGTTACCGGTCTTGAGCGCCCGTGAGCCCAAGTCTATCCATATGCAACCATCCAATAAATGGCCCCCACAATGTGATTCCTGTCCTCTCACGGGTTGGTTACCGGTCTTGAGCGCCCATGAATCCCCATTGCTACCACGGGTCGTTCGGTCTCAATACCCCTCCGATTAGGGCCTGACATAACGGGACATCCTAGCCCAACACTACTAGACAGTCCTAGATATGTCATCCAACAGTTTAGGAAGGTGTCCAGAGGGCATCTCCGGAAACATCCCATAATATTCCCGTAGTTGTCCAAGGACAGAAGTGTCAAAAGGACACCTCTCCTTTCCAAACCATACTTAAGCATACACATGCATCAATTCATATCATCACATATATGGTAACTTCATATATGGAAAGAAATCAATAATTACAATCACTTTGTATATAACTGGTAAGTAAATCATACATGAGTCAATTCAATATAAATAAGTAATGCTACTGATATCAAGACAGTACTATAGTAGTATAACATTATAAGAATCTAATTAAAGAAATAACTTAACAAGATTCAAATATAGAAACTAAGATATGCAATTTATGTTGTTAAAGAAGTAACCATCCTTACCTTTTATAACTCGCAAAGGAATCCTAAGAAATCAAGTAAGATCTTGACAAACTTGGGAAGAAGGTCCTAAACAAGTGTATACAACATATTAGGAAAGATCCCTAACAGAAAAGATACCAAAACATCCAAAGCAGACCAATTCTGGAGTTGCAGTACTCATTGGTCGAGTGGATTGGTCGACTGGTCTAGTCGACCAATCAGTCGACCAATGCAGACAGTAGCCTATAAAATCAGAGTTTTGAGATATAAAATCCGAATTTGGTGGTTCAAAAGGGTACTAATCAAGGGGTAAACTACATTAGTAGTATCCTAACATATAGGGGATCTCAAAACACTAATCAAATCAAGTCATCAAGATCTAAATTAGGAAACAAAAAGTTACCATAATTAGATCAATCATGGATCTTGAAGAATTCAAGATAGGAAATCAAGACAAGAACAATAGGAGAATGAATCATTGATTCAGGTAAAGGTATCATGAAAAGCATACTTAGATCTTCAAGAAAATAGACCTACGAGCATAAATCTAAATAAGGAAACAAAACCTACCATATATGTAACTATCATGATTCATGAAGAAAACATGGTATGGTAGAAGAGTAACAACTAGAGATTGATAGATCATGGATCATGAAAAGAAAACACAGCAATTGACTACTAACATGATCAATATAGTAGATCCAAGGAGATCAGAATTCAAATCAAAAGATAAACAAAGACTAGATCATGATTTGATCATGATTCCTTCAAAAGCTTGCAATGATCTTGGTTAAGATCATTGCTTTAGCCATTAATCCTTAGGAAGATCATGAGAGACAAGTCCAGAGATGTTTGCAACAGATAATGCAGCATCTCCTCTACTATCTCAACTCAAAAAGGAAAGAAAAACAGAGATGGAGGAGAAGAAGAGAGTGTAGACATACCTTTGATGCAAAAGGAAGAGTTTTGACGAAGATCCGTCAAGAAAATCACCAAGGATGCAAGGGAGATGACTTGCAGAGGTCTTTGGTTTGTTCCAAAGAGTTTGGAGGCAGAAAATACGAAGTAGACTCGAGATTGGACTTAAATAGAGCAAGCAAGACCTAATTGCCAAAGACAGCACTCATTGGTCGAGTGGATTGGTCGACTGGTCCAGTCGACCAATCAGTCGACCAATGCGATAAAGACAATTCCAAAACAGGGAATTGAAGACCCAGATCAAATCCAATCCTAAAGGGGTTTTGCACACATATCAAGTGACTTACCTAATAGGTAGAAATGCCTTCAAACCATGATAGAGAGCACTCCAAGTCCATCAACTAATCCGATCTTCATCAAGATTCAGTTTCCATAAATAGAACTTCATCATCAACTCTCATGGATTCAAAGCCAGACACCAAGTCCTCCACTGGGATGGCCCAAAGCTGACTTCTTACAAATAACAAGGTTTCCGGGTCAAGGTTAGGGCTGGGTTTTACACTCCTTCTCTGGAGCCAGAGGATTTTGCCACTAGGAAGCGCCCTAGTTTGGCAGATGATGTAGCTCATCCTTCTCATGATGTAGCTCATCCTTCTTGTTAGTCGAAGAGGTCTGACTTGGTGATAGGAAATTTTGACAAGGCACTGGAATGGTGCACTGTTGTTCAATGCCTGCCGAGAGTAAAGCCCTCTCCACGATCCAAGACAGTGATTTTATGAAATCATTGGTGATGTAAGTTTTTCTTCATTACCTTTTGTTCTGAAGACACTTTTTTTTTTTTCTTCTCATGACTAACTCTGAAGTCGTTGCAGGAGTCTTACTGGTAATTTCACAACCAAGTGGAAGCAACCTTTAGACTTAGTAGACTGAGTGATGAAGTTTCCAGGCTTCGGGAAGACTCCAAAGCCAAAGACGTTGAGATTGCTCGTCTTGGAAACCTAGCTTGGGAGGTTGCAGGAGAGAAGAATTCCGTGATCGAATGTCTTCGTTCGGATTTGGATGATGCCAAGGAGAAGATCCGCGGCTGGAGCGAGAAGCAGGAAAGTCAGGGGCGAAAGGGTCTGAAGCGTTACCCCAAAGGCAAGTTGTTATCCCTTTGCCCGAGTCTCTCCCCACTGATGTTCGCAGGGCTTGCATCTTCAAGTATTTGCACAGTAAGCCTTTTGTTGATATGCTGAACGCTTATAACTTGCAGGCATACCGGGATGGCAAAAACAAAGTATGGGAATCGATATTGAGGAGAAATCCTTATTTCAACATGACTCCCCACCGCGCCAATTGTCATCCTAAAGTGTTTGCAAAGCTGGGACTTCCTCTTCCTGCCTGGACCAAGGATGCTACAGACCTTCCATCCCCAGATCCAGATATCATGGATTATCTCGAAGATTCCCCTCCTTATTCTCCTCTGAAAGGATTCAGCTATGAAGAACTTGCCCTGAATGCAGGTTTGATCAAAGATCAGACTTCTTCCGGTCAAGCTGGATAAAGAGTATGGAATTGCGGAGGATTTTGTACTTGCAGAATGCTTCGCAATCCCCGTTCTTCTTCTTCTTCTTCTTGAATCTGTATTGCTTCTTGACTCTGTGTTTCTTCTGACAAATCTCATTCGATCTTGTTTAACTTCTTAATGATCACCGACGATGACTTTCTTTTTTGACCGAACGAAGATTGTATCCCAACTCTCATATGTATGCTTGATGTAAAGGTTGGCCCCTTCTGGTCGCTTAAAGAAATAAAGAATTAACTTCATCTTTGACTTTGTCAGTCACTTGAGCCATTGTTGCAATAGGTCTTAGTTGTTCAGAACAATGCCTTTACTTAGAGATTTCCGTAGAAATTCAATAAGTATGAGAAGGAACTCACTCGGGTTTTAAACCGATGCCTTTACTTAGAGATTTCCGGAGAAATTCAATAAGTCTAAGAAGGAACTCACTCGGGTTTTAAACCGATGCCTTGTAAAAGGAACTCACTTGGGTTTTAAACCGATGCCTTTACTTAGAGAAATTCTGGAAAAATTCAATAAGTCTGAGAAGGAACTCACTCGGGTTTTAAACCGATGCCTTGTAGAAGGAACTCACTCGGGTCTTAAACCGATGCCTTGACTTAAGAAATTCCGAAAAAATTCAATAAGTCTGAGAAGGAACTCACTCGGGTCTTAAACCGATGCCTTGACTTAAGAAATTCCGAAAAAATTCAATAAGTCTGAGAAGGAACTCACTCAGGTTTTAAACCGATGCCTTTTGATTTTGTCGCTGGATTTGTTCTTGAGTGTGTTGTATGATGCCCCCAATCAAAAGACAGTATGGTGAAAACCAATAATTGTATTGATTAAGTTGTAATTTGTTACATCAAGAATGAAAATGATAATCTTCAAGGATAATATTTCTTCAGATGTCTGGCATTCCACGAACGATCCAACTCTTTCTGGGTTGTCATGTTCTTTAGCTTATAGGCTCTCGAACCGACTGGTTTAATAACCATATATGGTCCTTCACATAAAGGGTCCAATTTCCTTTGATGACGTGGATCTGAAGCTAAGGTATTTTTCAATACCATTTCTCTTGCTGAGTACCGACAATTCTTTACTCGGGAATTATAATGTGACGCTATCCTCCGTTGATAATGTTGAGTTCGTGCTATTGCTTTTGCACGAACCTCATCCAATAAATCAAGGCTATCAAGCAGTCCTTGTTCATTCGCTTTTTCTTTGAATTCTCTGTCCCGTAGTATTCCAGCCATTACTTCCACAGGTGCCAATGCTTCAGATCCGTAGGCCAGTTTAAAAGGTGTTTCTCCTGTAGGTGTCCTAACTGTAGATCGGTAGGCCCACAGTACATTCTGCAATTCTTCAACCCAAAAGGCTTTATCAGCTTCGGGTCTTCTCTTTATTCCCTCAAGTAGTGTTCGGTTTGTAACCTCTACTTGACCATTGCTTTGGGGGTATGCCACTGATGACATACGATGCTTAATCAAATAAGTTCCACAAAATTGCTCAAATTGTGGACAGTCGAATTGGGTGCCATGATCGGTAACGATTATTTTTGGCATTCCAAACCTATATATAACTGACTCGAGCATTAATTTCTCCACCTTTCTTTCAGTGATGGTTGCCAGGGCGCTAGCCTCGACCCATTTGGTAAAGTAGTCGATTGCTTCTATAAGATACTCTCTTCCGCCTGATGCCTTGGTGAATTTGCCATGATATTGATTCCCCACATAGCAAAAGGGATGGGATCTAAAATCGAAGTCATGGTTTCAGCTGGGCGTTTAGATACCGTAGCATGGATTTGATAGTTGCTACATCGGCGAACATATTCCATAGCAGCTTGTTGGAGCTTAGGCCAATATAACCCAAGCCTCAGAATTTTGTGTGCCAGGGCTCGACCGCCCATGTGAGCACCACAAATTCCTTCATGCACCTCAGCCAGGGCTGATTCCGATCCCTTGGGACCCAAACATCTCAAGAGGGGTCTAGAGTAAGATCTTCAGTACAGCCTTCCATTCTGCATAATGAATCGCACTGATCGTACTTTGATTAATCTTGCCTCTTTCGGATCCTCTGGTAGTTTATCATCTCTCAGATATTCAACTATTGGATCCATCCAACAACGCTCCGCTTCAATATAGGAAATTTCCTTCTTGTGATAACTTGGAAATGTTATCTCTTCTATGTAGACCGAAGGGTCTAAATTCTTTTCTTTAGCATTGGCTAATCGGGATAGCTCATCTGTCATTGTATTTTCTTTTCTTGGAATCTGACATACTTTCAGATTCCTGAACTCTTTCTGCAATACTTGCATAATCTCTTGATATTTCTGTAACCGGGGTTCCTTAACACCATATTCCCCTTGTACTTGGTTGACAATAAGCTGAGAGTCACTATAAATAGTTATGTGAAACCCAGCCCTAACCTTGACCTGGAAAACCCTGTTGTTTGTAGGTCCGACAACCTGAAGTAAAGCGAGTAGTCAGCTATGGGCCATCCCAGTGGAAGACTTGGTGACTGGCTTTGAATCCATGAGTGTTGATGACAGTGTTCTATTTATGGAAACTGAATCCTGATGAAGATCGGATTAGTTGATGGACTTGAAGTGCTCTTTATCATGGTTCGAAGGCATTTCTACCTATTAGGTAAGTCACTTGGTGTGTGTGCAAAACCCCTTTATGTTTGGATTTGATCTGAGCCCTCAATTCCCCGTTTTGGACTTGCTGTTCTGATTGGTCGACTGGACCAGTCGACCAATCCAATCGACCAATGGGTTCTGTTTTTGCTAATTAGGTCTTGCTTGCTCTATTAAGTCCAATCTCTAGTCTACTTCGTATTTTCTGCCTCCAAACTCTTTGGAACGAACCAAAGACCTCTACCAGTCATCTCCCTTGCATTCTTGGTGTTTATCTTGACGGATCTTCGTCAAAACTCGTGTTCTTACACAAAAAGGTATGTCTATACTCTCTTCTTCTTCAACATCTTTGTTTTCTTTCCTTTTTGGGTTGAGACAGTAGAGGAGATGCTGCATTCTCTGTTGCAAACATCTCTGTACTTATCTCTCATGATCTTCCTAAGGATTAATGGCTAAAGCAATGTTCTTAATCATGGTCATTGCAAGCTTTTGAAGGAATCATGATCTAAATCATGATCTTGTCTTCATTCATCTTTGATTTAAATTCTGATCTTCTCAGATTTATTTTATTGATCATATTAGTAGTCAATCGCTGTGTTTTCTTTACATGATCCATGATCTATCAATCTCTAGTTGTTTCTCCTTTATCATACCATGCTTTCTTCAAGAATCATGACTGATACATCTATGGTAAGTTTTGTTTCCTTATTTAGATCCATGTTCTTCAGTCTTAGATCTATTTTCTTGAAGATCTATGCATGCCTTTCATGATTTCTTTATCAAAATCAATGATCCATCATCCAATTGTTCTATTATGGTAACTTTTGTTTCCTAATTTGTAACTTGAAAACTTGATTCTATTAGTGTTTTGAAGTCCTCTATATACTAGAATGCTACCATTGTAGTTTACCCCTTGTTTGGTACCCTTTTGAACCACCAAATTCGGTTCTTTATTCTCAAAATTCTGATTTTGAAGGCCACTGTCTCTGTTGGTCGACTGAGACAGTAGACCAATCCAATCGACCAATGAGTACAGCAACTCCAGATTTGGTCTATTTTGGATGTTTTGATATCTTTCCTTTTAGGGATCTTTCCTAATATGTTGTATACACTTGTTTAGGACCTTCTTCTCAAGTTTGTCAAGATCTTAGTTGAATTCTTAAGATTCCTTTGCAAGTTATATAAGGTAAGGATGGTTACTTCCTTAACAACATAAATTGTATATCTTAGTTTCTATATCTGAATCTTGTTAGTTTATTTTTTTAATTAGATTCTTACAATGTTATACTACTATTGTACTATCTTGATATCAGTAGCATTACTTATTTATATTAAATTGACTCATGTATGATTTACTTACCAGTTTTATACAAGTTTAATGTTATTATTCATTTCTTTCCATATATGAAGTTACCATATATGTGATGTTATGGATTGATGCTTGTGTATGCTTAAGTATGGTTTGGAAAGGGGAGGTGTCCTTTTGACACTTCTGTCCTTGGACAACTACGGGAATATTATGGGATGTTTCAGGAGATGCCCTTTGGACACCTTCCTAAACTGTTGGATGACATATTTAGGATTGTCTAGTAGTGTTTGGCTAGGATGTCCCATTATGTCAGACCCTAATCGGAGGGGTACTGAGACCGAACGACCCGTGGTAGCAATGGGGATTCGTGGGCGCTCAAGACCGGTAACCAATCCGTGAGAGGACATGGATCACATTGTGGATACTCGAAAGAGGCCATTTATCGGTAGGGTTGCATATGGTTAGACTTGGGCTCATGGGCGCTTAAGACCGGTAACCAACCTGTGAGAGGACGTGAGAGCTTCCCGTTTACCATATGTGGATGACCTATAGGGTTGATGAGTCCGTAGTCAGGGACTATGAGGACTCTAGTGTGAAGGATACCGGAAAGGATCGCCAGGGGCGAGGAATGGACGTATCTAGATCTGACTTGATGTAACTGAGTAGGAGACTTGCATTTGGCTAGGTTTTGACCCTGACATGCGCCGGTACTTAGACCAATGGTGATGTGAGAGAGTGGTGACCTATACCCCCAGCTATGGAATGTCCCGAGGGATGCCGGACCCACTACCAAAAGGCGTTGTGTGATGAGACCTTCCTAAAGAAGTACGGTGCTATGACTTAAAGCATGTCCGCCAATAGAGACCATCATACATAGAGTTAGAATCATATTGCATCATGTGTTTCATATCATATAGCATTTTACTTTGCTTTGAAATCCTGCTATATATGTTGTTATGGATTAACTGCCTTACTGAGTTTCTTTGAAACTCATTCCTTTTGTACAATGTTTTGTTAGACTACTCTACAGGTTCTGAGTATCATGACTGCTCGTATGAAGAAGCACAAGGAGAAGAGGCATATCTCCAGGAAGGTGATTGCGGTTACGACAATTACACTGAAGATTCGCGGGTGGTTATGCTGCGTACGATGCTTAGTCCGACCATAGAGTGGAAGCGCCCTTGTGCCGTTTTTTGAGATTTATACTTATAGAGATGTTGTCTATAAGATTGAGAACAATTTAGTTACCTATTGTACCTGCTATTGGGATTAGATTTCATTCTGTTTTTTTCTTTTAGAACTACTATTCCATTGGTTGTAGAGTGGGATTCCGCCTCACTTTACTTATTGATTTAGACACTCTGATTATCTTTCGTACTCTGATTATATACATGGTGTATTCTTTCCTTATTTGGATCTTTGGTTTATCTTTTGCACATTGATTATTATTGTTCATGATTATGTTATTGTCTATGTGGGAGGTTGATTACTCGATACTTGGTCTTCGGGGCTGTGGATCACACACTCGAGTATGCCAAGTAGGGTACCGGCTGGGTGGATGTGACAAGTTATGTCTGCTATTGCTAATGCTTTTGACAATTTGAGTCCAGCTATAAGGGCTTCGTACTCTGCCTCGTGATTACTCGCTTCGAATGCAAATCTCAATACATACCGAATAATAAATCCTGCCGGACTCTTCAGGAGAATTCCAGCCCTTGCTCCATCCTTGTTACTCGAACCATCCACATATACCTCCCACACTGTCGGGATAGTGGGTTCGGTAGCTTCTTCCATGGGTGCAGTAGTTTCTACCACAAAGTCGGCTAGTGCTTGAGCTTTGATTGTCGTCCGAGGCTTAAAGCTTACTTGGAACTCGCTGAGTTCAACCGACCATGCCACCATTCTTCCAGACAAATCAGGTATACGAAGAACATTACTATGGGGAAAAGTAGTAAATACCTCAATGGAATGAGTATGAAAATATGGCCGGAGTTTCATAGCCGCTATCATAAGATCTAGAACCTGCTTCTTGATCTGAGAATACCGTGTCTCCGCGTCAAGTAGTACGTGGCTGACATAATAAATTGGCCATTGCTTCTTGTCCTTTTCCCGAACGAGTACTGTGCTGACTGCCGAAGGGGATGTTGCTCAATATAGCTGCAAGATTTACCCCTTCTCGGGTCGAGATAATAGTGGTGGTCTTCCCAGTGTCTCCTTCCATTCTTCGAAAGCTTTCTGACATTCCTCAGTCCACTTTGCCTCCTTGCTGCCCCTCAAGTCTTTGAGAGCTTTAAAAAAATGTAGGCACTTTTCTCCAGATTGTGAGATGAAACGATTTAAAGTGACTACTCTTCCCGTTAAGCATTGTACATCCCGGACAGTTTTGGGGGCTTCCATATCAATTAAAGCCTGTATTTTGGTAGGATTAGCCTCAATACCCCTTTGTGATACCATGAAGCCCAAGAATTTGCCTGAAGAAACTCTGAATGCACATTTCTCCGTATTCAGCTTCATTTGGTATTTTCGCAGCACTGAAAATACCTCCGTTAAATCTTCAATATGCTTAGCCTTTGCAATGCTCTTTACTAGCATATCGTCAACATAAGCTTCGACATTTTTCCCAATCAAGTCCTTGAAAATTTTGTTGACGGCCCTCTGATAAGTAGCTCCTGCATTCTTTAGGCCGAATGGCATGACTTTATAATAAAAACTTTCATGATCAGTCATTAAAGCCGTAAACTTTTCATCCTCCTCGTTCATGAGGATCTTATTATACCCTGAGTAGGCATCCATGAAACTCAAGGTTTCATATCCTGCAGTTGCATCTATCAACAGATCAATCCTAGCCAACGGGTAACAATCTTTAGGACAAGCCTTGTTGAGGTTTGTGTAATCTGTACACATCCTCCACTTCCCGTTTGTCTTTTTGACCATCACTACGTTGGCCAACCAGATTGGGCATTCAATTGGTTCGATGAAACCATAACTCTTTAGTTTTTCAACCTCGCCCCAAACGGCTTCATATTTTTCCATGGAGAAATTTCTCCTTTTTTGGATAACTGGTTTCACCTTTGGGTCTATCCAAAGTTTGTGCTCAACAACATGCCGATCAATTCCTGGCATGTCATCTGCAGACCACGCGAACATGTCACTATTTTGTTGAAGAAAAGACTTCAACTCCCCTTTGAATTCTTCCAGCTGCTCAGACTCGATATAAGTAACTCTTTTTTCATCACCGGGATACAACTGGATTTGCTCCAGCTTTTCTACTGGCTCGGGCCTTTGCATTTCTGCTTCATCCCGATCATCTCGTACTTCAATTGGTAACGCCGTTACCTTTCTCGGACCTTCCTTGTCTTTCAGATATGCAACATAACATTGCCAAGAAATTCCCTGGTCAGATGAAACTTGACCGACTCCCATCTCAGTCGGGAATTTTATTTTGAGGTGCTTCGTTGAAACGATAGCACCTAATTTCGACAAAGATGGTCTCTTAAGGATTACATTGTAAGCAGGGAGATCCCGAACCACCAAGAAATTTACCCGAACGGTGGCTTCCTTTGGGAAGCTTCCAATTGACAGATCCAACTGGATCGATCCTTCCGCTATTGCAGATGATCCTGCAAAGCCATATAGATGCGTGGATGATGGCTCCATCAAGTCTTCATCCACCTTAAGTTTCTGATAGGCTGCATAAGATAATAAGTCTGCAGCAGACCCGGTGTCAACTAACACCCTGTGTACTTCTTGGCGTGCAATCTCTACCTGGATGACTATGGCGTCATCATTGAGGTAAACAAACGCCTCTTTCATCTTCTTCGCCAAAGGTGATCGAACCCTCACCATTTGGCCTTTTACGCTTTTGTGTCTCTCCGGTCCCAACAAACTTGGATTTTGCTTTCAGCTTCCGGAGTGATTCAGGCTTGGGACCTCCAACGGTTGTAAGGATCGGTGACCGAGTAGCATCAATCACCTCCTTACCCTTCTTAGATTTAGGAGCCTCCTTCGTTTGATCTGGGCTAACCGAACGGTCCCTTTTTACTGCTGCATCGCGTGGTTCCTCTCGCCTTCTACTGACAAAATTGGACAAATGTCCCTGGGATATCAATCTTTCGATATCCGCCTTTAAATGTCTACAATCATTGGTATAATGACCGTAATCTTTGTGGAAACAGCAATACCTTTTTCAATCTTGTTCCCTAGGTTTAGTAGGAAGCTTCGGAGGCCACTTCAAGATATTCCGTTTCTTGATAATGTTTAAAATTTTAGCCCGAGGAATATTTAATGGAGTATACTCACTTTTGTCAAGAGATCTCTGCCGCCATGCCTGAGGAGGCTTTCCAACTCGATCCTAAATATTCTGCCTTGGCTTCTGTTTGTTTTCAGGAGCCTTCTGCTCTTTCACGGAGGCTTTATTATCCCCCTAGCAGGCGTCTAAGATTTCCGTGACTTCCGCCTGTTTTTGGCATCTCTGTACCAATTCAGCATAAGTTGTAGGCATGTCTTGAAGTAATAACTCCAAGAGTCTTCGATTAGTGAGGCCAATGAACAAAGTAGTTTTAGCTACTTGCTCATCTAGGTTTTCTATCTCCATTGTAACCCTGTTGAATCTTTTCAGGTATTCCCGAATCGATTCACTCTTTCCCTGTCTAATGGTAAACAATGTCTCCTCGGTCTTCTTGATCTAGATTCCACTCTGGAATCGCCCTATGAATTTGCGTGCCAACTCATCGAAATTCACGATCCTTCCTGAAGGGAGGTTCGAGGACCATTTCTATGCAGCTCCAATTAAAGATGAACCAAAGACCCTGCAAAGAATTTCATTAGAATTACCTGCAACTGCCATAGTCTGCTGATAATAATTGATGTGGGCCGTGGGATCTTTGGAGCCATCGAATGTAGAAAAAGTTGGCAAATGGAAATTATGAGAAAATTGATATCCCGCAATAGGCTCGGCAAATGGAGTTTTTCGAATAACCGAATAGATATCGTTAGTTATCCTTCCTCTCGCCAATTGCCCGAGCTTTTGATTGATATTAGCCAATTCTTGACCAATATGTGCTGACCGATCTTCAACAACACGATCACGGCCCTGAACAACACGATCATTATCACGAACAACGCGCCTAACAGTTGGTGAGTGAGTTCTCACTCCTGTAACCAACCTTGTATTCAAATCAGTAGTACTCCCTTGCGGTTCGTCAAACCGATCGTCACGCCTAGGGAGATTTTCAGTTCTCCTAGGTACTCGGTCGCCTTCTCGGAAGTTTTGACTGACGTTTTGTTCATCAATTAGTCTCCAATCCTGCTGCGATGCCTGCCTTCCTGCATCACGACGATCAAGCTCTTGTGGTACCACCACTTGTCTGGTCAGCACACGGAGTGCCTAACTTACCTCCAACATCTGGAGTTTCAGTTGATCCAATTGATGCTGGAGTGAATCTGGAGGATTATTACCTCCTTGACCACCATCTACTTCGAGCAGTCGACTTCCCTGAGGAATATCCGGATTGTTTACTCTAGGAATTTGGACGCCAGTATCTCGCTGTGCAGCAGCTGCAGCTGCTGCTGCCGCTGATCTAGTCACCATAGCTTTCTGAAACAATTCCCACAGACAGCACCAAATGATGTGTCCAAAATCTGCTCAGCCCTTAGATCTCCTGAGAATGACCTGCAAAATAAAGCGTCATATGTGGCCCGACCGCTGGGGTCCGGAGTCCACCTCCGAAGGCTAAGTCAGTTGATGAACTTAATCACAAAGGGCTCTGCTAGAGCATAGAGCTAAGGAATGAATAACAAGAATATGATTCAGATAGTAAGCATCTGAATGTTTTCGTTCGTCCCACCTTGTGGGTAGGTTGATGTCTTATATAGAGTGTACCTTCGAATCTTCTTCTTTGGATGTATTTGAGCCTTCTTCGGATAGTCGTTGGATCTTAACAGATAGATCCGTTGAGTGATAGACTTCTACTAGTTTGGACTAGTAGATGACTCCTAGGATAACCCGACTGTTATCTGATGGTTATCCATATGATAGCGATGACTGATAGCCGCCGAATTCTGCTAGCCGTCATTAGGTTGATTAACCTACTCCGAAAGTATCGGATTAGGGCGTGCTTGTGGCTGATTTAGTTTTCTTCCTCAGCAAGCTACCTCATGGACCCGGCTCGCTCGGAAGCGAGTCGATTCCCTTCATCCCGACCGGAGTCAAGGGTCGAACCAAGAATGAACCAAATTCAATCATATTTTCTCTGTATCAGTGATATTTCTCTAAATGGGGTTGAAATTTTTTATTGATTTGCCCTAAAATATATTTATACATGAGCACTGCTATTTTTTAGGGGGTGGGAGGGAGGTATGGTTGGGGTTTATTCTATATTGTGTCAAATGCAAAGGCTCTAAAATTATGAGTTTTAAACTTATAATCAAGGTCCAAAATGTCAGACTGTGTCGCCATGTCGGTGGCTAGCGACACCATTGACACGACGACATAGCTGAAATTTCGGGCAATTTTTTATAGAGGTTTGATGAAAAATTGACCCCTTGTTTCGAGGGGCATTTGGGGTCATTTTGATTTGAATTTTGACAGGTAGCCTAATTTGAGGCCAATAAACACATCGGGAGTGTTATTTTGACATAAACTAATGTTCCTAATTGACACACGTCCGACTGTATGCAGGCGAAAGCTGCGAAACTAGAAGTGTGGAAACTCTTATAAACCAAATCATTTAAAGTCTACAATTCATTATACAAGTATATAGATTTATCAAATCATCTCAAAATCTCCAATTCTCAATTCCACGTATTGTGCCTAGGTGGATCCAACTCCCATTGATTGTGCTCTCTCCAACCCATCCTTGCCCCCAACAAATTTACATATTGATTCCATCTTGATTGATAGAAACAACATGATATCTTGCAATAACGAAGCAAGATGTACTTGTAGATGTCGAAGATTGGACCCAAATATGGTGAAAAGGGCAAGAAATAAGAGAGAGACGCACGGGAGAAGTTTGGAGAGGAGAGAGAGAGAAAATCAGAGTGAAATTCGGTCGAAAATTTGATCGAATATTCAATATATCGTCAATATTTTGAATAAATCATGTCACTCCCTAGCGACAGGGTGATATATCACCCTATGTTGGTGATATATCGTTGACACTTTGTTCTATGCTTATAATCTGAATTTGAAGAATTCGAAAAAAAGAAAAAAAAAGGAAAACACTGTTTATAATCTGAATTACAAACTCTATAAGAAAAAAAGTGGAAAATGGCCATTATGTCTCATACGCTTGAGCTCTTGCCTACCTCGATGGGCATTGCTACTTAAGCTTTAAAGAGGAATGACATGTCAACAAAACCATTACTCCTTTAGTATTGTTGTGGAGGCTAGTCAACCCGAGAGCCCCCTGGGGTAATGGAGAGCCCCTTGGGGAGAACCATTTACACCCCATTGAGGTAATGGCGAACCCCTCAAGAAGAACCATTTACACCCCCTCAGGGTAATGGAGAGCCCTTCAGGAAGAACCATTTACCCCCCCCCCCTCAGGGGTAATGGAGAGGCCTATGGGAAGAACCACTTACACCCCCTCGAGGTAATGGAGAGCCCCTCGAGCAACTCCATAAAACTACCTTGGGAAGTTGGAGAACCTCTCCCCTAGAGGATCCCTTGAGAATCACTCAAGATACATTCGTTAACTGAAAGAACGCCCAATACTAAGTCTAAAGAGGAGCATTGAAGACAACCAAGTCAGAAGGGTCAGTTAGAGATAAAACCCATCATGCCCACTCCGAAACATGGGGAAGTGGATGATGGAGTAATGGCTCCATTAGTTTCACTAAGAAAAGGAACATGCTTCTTAAGGCAACTCGCCCCAATCTTCAATCAATGTGCAAAATCGACAGAGGAGCCACCCCTAAATAACCACTATATAAACTCCATCCTAAGATGGGTAAGGTACGGGATTCTACTAACTATCATTCTATATGCTTTGAGAACCCTCTCAGAGCCTTCTATTGTTGCCTAGACTTAATTGAGTGTCGAAAGTGGACCCCCAACCAACTCAAGGTCGGGCCGCTCTAATTTCCTTTGTGAGTGCAAGTATCACAACTACTCAATTCACATTGGAGAAGCTCTCAAGAGGTCGTCCAACTACTCAGTTGACGTGAAGAAGGTCTAGACACAACAAATTCGAATAAAGGATAGATCTACTCGAAGGAGATGATGTGAATATTGAATCATTAGAATTTTTAGGCTTTTGTTTCATGTTGATGTTTTAGGCTTCTTAAGGATAAAATTCAGATATAGATCTTCCCAAAATCGGATTAAAATTGGGAGATTAAAAGTCAAATTCGGACTTAGTAGTAGTCTAGAACAAGGGCGGTTGCTTATGGTGGTCGCTTGGCCAACCAACTACCCCAAGCGACCGGCTGGGCCACAGTGGCTCTGTGAAGTTGGTCTTTGCTCTGATTTGACTCATGTCTTCTATATATATTTGCAACTCTACATAAAAGTGACCTCTAAGGTTTATTGGAACTGTTGTCATCCACCCAGATGGTACCCTATCTGGCATACCCGAGTGTGTGATCCACAGCCCTGAAGATCAGTATCGAGGAAATCAACCTCCCACATTCACAATAATATAATCAAGAACAAGACTAAATCAAGGTTATCAATATTGTTTAGAAGATCAAAGCAATGTAACGAAATAACATCAGAGTGCGGAAATGATACCAATATATATATAATCAAAAGGTAGAGTGAGGTGGAATCTCACTCCACGGTTATAGCGGAAATGTAGCTCAAAAGTCAAACAGAAGATTACAACCGATTCCAAAGAAAAGAAAGAAAGAAGTAATCAAACTAAACTAGAGTTTCATCTACTTTATACAGAATGTCTTCATAAACATAAACTTCCGAAATTAAGCACGGCCGCTTCCATTCCACGATAGGGCTAATCATGGTACATAGCATGATCACACAAGAGATCATCACCGAGATCTTTGTAACTACCTACACCTTGCGTGAAGTATGCTTCATCAGCTTGTCCTTCCTTGTACTAGCCGTCATAGTCATCAACACCTGTAGTATAATCTAACAAAAGATATTTTCACGAAAGGAGTGAGTTCAAGAGAACTCAGCAAGGCAAGTTATTCCATAACAACATAAATAACATGATAACAGACAAACAATGCATGTATGAGTCTAACTCTATGTATGCTGGTCTCTATAGGAAGACATGCTTTAAGTCATTGCACCATACTTTTTTGGGTAGGTCTCAAATCACTCTCCCTCAACCATCTTGATATCTTGGGCTCTCCAGTGGTAATTGGGTCTTGCATCCTTCTCGAACATTCCATGGCTAGGGTTTAGGTCACAACTCTCTCACATCACCATTGGTCTAAGTATTGGCACATGTCAAGGTAAAGCTTAGCCAAATGCAAGTCATCTACTTGGTTATATCAACTTAGATCCAGATACTTCCATTCCTCACCCGGGCGATCCTTTCCGGTATCCTTCGCACTAGAGTCAGCGTATCCTATGGCTACAACCAACTCGGACTGCGGACTCATTAACCCTATTGGTCATCCACAAATAATAGACAGGAAGCTCTCATGTCCTCTCACCGGTTGGCTACCAGTCTTAAGAGCCCATGAGCTCAAGTCTACTAAGTGCGACCCTACCAATGAATGGCCTCTCAAGAGTATCCACAATGTGATTTATGTCCTCTCACGAATATGACTCACCGATCTTGAGCGCCCATAAATTCCCATTGCTACCACAGGTTACTCGGTCTCAATACCCTTCCGAATCGGGTCTGATATAACAGTGAATCTTAGCCAAACACTGCTAGACAAGTCCTAGGTATGACAACCAATAATTCGGGAAAGCGTCAAAGGGCACCATCAGGAATATCCCATACTATTCCCAATGATGTTCAAGGACAGAAATGTCAAAAGGACATTCCCCAATCCCAAATCATACCTAATCAATCACATTCCCAATTTAGTCATAACATACACAATTGATATCTCATCATATGAAAGAATACATGAAAACAAGATCAATTGAATATGCAACATATATGAGTAAGAGTCCATACATGATCAAGTACATAAAGAAAATGTAAAAGTAAGATCCTATTGTACTTACAGTAGTCATATCATAATTAGAAACTACAATATCAATAGTAAATCTAGGTGTTTCCCAATTTATAAACCAGGGTTCACGAAATCTATGTTAATATGGAAACAACTGTCCTTACCTTAAATAGATTTGAAGATATTCCGGACGAACAAGAGAATGAATCCAAAGTTAGCAAACAAACCCTAAACAAGCATTAAAGAATCATTAGGAAGCAATCCTAAAAGAATACACATCAAACGGATCAAGACGGACAGAGAAATCCCTTGCTGTCATGCTGGGAAGACTGGTTGGGTTGATTGGTCCAGTCTACCCAAGCAATCGACCCAATGAACAGTACGCATCCAAAAACTGATTTTTGATCCAAAACCTATTCTACAAGATTCGGAACAAAACGAAACTTGGAGGGAATCTCTAAAACAGTAATCTAAGACTAACTAGCATAGATTAGACATCAAATGACGATTAAAAACAATACTTAATAATTTAGAATCTTACTTTCTAATTTGATGAAATCATAGTTTTCAATGAAAACAAGCTATGAATTCAAGAGAAGAAATAGAGATGATGAGATCTCATTCTAGTAGATTAACACAGTAAATCATGGATATTGATGCGTCCAAAATCTGCTCAGCCCTTAGATCTCCTGTAGATGACCTGCAAAAACGAACGTCAGATGTGGCCCGACCGTTGGGGTCGGGAGTCCACTCCGAAGGCTAAGTGAGTTGATGAAATGATCATAAATTGCTCTGCTTGAGCACAGAGCTAAAGAATGAATGATGAGAATACGATTCAGATTGTATGTATGTATTTCTATCTCCTTTCCTACCTTGTGAGTAGGTGATGTCTTATATAGTGTGTACCTTCAAATCTCCTTCGTTGGATGTATTTGAGCCTTCTTCGGATAGCCGTCAGATCTTAACGAATAGATCTGTTAATGATAGATCCGTTTGAGATTTGGCTAATAGATAACTACTTCGATAATATGATCATTATATGGTAGTTATCCATATGATAACGATCGGTATCTTGCACAAATGTTGTTAACCATCTCCTTGATGATTAGTCCATTCCGATTATAGCGGATTTGGGCGTATCTGTTGACTGAGTTAGTTTACTTCCTCCACAAGCTACCTTTTGAACCCGGCCCGCTCGGAAGCGAGTCGATTCCTTTCTTCCTGACCGGAGTCGACGGTCGAACCAAGGATGAACCCGGTTCGATTATATTTTCTCTGTATCAGATATGAATAATCATGAAGATGCATCTATAATGCTAGAGAAATCAAATCAAGAATATGATCATAGTTTCATGAAGAAATCATGGGAATCATGGTTAAGATTGAATATGAAGATCATAGCATGAAAGAATGGATGGAGATTGTAGAAGAGATGATTGCAAGGATGCAGCATCTTCTTCATAATCTCAGTACAGAGAATAGATCATAGTAAGAGTAGATCAATACCATACAAGAGCGATTACTAACCTTTGATTGAAGAACAAGAGAGGAAACTTGAGAGTTTGCAAGAGTTCTTCACCAACACCAAGGAGAGGCTTTGAGAGGAGTTCTCCACTTTCTCTAGGGGTTTTAGAAACAAAGGAGGCTAAGAAAACACAAAGTTCTATTATATAGAGCATCATAAATCTAAACAAAGGATCTTGCACAGATTATGTCTTTGTGGTCGATTGGCTGGGTCGATTGGCCCAATCGACCCAGGTTGTCAGCAAAGCCTGAAACAGGGAATTGAGGGCCTAACTCTTATCGAAATCAAATGGGCTTCTAACAACACAACCTACAACTCACCTAGCATGGAGGAATGCCTTCAAATCATGTCCAACCAAGCTCTAAGGTCATCAATCAAACTTCTCTTCTTTAAGGTGTAGTCTCTTTTCTAATTCCATAAAAGTCTCCAAGTATGGGGCATCATCGTCAATCTCCATAGGTTCGGAGTCGAACACCATATCTTCCACTACTATGGCCCATAGTTGGGTTTCACTTCTACTTCGGGCTTTCGGACCTACGAACAATAGAGTTTCCGGGTTAAGGTTAGGGCCAGGTTTCACATTCCCCCTTCGTCCTCGAAATTGAAAGCATACCTGAGGTACCAAAAAGATAAAGAAACTTCTCCTTCATATCTTCTTCCTTTTCCTAAGATGCTTCTTTAGAGGTATGGTTCTTCCATTGACTCTTTACCAAAGGAATGGTACAATTCCACAACTGTTTGTCCTTTCTATCTAGGATTTTGCCCGGTTCTTCTTTATAAGAAAGATCAGCACTAAGTCCTTTGGGTTCTTGCTGTAGTATGAGTTATAGATTCTCTACATACGTTCGAAGCATCAAAACATGAAACACATTATGAGTTTTAGCAAGTGATGGAGGTAAGGCCAAACGGTATGCGACGGGTCCAATCCTTTCAAGAATCTCATAAGGTCCAATGAACCGAGGGCTAAGCTTCCTTTGACATTAAACGTCATTACACCTTTCATAGGTGACACCTTTAGGAAAACGTTCTCGCCAACTAGAAATTTCAAATCTGACCTTCTTCTATCAGCATAAGATTTTTGTGAAACCGAGCCCTGACCCTAATCCGAAAACTATGTTAATTGTAGGTCCAGTGACCCGAAGTAAGGCAAGAAGTCATCTTTGGGCCATTTCTGTTGAAGACTTGATGGCTGGATTGGAATCCATGAGTGTTGATGCTAGTGTCCCAATGGTGGAAACTGCACCCGGATGAAGATTGGATTAGTTGATGGTCTTGGAGTGGTCTCTGTATTGACTTTAAGGCATTTCTAACTCCTAGGTATGTCACTCTAGGTGTGTGCAAAACCCCTTGATGTTTGGACTTGATCTGAGCCTTCAATTCCCTGTTTTGAAGTTGCTGTCTTGATTGGTCGACTCATTGGTCGATTGGACCAATCGACCAATTGATTCTGTTTTTGAAATTTGAATCCTGTCTCTTCTATTTAAGTCTAATCTCGGGAATACTCCGCCTCCTCTGCCTCCTAAGCCTCTGGAACGAGTTAGAACCCTAATCTAACCCATTCCCTTGCATTCTTTGGTGATCTCTTACAAAGACTTGAAGAATTCTTCATCTTTCTACGGCAAAGGTATGATTTCACTCACTCTCTCTTCTATCTCTGAATTTCTTTCTTTTATTCTGTTTTTCATTGAGATCAGAAAGATGATGAAGCATTCTTGTAATCATCAATTCTCTGATCTCACCATATTCTTTAAGACTCATGATCATCATCATGTTCTTAGACCCTACCTATTGAATTCTTGAAAACCTAACCCTAATCCTTTGAAACCCTAACCTGTGTGATTTTCTGGAGAACTTTTGGTAACCTACCTTGTGAAAGGGAAATCCTTTTTGGGTGACCTTGTGTTAACCTAAAATTTAATCATCTATATTTTCCTGTTTTGATTTGTCTTTGTTCATCCAGATCTCACAATTATTGTCCAGGGAGCCAAAAGGGTGAAACCCTAATTTTCTTGGATCAAACCCAGGAATCCCCTTGTTGATCATGTTAACCCAATTATTATGTTTTCTTTACTAGATCTGAATTCTTTCATATCCTAGTTCATTATCTTTAATTTTTCTATTTTTCCCTCCTAACCTATGTTCAACCTAATTAGGTTAACCTCATGATTTCTAGGTTGTAACTTGAGAACTTGTTTTGATCCTCTATACCCTAGAATACCACCATAATAATTCCCCTCTGATTTCTACCCTTTTGAACCATCGAATTCGGCTCTGGATTCCCAAAATTCGGATTCTTGTAGGCCACTGTCTGCATTGGTCGACTCATTGGTCGACTGGTCCAACAGACCAATCAATCGACCAATGAGTACAGCAACCTCAATCTTGGTCTGTTTCGATTGATTTATGATCTTTTCCTTTATGCATCTTTCCTAACATGTTGTGTGCACTTGTTTAGGACTGTCTTCTCAGGTTTAGTCAAGATCATACTTGATTCTTTAAGATCCCATCCAAGTTAGAAGGTAAGGACAGTTAATTCCTTAACTACATAGATTGCTTGTTCTCTGGTTTCTACTTTATGAAACTATGAGATTACCTACTGTTATTGTATTTTAATTCTGATCTCCTACTGTGGGAACAGTAGCACTTGTTTATATCATCTTTTTCATTATTTATGTTATATGAATTACTTATTACTGCTTAATCTGATGTTGCTTTTACATTCTCTTTTATATGATGAACTACTGGTTGTGTATGTCATGACTGATCTGAGAATGTGTTTGATTAAGTTTGGTTTGGGATTGTGAGGTGTCCTTTTGACACTTCTGTCCTTGGACATTATCGGAAATAGTATGGGATGTTTCCGGGGTTGCCCATCGACGCTTTCCCGAATCAATGATTGTCATACCTAGGGATGTCTAGCAATGTTTGGCTAGGATATACCCCTGTTATATCAGACCCGATTCGGAAGGGTATTGAGACCGAACGACCCGTGGCAGAAATGGGGATTCACGGGTGCTCAAGACCGGTAACCAACCCGTGAGAGGACGGGAATCACATTGTGGGGGCCATTTATTGGAGGGTTGCATATGGCTAGACTTGGGCTCATGGGCGCTCAAGACCGGTAACCAACCCGTGAGAGGACATGAGAGCTTCCCGTTTACCATATGTGGATAACCAATAGGGTTGATGAGTCCGTAGTCTGGGACTATTAGGACTCTAGTGGAAAGGATACCGGAAAGGATCGCCCGGGGCGAGGAATGGAAGTATCTGGACCTGAGTTGATGTAACTAACTAGATGACTTGCATTGGGCTAGGCTTTTCCCTGACATGCGCCGGTACTTATGCCAAATGGTTGTGAGAGAGTGTGTTGACTAAAACCCCTTGCCATGGTTTGTCCCGAGGGATGCAGGACCCATTACCAACCGGCTGCCCAAGATACCTTAAATGGTTGAGGGAATCCAAGATATCTTATATGGTTGAGGGTGTGAGCGGACCTTCCCTAAGAAGTACGGTGCTATGACTTAAAGCATGTCTGCCATAGAGACCAGCATACATAGAGTTAGATGCATACATACATTACTTGTTTCATACTGCATTGCATCATGTTATGTTTTGCCACATGTTATCTATGATTTTATGGATTAACTACCTTACTGAGTTTCTTCGAAACTCATTCCTGTTGTATATTTCTTTTTGTTAGATTATCCTGCAGGTACAGAATATTATGACGAGCAGTACAATGAAGAGCAAGCCAATGAAGCGTATTACACGCAAAGTGATGGCAACAATCAAGATTACTTTGATGATTCCCCGGCGGATCAAGCTGCGCACTACTTTTGAGAACTGCATAGAGTTAGAACGTATTCATTTGATTGATGAAGTCCATACTTATGAAGACGTTATCTATAAACTTGAAGACGCTTGATCTTAGTTTATTTCTTAGTACATTTGTTTCAGTTGTAATCCCTTTTGATTTTCATACTACGTTCCGCTATTTTTGGTGAAGTGAGTTTCCGCCTCACTTTACTCCTTTTTGATATCATTGGATATCTGGTATCTTTCCGCACTCTGATTATACTGATTATTCATTTCTTGTTTTGAACCTTGTTTATAATATTAAAACTTAATTTATTTCCTGTTTATGATTATGTTATTGTATATGTGGGAGGATGATTTCCTCGATACTTGATCTTCGGGGCTGTGGATCACACTCTCGGGTATGCCAGTTAGGGTACCGGCTGGGAGGATGTGACAATTTTTGTCTTGACTGAGTAGACTTTATCCTTTCTCTTATCATGTCTACCATCGCACTTGTAGCTTCAATCATTTCTAGACCTAACACTTTCCTTTCTCTAGTTTCAGTCCAATACAAGGGTGTCCTACAAGTGTTTCCATACAAAGCTTTAAATGTTGCCATGCCTATTGTCGACTGATAAGTGTTGTTATAGGAAAACTCGACCAAAGCTAAATGTTCATCCCAATTGCCACCCATATCCACGACACAAGATTTAAGCATATCTTCCAAAATCTGAATTGTTCGCTCAGATTGTCCATCAGATTGTGGGTGATGAACAGTATACTCAAATTCAACTAGGTTCCCAAGGCTTTTTGCAAACTATTCTAAAACCTTGAGGTGAACCTAGGGTCACGATCAGAAACAATACTCACAAGCACTCCGTGCAAACGAACTACATTGTCCACATAAAGTCTAGCTAGCTTATCCATAGTATGAGTGATCTTCATAGGAATAAAGTGAGCTGATTTGGTTAACCTATCAACGATTACCCATACTGTGTCATTACCCTTACTTGTTCGAGGCAAGCTAGTCACGAAGTCCATAGTAATGTTTTCCCATTTCCAACCAGGTAAATGAAGGGGCTGCAAAATTCTAGGCCGGGGTTGTCGAATAGCTTTAACACATTGACAAGTCTTGCACTTAGCCACAAAATCCTCTACATTAGCTTTCAATCCAATCCAAAAAAAATGTTCCCTTAAGTCCTTGTACATCTTAGTACCTCCTGGGTGCACTGTGAAAATCGACTGGTGTGCTTCTTTCAAAATTTCTATATTAACTTCATCGACTGAAGGTACTCAAAGTCTTCCTCTAAACAACAAGGCACCATCCATAGACATACTAAAATCAGGGTCCAAATCAGAATTTAAAGAAATCTTCTCAATCTTCTCTTTCAATTCAGAATCAGAATCTTGCAAGGCAATAATTCTATCCCTAAGGGTGGATCTTGATGTCATGGCTGAAAACATAACATCTGAACTTTGAGGGACAATTTCCAATCTAAAATCGACTATTGACCACAACAACGGCTTACTTAAGGCATTCAAATCTAACTCCTTCTTGTTACTTTTCTTGCTAAGAGCATCAACAACTACATTCTCTTTACTAGGATGATACTGAATGTCACAGTCATAATCAGAGACTAGTTCCAACCATCTTCTTTGTCTCATGTTTAACTCCTTTTGGGTAAAGAAGTACTTCAAGCTTTTATGATCTGTGAAAATAGCAATCTTCTCACCATACAAGTAATGTCTCCAAATTTTCAGGGCGAAGAAAACGGCTGCAAGTTCTAGATCATGAGTGTGGTAATTCCACTCATACCCCTTCAATTGCCTAGAAGTGTAGGCTATCACCTTCCCATGTTGCATTAGAACACAACCTAAACCAATCTTTAGATGCATCGGTATAGACTGTCAGACCACTGGAATTATCGGGTATCGTCAAAACTGGGGCACTTGTCAATCTATCCTTCAACTCTTGAAAATTCTTCTCACATCTGTCAGACCAAACAAACTTCTCCTCTTTCCTAGTTAGCTTAGCCATAGGAGCAGCTAACTTAGAAAAGTTTTCAATAAATCTTTGGTAGTAACCGGCCAATCCTAAGAAACTTCTTATTTTTGACACTGTCTTCGGTTTTTCCCACTCGACAACTATCTTAACCTTGTCGGGATCAACATGAATACCTTCAGCTGAAACTACATGGCCAAGAAATACCACTCTCGAAAGCCAAAAGTCACACTTACTACACTTGGCATACAACTTCTTTTCTCTCAATCTTTGCAAAGTGATGCTAAGATGCTTTGTATGGTCCTCTTTATTCTTTGACTAAATCAAAATGTCATCAATAAAGACAATCACGAACTTATAAAGCACATCATGAAATACTCGATTCATCAAGTCCATAAAGACAGCAGGAGCATTAGTCAAACCAAAAGGCATGACTCCAAACTCAAAATGACCATATCTTGTTCTAAAAGTTGTCTTACATATGTCACTGGCTTTCACCTTCAGCTGATGATATCCGGATCTCAAATCAATCTTCGAGAACACTGTTGCACCTCTCAACTGATCGAAAAGATCATCAATCCTGGGCAGCGGATACCTATTATTGATGGTCAACTTATTCAACTCACGGTAATCAATGCATAGACGCATACTACCATCTTTCTTCTTCAAAAACAAAACGGGGCTCCCAAAGGCTATACACTTGGCTGTATATAACCTTTATCTGAGAGTTCATTCAGATGGCTTTGTAGTTCATTCAACTCAGTAGGCGCCATTCTATACGGAGCTTTAGATACCGGAGCGGCTCCTAGAATTAATTCAATTGAAAATTCCAAATCTCTATCCGGAGGTAAACCTAACAAATCATTTGGAAAGACATCCTTAAAATCACGAACAACTTCAACTTCCTCAAGCTTCTTCTTCTCTTCTTTGACCTTACTTTCAGTTGTAGCACTTTCCACTAATGCACAAACTTGCATCAAAGCAGTCAAAGTCTTCTTACTAACTCTTCCTTTTTCACCTTGAAACTCAAAGGCTGAATTCTCACCAATTTGAAATTGAATTTTCCTTGAAGAACAGACAATTACAGCTCTATGGGCTGTCAACCAATCAATTCCAAGGATGACATCAAAGTCCTTCATATCAAGGAGAACTAAATCGGCTTTCAGATTCTTCTCACAAACCAAAACAGGACAATCTTCTATCACTTTATCTAGTTTCACAACGGATCTAATAGGAGTACTAATCATCAAACAACTAGATAAATTCTTGGGTACCAAATCAATCTTTCTAATGAATGCAGATGAAATGAACGAATGAGATGCACCCGTATCAAATAATACAAATGCAGAAATAGAAGCAACTAACAGAATACCTGTTAGTTAAATTCTTTTGGGGGCCCATGACCCTTAGACTCAATGGGTCAGGAAAGTGGAGGATGAGGTGAAGAACGCCTTCGAGGAGTGGGTCGAGAGCGAGTTGGAGAAGGCTGACCAATCATTTCTACCTCTTAATGGTAAGAAGGAGGTGAGTGTATGGGCAAAGAAGGATCAAGACCTATCAAATCAAAGCCGAGATCAGAGAGTAAAGGTTCTTGACTAATGGGATCTTCCCTATCCAACTTTGCTGCCGCTCTCAAAACTTTTGAGAATCAATATGGTCGATAAGATCCTCTTCACTAGAAAAATATAGAGAATGCGTTCGGGAAGAAGGCTTAGGACCTGATACTTCACTAGCATGGGCCTCCCGAGGGGAGGACAATTGGGTAATCCCCTTGCCTTTCTTAGACTTATCCATAAGGTTATCCTAAAGAGAAAGTAAAAGAAAAGAAATCAAAGAGGGTTATAGGAGACTTACTTGTTGAAGAGCTAGTTGAAGAGAATGAAGTCAATCGGGCAATTGAACAGACTCGGAGCAACAAATGTTTCAAATGAAAATGACAGCCACTAACACCTCTATTTATAGTGGAGGCAAGAGGAGGAATGGCCGCAATCTAACAGCTATGGATCAAGGTATATGACGGTCAAGATCAAGCAACCTTTGGGCTTCAACGAGTCGTAACAAAGAAACGGTACGATGAATCAACATAACGGTTGAGAATTAATCATCGTAATGTTTGAAGATGACTTTTGGAGAAGGGACCTTTGAGTCTCTTGGGTAACATTTACCTGAGGGGCTCTAAAGAAAGGCTTGAACCAAACTGATGTAGAAGAAGCATTCCACACATTCGAGAAGCCGATCGCATGGAATGGGGGGCTCTATTGTGGAGGCTAGTCAACCCGAGAGCCCCCTTGGGGTAATGTAGAGCCCCTCAAGGAGAACCATTTACACCCCCTCGGGGTAATGTAGAGCCCCTCGAGGAGAACCATTTACACCCCCTCGGGGTAATGGAGAACCCCTTGAGAAGAACCATTTACACCCCCTTGGGGTAATGGAGAGCCCCTCGGAAAGAACCATTTACACCCCCTCGGGGTAATGGAGAGCTCGTCGGGAAGAAACATTTACACCCCCTCGGGGCAATGGAGAGACCTACAGGAAGAACCATTTACACCCCCCTCAGGGTAATGGAGTGTCCTTAGGGAAGAACCACTTACACCCCCCTCGAGGTAATGGAGAGCCCCTCGGAAATCTCCATAACACTACCTCGGGAAGTTGGAGAACCTCTCCCATAGAGGATCCCTCGAGAATCAATCAGGATACACTCGGGAAACGAAAGAATGCCCAATACTAAGTCTAAAGAGGAACATTGAAGACGACCAAGTCAAAAGGTCAGTTAGAGATAACCACCCATCATGCCGACTCCGAAATGTGGGGAAGTGGATGATGGAGTAATAGCTCCATTAGTCTCACTAAGAAAAGGAACATGCTTCCTAAGGCAACTTGACCCACTCTTCAAGCAGTGGGCGAAATAGACGGAGGGGCTGCCCCTAGGTAACCACTATATAAACTCCATCCTAAACTGAGCAAGGTACGAGATTCTACTGACTATCATTCTCTATGCTTTGAGAACCCTCTCAAAGCCTTCTATTGTTGCCTACACTAACTTAAGGGTTGGAGGCGGTCCCCCGACCAACACAAGGTCGAGCTGTTCTAATTTTCTTTGTGACTGTAGGCATCACACCTACTCAAATCACCTTAGAGAAGCTCTCAAGAGGTAATCCAACTACTTGGCTGACGTGAAGAAGGTCTAAACACTACAAGTATAGACATGTATATAAGTAGTGTTGCATGATAACGTATTTTGGTGAAGATTCAACACAATGTCAAGTGTTAACAAAGTGGAACTTAGCATATATAGAAAATTTGACTATGCAACCCAAGCGTTCTCAACTTTAAAATGGCTCCTAGTCACAAGTGGTAACACTCCGAATGCAATTACTTACAAGCAATATCCGAAGGTAATACTTAGTAACTCATTGGTTAGAAAAAGAAAAAAATAATAAAACACTTGATGTGCACAAGTCAAAATTTAGAGAGTGCTTTAATTGGCAATATCTCCTCTATTTGCGTATAGGAAAAAGAGACACCTATAAAAGATGTCTCCAACAAATATACAAATAGCATGCCTTTTCCCTCAAGGGTTTGTTTGCTAGACATCCAAACAAGAACTGTCTTCCCACCTCTGTCTTCAAGAACGTAACCGGAGAGTGCAGTAGGTCAAGACTGAGATGGATTTCATTTGCAAATCCAATGATTATTTAGGTGTAAATGAAAAATATCATAAAACTCTAGTGCACCCCTAAATATACAAAAATGGTATTTTGTATTTGATGTTTTAAAAACATTTAGAACTCCAACAAGGTAGATCCCTAATGAGAATTGAGGTCATTTTTCAATGGTCTTTGTCAATTCACTTGGGTTCTATAAATATAAAAATCTTAAATTCATAGTGTGAGGTTAAAAGTTCAAATTTCTTAAAGGCCAGGGGCAAGATCCTGCCATATATTTGATATGGAGAAAATATAACCGAACCTGGTCCAACCTTGTTCGATCCTCGACCCCGGTTCGGGACAAAGGAATCGACTCGCTTCCGAGCGAGCCGGGTCCATGGGATAGATTGCTGAGGAAGAAAACTAACTCAGTAACAAGCACGCCCTAATCCGCTACGATCGGAATGGACTAATCGTCAAAGAGACGGGTAGAAGCATTTGGCGGCTGTTACTTATCGCTATTATATGGATAACTACCATATAACGATCATATCATCAAAGGAGTCATCTACTAGTCTAACCTAGTAGGGATTTATCACTCAACGGATCTATCCGTTAAGATCTGATGACTATCCGAAGAAGGCTCAAATACATCCAATGAAGGAGATTCGAAGGTATACTATATATAAGACATCACCTACTCACAAGGTGGAGGACAGATACTATCTGAATCGTATTCTCGTTATTCATTCCTTAGCTCTATGCTCAAGCAGAGCCATTTGTGATTAAGTTCATCAACTGACTTAGCCTTCGGAGGTGGACTCCCGACCCTAGCGGTCGGGCCACATCTGAAGTTCGTTTTTGCAGGTCATCCACAGGAGATCTAAGGGCTGAGCAGATTTTGGACGCATCATTTGGCGCCGTCTGTGGGAAACGCTTTAGAAAGTCATGGTGACTAGATCATCAGCAGCAGCAGCGGCTATTGCGGCCCAACGAGATGCTGGCGTCCAAATTCCCGAAGCAAATAATCTAGATATCCCTGAGGGGAGTCGACCTCTTGAGGTATGGGAAGATGGCGGACAAGGAGGTAATAATCCTCCGGATCCACTCCAGTATCAACTGGATCAATTGAAACTCCAGTTATTGGAGGTGAGTCAGACGCTCCATATGCTGACTAGACAAGTGGTGGCACCACAAGCACTTGATCATCGTAATGCAGGAAGGCACGCATTACAGCGGGAGCAAAGACTGATCGATGAACAGAATATCGGTCAAAATTTCCAGAAAGGCGACCAGTGGTGAGAAGGAGAACCTAGGAGAACGGGAGAATTCCCTAGGCGGGACGATCGAATGGAAGGACCGCAAGGAAGTACAACCGATTCAAATACGAGGTTGGGTGCAGGAGTACAAACTCACTCACCAACTATCAGACGTGCTGCTCGAGAGAATGATCGTGTCATCGAAGATCGATCGGCATATATTGGTCAAGAATTGGCCAATATCAATCAAAAACTCGGACAATTGGCGAGAGGGAGAATAACCGATGATATTTATTCGGTTATTCGAAAAACTCTGTTTGCCGGGCCCATAGCCGGATATCAGTTTCCTCACAATTTTCGTTTGCCGACTTTTTCCACGTTCGATGGTTCGAGAGATCCCACCGCTCACATCAGTTATTATCAACAGACTATGGCTGTTGCAGGTAATTCCGATGAAATCCTTTGCAGGGTTTTCGGTTCATCCTTGATCGGAGCAGCATAGAAATGGTTTTTGAATCTCCTGTTGGGAAGGATCGTGGATTTTGAAGAATTGGCGCGCAAATTCATAGGACGATTCCAAAGCGGAATCCAAATCAAAAAGACCGAGGAGACCTTGTTCACTATCAGACAAGGGAAAAGTGAATCGATTCGGGAGTACCTGAAAAGATTCAACAAGGTCACAATGGAGATAGAGAATCTAGATGAACAAGTGGCTAAAACTGCTTTGTTCACTAGACTCACTAACCGACGACTTTTGGAGTTATTACTTCAAGATATGCCTACCACTTATGTTGAACTAGTGCAAAGATGCCCGAAGCAGGCAGAGGTGACGGAGATCCTAGACGCACACCAGGGGGATAATAGAGCCTCTACAAAAGAATAGAAGGTCCCTGAGAGCAAGCATAAGCCGAAACAAAATGTTCGTGATCGGGTCGGAAAGCCTCACCAGGCCTGGCGACAAAGATCTCTCGATAAAAGTGAGTATACTCCATTAAATACTCCTCGGGCTGATATTTTAAATATTATCAAGAAACAGAATATCTTGAAGTGGCCTCCAAAGCTTCCCACCAAACCTAGGGAGCAAGATCGAGAAAGGTATTGCCGTTTCCACAAGGATTACGGTCACTATACCAATGATTGCAGACATTTAAAGGCAGATATTGAGAGATTGATATCTCAAGGGCACTTGTCCAATTTCGTTAGAGGAAGACAAGCAGAACCACGAGACACAGGTGGTAAAAGGGACCGTTCGGTTAGCCCAAAACAACTGATGGAGGCTCCTAAATCTAAGAAAGGTAAGGAAGTGATCGATGCCACTCGGTCACCCATACTAACAATATTTGGAGGTCCCGAACTTGAGTCGCTCCGGAAGCTAAAAGACAAATCCAAGTTTGTTGGGACTAGAGAAACACCGAAGTGTAAAAGGCAGAATGGTGAGGGTTCGATCACCTTCGGTGAAGAAGATGAAAGAGGCGTCTGTTTAGCTCATGATGATGCCATAGTCATCAAGGTAGAAATCGCGCGCCGTGAAGTATATAGGGTGTTAGTTGACACCGGGTTTGCTGCAGACCTTTTATCTTATGCAGCTTATCAAAAGCTTAAAGTGGATGAAGACTTGACGGAGCCATCATCCACACATTATATGGCTTTGCGGGATCGTCCGCAATAGCGGAAGGATCAGTACAGCTAGATCTGTCGATCGGAAGCTTCCCCAAAGAGGCTACTGTTCGGGTAAACTTCTTGGTGGTTTGAGAGCTTCCGGCTTATAACATCATCCTCGGAAGGCCATCCTTATCAAAGTTAGGTGCTATAGTTTCAACAAAGCACCTGAAAATAAAATTCCCGATAGAAATGGGAATTGGTCAGGTCTCATTTGACCAGAGGATCTCTCGACAATGTTATGTAGCATATTTAAAGGATAAGGAGGGCCCAAGAAAGGTAACTGTGTTACCAATAGAAGTACGAGATGATCGGGACGAGGCAGAGATGCAAAGGCCCGAGCCAGGAGAAAAGTTGGAACAAATCCAGTTGTATCTTGATGATGAAAAAAGAACTACTTATATCGGGTCTGAGCAACTGGAAGAATTCAAAAAGGAGTTGAAGTCTTTTCTTCAACAAAACAATGATGTGTTCGCGTGGTCTGCAGACGATATGCCAGGAATTGATCGGCAAGTTGCAGAGCACAAACTTTGGATAGATCCGAAGGTGAAACCAGTAATTCAAAAGAGGAGAAATTTCTCCATAGAAAAGTACGAAGCCATTCGGGGCGAGGTTGAAAAATTGAAGAACTCTGGTTTCATTGAACCCATCGAATGCCCGATATGGTTGGTCAACGTGGTAATGGTCAAAAAGGCAAATGGAAAGTGGAGGATGTGTACAGATTACATAGATCTCAACAAGGCTTGCCCAAAAGACTGTTATCCGTTGCCCAGGATTGATCTGTTAATAGATGAAATAGCAGGATATGAAACATTGAGTTTCATGGATGCATACTTAGGATACAACCGGATCCTCATGAACAAAGAGGACGAAAAGTTTACGGCTTTCATGACTGATCGTGAGAGTTTCTATTACAAAGTCATGCCGTTTGGCCTGAAAAATGTAGGGGCTACTTATCGAGGGGCCGTCAACAAAATTTTTAAAGACCTGATCGGGAAGAACATGGAGGCATATGTTCACGATATGCTGGTGAAAAGCACTGCGAGAACAAAACACATTGAAGATTTAGTAGAGGTATTTTCAGTACTGCGAAAATATCAAATGAAGCTGAATCTGAAAAAATGTGCCTTCGAAGTTTCGTCGGGCAAGTTCTTAGGCTTTATGGTATCACAAAGAGGTATTGAGGCTAAGCTGGCCAAAATACAAGCTTTGATTGATATGGAAGCCCCCAAGACTGTTCGAGATGTGCAATGCTTAACGGGGAGAGTAGCCGCGTTGAATCGTTTCATCTCATAGTCGGGAGAAAAGTGCCTACCTTTTTTCAAAGCACTCAAAGATTTAAGGGGCAGTAAGGAGGCCAAATGGACTGAGGAGTGTCAGAAGGCTTTCGAAGATCTGAAGGAAACACTGGGAAGACCACCGTTATTGTCTTGACCCGAAAAGGGAGAAGTTTTACAGCTATATTTAGCAGCATCCCCTTCGGCTGTTAGCGCAGTATTCGTTCGGGAAAAAGACAAAAGGTAGTGGCCAATCTATTATGTCAGCCACGTATTACTCGAAGCAGAGACACGGTACTCTCAGATCAAAAAGCAGGCTTTAGCTCTTATGATAGCAGCTAGAAAACTACGGCCATACTTTCAGGCTCATCCAATTGAGGTATTTACTACTTTTCCCCTTTTAAAAGTTCTTCGTAAACCTGATTTGTCTGGAAGAATGGTAGCTTGGTCGGTCAAGCTCAGCCAGTTCCAAGTAAGCTTTAAGCCTCAAATGGCAATTAAAGCCCAAGCATTAGCCGATTTCGTAGTAAAGACTACTGCACCGATCGAGGAAATTGTCGAACCCACTATTCCAACTGTTTGGGAGGTATACGTGGATGGTTCGAGTAATAAGCAAGGAGCAGGGGTTGGCATTCTTCTGAAGAGTCTAGTTGGTTTTATTATTCGATATGCGTTAAGATTCGCATTCAAAGCAAGTAACAATGAGGCAGAGTACGAGGCCCTAATAGCTGGACTTCTATTGTCAAAAGCATTGGCAATAGCAGAGGTAACTATTTTTAGTGACTCACAGCTTATTGTCAACCAAGTACAAGGGGAGTATGGCGTCAAAGAACCCCGATTACAAAAATATCAAGAGATTGTGCAAGCATTGTAGAAGGAATTCAGAAATCTGAAAGTATGTCAGATCCCGAGAAAAGAAAATATGATGGCGATGAGCTGGCCAAGATTAGCCAATGCCAAAAAAAAATTTAGACCCTTTGGTCTACATAGAAGAAGTAACATTCCCAAGTTATCGGGAGAAGGAGATATCCTATATTGAAGCTTAACAGTGTTGGATGGATCCAATCGTGGAATATCTAAGAGATGACCAATTGCCAGAAGATCCGAAAGAACCAAGACTAATCAAGGTGCGATCAGCACAATTCATTATGCAAAACGGAAGGCTATACAGAAGATCTTATGCCGGACCCCTCTTGAGATGCTTGGGTCCCGAAGGATCAGAATTAGCTCTGGCCGAAGTATATGAAGGAATTTGTGGGGCTCACATGGGCAGTCGAGCCCTGGCACACAAAATTTTGAGGCTCGGTCTATATTGGCCTAAGCTTCAGCAAGCTACTATGGAATATGTTAATCGGTGTAGCAATGGCCAAATCCATGCTACGGTATCTAAACGCCCAGCTGAAACCTTGACTTCGATTCTAGACCCCATCCCTTTCGCGATGTGGGGAATCGATATCATGGGAAAATTCACCAAGGCCTCGGGCGGAAGAGAATATCTTATAGTAGCAATTGACTACTTCACCAAATGGGTCGAGGCTAGCGCCTTGGCAACCATCACTGAACGAAAGGTGGAGAAGTTCGTGCTCAAGTCTATCATATATTGGTTCGGGATGCCGAAAATAATTATGACAGATTATGGCACTCAATTCAATAACCCACAATTTGAACAATTTTGTGGAACTTATTTGATTGAGCATCGTATGTCATCAGTGGCATACCCCCAAAGCAACGGCCAAGTAGAGGTTACAAACAGAACATTACTTGAGGGGATAAAGAGGAGACTCGACGCTAATAAAGCCTTATGGGTCGAAGAATTGCACAATGTTCTGTGGGCTTATCGAACTACGGTCCGAACACCCACAGGAGAAACCCCTTTTAAGCTGGCTTATGGATCTAAAGCATTGGCACCTATTGAAGTAATGGCTGGAACACTACGGGAAAGAGAGTTCAAAGAAAAAGCGAAAGAACAAGGACTGCTAGATAGCCTTGACTTGTTAGATGAAGTTCGTGCAAAAGCAATAGCACGAACTCAACATTATCAACGAAGGATAGCATCACATTATAATTCCCGAGTGAAGAATCGTCAATACATAGCGGGAAACTTGGTATTGAAGAATACCTTAGCTTCAGATCCACACCATCAGAGGAAATTGGACCCTTCATAAGAAGGCCCATATATGGTTATTAAACCAGTCGGTTCGGGAGCTTATAAGCTAAAGAACATGACAATGCAGAAAGAGCTGGATCGTTCGTGGAATGCCAAGCACTTGAAGAAATATTATCCTTGAGGAGATTATCATTTTCATTCATGATGTAACTAAATTCGACTTAATCAATACAATTTTAGTTTTCAACATATTGTCTTTTGATTGGGGGCAACACACAACACTCAAGATCAGATCCAGCGACAAAATCAAAAGGCATTGGTTTAAAACCCGTGTGGGACCTTCTACAAGGCATCGGTTTAAAACCCGAGTGAGTTCCTTCTCAAACTTATTGAATTTCTCCGGAAATCCTTGAGTAAAGGCATCAGTTTAAAACCCGTGTGGGACCTTCTACAAGGCATCGGTTTAAAACCCGAGTGAGTTCCTTCTCAAACTTATTGAATTTCTCCGGAAATCCTTAAGTAAAGGCATCGGTTTAAAACCCGTGTGGGACCTTCTACAAGGCATCGGTTTAAAACCCGAGTAAGTTCCTTCTCAAACTTATTGAATTTCTCCGAAAATCCTTAAGTAAGGCATCGGTTTAAAACCCGTGTGGGACCTTCTACAAGGCATCGGTTTAAAATCCGAGTAAGTCCCTTCTCAAACTTATTGAATTTCTCTGGAAATCCTTAAGTAAGGCATCGGTTTAAAACCCGTGTGGGACCTTCTACAAGGCATCAGTTTAAAACCCGAGTGAGTTCCTTCTCAAACTTATTGAATTTCTCCGAAAATCTCTAAGTAAGGCATTGTTTTAAAACAACTAAGACCTACTGCAACAGAGACTAAAGTGACTGAAAAAGTACAAAGATGAAGTTAATTCTTTATTCCTTTAAAACGACCAGAAGGGGCCAACCTTTACATCAATATACATATGAGATAACAAGTGTTGAGGTACAATCTTCGTTCGGTCAAGAAGGAAAGTCATTGTCGGTGATCGTGAAGAACTCTAAAACAAGATCGAAGCAGCTTTGTCAGAAGCAACACAAAGTCAAGAAGCAACACAGATTCAAGAAGAACAAAGTCGGGAAAACATATGTTATCATTTGTTTATCTTCCTCGGGATTTGCGAAGCATTCTGTAAACTCCAACTTACAAAATCCTCCTCAATTCCCTACTCTTTATCCAGCTTTTTCTGAAGAGGCCTGGCCTTTGATCAAACCTGCATTTAAGGCAAGCTCTTCATAGCTGAATCCTTTAAGAGGAGAAAAAGGAGGAGAGTCATCAAGATGATTCATTATATCCGGATCTGGAGGTGGAAGGTCCATCACGTCCTTGGCTCAGGCAGGAAGAGGAAGTCCCAACTTTGCAAACACTTCAGGATGACAATTGGTACAGTGGGGAGTCGTATTGAAATAAGGATTTCTCCTTAATATCGATTCCCATACCTCATTCTCACCAACCCGATATGCCTGCAAGTTATAAGCCTTCAGCATGTCAACAAAAGGCTTACTCTGCAAATATTGGAAGATGCAAGCCTTGCGAACATCAGTCAGAAGGGACTCAGGCAAAAGGGTAACAGCTCGCCTTTGGGGTGTTGATACAGCTCCAGACCCTTTCGCCCCTGTTGAAAGCTTTTCAACTTCCTGCTGCAGCTGATGAATCTTCTCCCTGGCACCATCCAAATCCGAACGAAGACGCTCGTTCTCGAAATTCTTCTCTTTGGCAATCTCCCAAGCTTTGTTTCCAAGACGAGCAATCTCAACATCTTTGGCTCTGGATTCTTTCCGAAGCCTGGAAAGCTCCTCACTCAGTCTACTGAGTCTAAAGGCTGCTTCCACTTGATTGTGGAAATTCCCAGTGAGACTCCTGCAACAACTTAAGAGTTAGTCAAGAGCAAAAGAAAAATCTTCAGAACGAAAGGTAATGAAGAAAAACTTACATCACCAGAGATTTTATAAATTTCCTATCCGGGACCATAGAGAAGACTCTGCTCTCGGCAGGGCATTTGAACAGAATGCACCATTCTAGTGCCTTGTCAAAATCGCCTGTCACCAAGTCAGATCTCTTCAACGACCAGGAGGGATGGAACACATCATCTGCCAACTGAGGGCGCTTCCTAGAGGCAAAATCCTCAACCTCCTGGAAAACCTCCTTAGAAGGATTGGAGGAGGATGCGAAACAAACACTAGAGTCAGGTTCGGAGGCCCGAATGACAACTGCAGGAACCACGTCTTCCTTAGAAGCCCGAAGGGTCTTCATCATGGAAGAGGACTCCAGCGTAGTGCCAACAGGGGTTTCAGCAGTGCGAACAGCGACGGAGGGAGCTACATCCTCGTTAGAAGACCGAACGGTCTCTCTAGGCAAAGGAAGCGTGGGAGAAGCATCAGCAGAAGCTGTGGGAATTTGATCTAAAGATTCACCAACAGCAATCTCCCCACATTTAGAAGATTCACCAACGGCAATCACCTCAGAGGGAACAACCTTCGTCAACACTGGAGCAGTCTTCTTGCAAGATTTTGCCCTAATATTATCCAAGTTAATTCTTGGAGGCACTACAAATGAAAGGCAACCATCGTCACTACGAGAAATCCAACAAAAAATAGTAGAAAAGGAAAAACCCTAGATTTCTGTCGAACAGATGAAACAACGAATACCCAACAGGGAACTTCCATAATGAGTAAACCCCAAGTATGAATCTGTGGAGATTACTCAGGGAGAAGAAGAAGTTCGTGATAAACTGAATGATAGAGAAGAAGACTTACTTGTTCAGGTTCTGATCGAAGATATTGTTGAAAGATAAGAGTACAGAGACAGCAAAGGAAGACAAAATACTACTTTGCAAATCTAGCAGACAAGGATGGGAAGGTGTGATGCCAAGTTCAAAATATAAACCCAAGAAGCCGACGATGAGACGCCAGCTATTGGGAAGAAGCATGCCAGGTGTGAAACCCAGCCCTAACCTTGGCCCGGAAACCCTGTTGTTTGTAGGTCCGACAACCCGAAGTAAAGCGAGAAGTCAGCTATGGGCCATTCCAGTGGAAGACTTGGTGACTGGCTTTGAATCCATGAGTGTTGATGACAGCGTTCCATTTATGGAAACTGAATCCTGATGAAAGATTGGATTAGTTGATGGACTTGGAGTGCTCTCTATCATGGTTCGAAAGCATTTCTACCTATTAGGTAAGTCACTTGGTGTGTGTGCAAAACCCCTTTATGTTTGGATTTGATCTGAGCCTTCAATTCCCTGTTTTGGACTTGCTGTCCTGATTGGTTGACTGGACCAGTCGACCAATCCAATCGACCAATGGGTTATGTTTTTGCTAATTAGGTCTTGCTTGCTCTATTTAAGTCCAATCTCGAGTCTACTTCGTATTTTCTGCCTCCAAACTCTTTGGAACGTACCAAAGACCTCTGCAAGTCATCTCCCTTGCGTCCTTGGTGTTTATCTTGATGGATCTTCATCAAAACTCGTGTTCTTACACAAAAAGGTATGTCTACACTCTCTTCTTCTTCTTCATCTTTGTTTTCTTTCCTTTTTGGGTTGAGACAATAGAGAAGATGCTGCATTCTCTGTTGCAAACATCTCTGTACTTATCTCTCATGATCTTCCTAAGGATTAATGGCTAAAGCAATGTTCTTAATCATGATCATTGCAAGCTTTTGAAGGAATCATGATCATTGCAAGCTTTTGAAGGAATCATGATCTTGTCTTCGTTCATCTTTGATTTAAATTCTGATCTTCTCAGATTTATTTTATTGATCATATTAGTAGTCAATCGCTGTGTTTTCTTTACATAATCCATAATCTATCAATCTCTAGTTATTTCTTCTTTATCATACCATGCTTTCTTCAAGAATCATGACTGATATATCTATGGTAAGTTTTGTTTCCTTATTTAGATCCATGTTCTTCAGTCTTAGATCTATTTTCTTGAAGATCTATGCATGCCTCTCATGATTTCTTTATCACAATCAATGATCCATCATCCTATTTTTCTTGTCTATGATTTGTACTTTGAATTCTTCAAGAACTATGATTGATCTAATTATGGTAACTTTTGTTTCCTAATTGGTAACTTGAAAACTTGATTCGATTAGTGTTTTGAAGTCATCTATATACTAGGATGCTACCATTGTAGTTTACCCCTTGTTTGGTACCCTTTTGAACCACCAAATTCGGTTCTTATTTCTCAAAACTCTGATTTTGAAGGCCACTGTCTCGGTTGGTCGACTGATTGGTCGACTGAGACAGTAGACCAATCCAATCGACCAATGAGTACAACAACTCCAGATTTGGTCTGTTTTGGATGTTTTGATATCTTTCCTTCTAGGTATCTTTCCTAATATGTTGTATACACTTGTTTAGGACCTTCTTCTCAAGTTTATCAAGATCTTACTTGAATTCTTAAGATTCCTTTGCGAGTTATATAAGGTAAGGATGGTTACTTCCTTAACTACATAAATTGTATATCTTAGTTTCTAGATTTGAATCTTGTTAGTTTATTTCTTTAATTGGATTCTTACAATGTTATACTACTGTTGTACTATCTTGATATCAGTAGCATTACTTGTTTATATTAAATTGACTCATGTATGATTTACTTACCAGTTCTATACAAGTTGAATGTTATTATTGATTTCTTTCCATATATGAATTTACCATATATGTGATGTATGGATTGATGCTTGTGTATGCTTAAGTTATGGTTTGGAAAGGAGAGGTGCCCTTTTGACACTTCTGTCCTTGGACTACTACGGGAATATTATGGGATGTTTCCAGAGATGCCCTCTGAACACCTTCCTAAACTGTTGGATGACATATTTAGGACTGTCTAGTAGTGTTTGGCTAGGATGTCCCGTTATGTCAGACCCTAATCGGAGGGGTATTGAGACCGAATGACCCGTGGTAGCAATGGGGATTCGTGGGCGCTCAAGATCAGTAACCAATCCGTGAGAGGGCAGGAATCACATTGTGGATACTCGAAAGAGGCCATTTATCGATAGAATTGCATATGGATAGACTTGGGCTCACGGGCGCTCAAGACCGGTAACCAAACCGTGAGAGGACGTGAGAGCTTCCCGTTTACCATATGTGGATGACCTATAGGGTTGATGAGTCCGTAGTCAAGGACTATAAGGACTCTAGTGTGAAGGATACCGGAAAGGATAGCCAGGGGCGAGGAATGGACGTATCTGGATCTGACTTGATGTAACTGAGTAGGAGACTTGCATTTGGCTAGGCTTTGACCCTGACATGCGCCGGTACTTAGACCAATGGTGATGTGAGAGAGTGGTGACCTATACCCCCAGCCATAGAATGTCCCGAGGGATGCCGGACCCACTACCAAAATGCATTGTGTGATGAGACCTTCCTAAAGAAGTACGCTGCTATGACTTAAAGGATGTCTGCCAATAGAGACCAGCATACATAGAGTTAGAATCATATTGCATCATGTGTTTCATATCATATAACATTTTACTTTGCTTTGAAATCATGCTATATATGTTATTATGGATTAACTGCCTTACTGAGTTTCGTTGAAACTCATTCCTTTTGTACAATGTTTTGTTAGACTACTCTACAGGTACTGATGACTATGAAAGTCAATTCGAGGAAGCGCAAACTGAAGAGGCGTACTACACGCAAGGTGCTGGCAACCCTGAAGATTACCTTGAGGATTCCTCAAGTGGTTTTGCTTGTTACCAAGATTAGCCTTGATGTGGAATGGGAACGTCTGAGCATAGTTGATGAAGTCTACGTTTATGAAGATGTTCTCTATAAAGTAGAATAGACTTTAGTTTAGTATGCTTCAGTTTTCTTTCCTATTTTAGATACAGTTGTAATCTTTCTTTTGATTTAGTACTACTATTCCGCTGGTTGTAGAGTGGGATTCCGCCTCACTTTACTTATTGATTTAGACACTCTGATTATCTTTCGTACTCTGATTATATACATGGTGTATTCTTTCCTTATTTGGATCTTTGGTTTATCTTTTGCACATTGATTATTATTGTTCATGATTATGTTATTGTCTATGTGGGAGGTTGATTACTCGATAATTGGTCTTCGGGGCTGTGGATCACACACTCGGGTATGCCAGGTAGGGTACCGGCTGGGTGGATGTGACACCAGGACATATATCCCAGTGATTTAGAACAGCAAAAACAAAGAAATTGAAGAAAGGAAAGCGAACACCGCTTTCCAAAGTATCTATATACAGGGAAAATTCACCAGGAAGGATCGAATTAACCCTCTCATCAGGAGTAGGAGCCTTAAGATGGTACGAGGAAGGAAAGTCGAAGGGTTTGATAGCTAAAGGAAGATTCTCCTCAGTAAAGGAGGAGGCAACAGAGCCAGGTCCATCGGTGGACTTGATAGGTTGTCTGGATTGCCCAGAGGATTCGGCAGTCGCCTTCGGAATTTTGGATGGTCCAGACTCAGGAAGCGCAGGAGGAGCCTTACCACTTTCTTCTGCCCTTTTCAGTTGGCTAACTTCTTCGAAGTCACGCCAAATGGCAGTTAAGGTTTTCTGGTCACTATTCGATTGCTCAGGAGGGACTTAGGCAAAGGCCTCGTCACCAGAGTCGCCCTTACCGGCACTAAGTTCAGGAGGAATTTTAGAAAAAACCCTACCACTTTCCATTACTAAAGTCTAGTTGTGGTTTTTAGCAAGAAAAAGAAACCTGGAGACGAAAGTAAAGATCGCAAAAGAGTTAGTAGACTTACTAAATCACTGAAGCAGAATGCTCGAGAGTGGGAAGATCGTTAGAGCGCGAAGAAGACGATGAGGTTTCAAAATTCCAGACAAGGAGAATGAAACCTACGAAGACAACAAACTTCTTTTAAGCACTCACACGAGTGATCGAGGACGTGTACGATCGAGATGGACTCAACATCAACGATCGAGATTTAGAGATGGTTCAAAAGTTTGAACTCACGAATCAAAAATAGGTGTTCAGAAACCGTTGTTTCAATTTCGTGAGCAACGATAGTTTCGGCTACAGAGGACGCGTGGCGTCACCCCCACAAAAAGTGAAAATACTCACAATGCTCGAGGAAAAAGCGATACAGCCTCATTAAATGTGATACGACATTTAATGGGTTGGGGATTATGCAAAACTATTGTTCGACGAATACCCCAGTTAAAAACCAAGCCCTCGGGATCGTCCGAAGGCTTGGTCTGGGGGGCTCGTGATATGGAGAAAATATAACCGAACCTGGTGCAACCTTGGTTCGATCCTCGACCCCGATCGGAACGAAAGGAATCGACTCGCTTCCGAGCGAGCCGGGTCCAGGAGATAGCTTGTTGAGGAAGAAAACTAACTCAGTCACAAGCACGCCCTAATCTGCTACGATCGGAATGGACTAATTGTCAAAGATACGGGTAGAAGCATTTGGCAGCTGTTACTTATCGCTATTATATGGATAACTACCATATAACGATCATATCATCAAAGGAGTTATCTACTAGTCTAACCTAGTAGGGATCTATCACTCAACGGATCTATCCGTTAAGATCTTACGACTATCCGAAGAAGGCTCAAATACATCCAACGAAGGAGATTCGAAGGTACACTCAATATAAGACATCACCTACTCACAAGGTGGAGGACGGATATTATCTGAATCGTATTCTCGTTATTCATTCCTTAGCTCTGTGCTCAAGCAGAGCTGCTTGTGATTAAGTTCATCAACTGACTTAGCCTTCGGAGGTGGACTCCCGACCCCAGCGGTCGAGCCACATCTGACATTTGTTTTTGCAGGTCATCCACAAGAGATCTAAGGGCTGAACAGATTTTGAACACATCAATATTTAAATTATAGATAAAAACAAACAAAAAATCTCAAAGTCCAAGTGCATGTAAACTGGTCTAGATAAACCTCTTAGATTAAAAAATAAATAAATAAAAATTAAAAAAGGTAAATATCACTTACCTCTCTTCTTACTTGACCAATTGACACTTGGACCGCCTCTTAGTTGGATAATATAAATTACATCCCCTCTTAGTTGGGAAAGTTATAAAACATCTCATTTCTGTTAACTTTTGCCGTTAAATTATATTTTTACCGTTAAATACTTTTTTTAAATCCCAAATTACCCACAATTGAAAATATGTTTTAGTTTAAATTCTAAATTATCTTCAATTATTGCAGTAGTTCAAATCTTAAATTACTTTCCGTTAATATTATTGTTAAAACTTAAAATACCCTCAATTATTTTAATAACTAAAACCCTAAATTATCCTCAATTAATTTTATTATTAAAATTTCAAAATGCTCCAATGTTCTTTTTCTATATGTTTCTTTTTCATTAGATATAAAAAAATATATATATGGAAATCAATAAAAAAAAATTTAACCGTCTTTCTCGGATTTCCTTTTCCTTTTTCTTTTTCTTTTTCTTTCCTAATGAAAGAAATGCATCTAAATTAAAAGACATAAGGATAATTATGGGTGTTGCTGTGTTGGAATAAAATTAATTAATGATAATTTAATGTTTTAACTACTAAGTAATTAAGGGTATTTTGGGATTTTAATAATAATATTATTTGAGGATAATTTAAAATTAAAATTAAAATATCTTTTTAATTTTAAGTAATTTGGAATTTTAAAAAAAAATTTAAAGGCAAAGTAATGGAAAAAAAATGATAGAATAGAAGCATTTGATAATTTTGTAAGGTAAGAAGGGAGATAAGTGATATTATCTAACTAAGAGTGGGTCTAAGTATTAGGGGAGATAAAGTAATATTTACCAAAAAAAAAAAAATCGAATCTCAAAGTCCAGTCAAACTTTAGAGGCAACACCAGCAAATTATCAAGGAAATCCCTTTTTGTTATCTCCAATTAGGGGTCCAAGTTTGGCCCTGGCGGCCCTGACCCGCCCTGAGCCCGAATAGGGCTTGGGCTAAAGATTTTGGCCCTAAGGGCGGGTTAGGGCAAAAATATTTTGGCCCTGAACTAGGGCCAAGGGCGGGCCTGGGATTACTCTTTGGCCCGCCCAGCCCATCCCGACCCGTCCCTGATTTTTGGCCCTGACCCAGGCCCTGATTTTGGCCCTGATCTTGGCCCTAATCTTGGCCCTGATCTTGGCCCTGACCCAGGCCCTGATCTTGGCCCTGACCCAGGCCTTGATCTTGGCCTTGACCCAGGCCCTGATTTTGGCCCTGATCCTGGCCCTGATCTTGGCCCTGATATTAGCCCTAATCCTGACCCTGATCCTGGCCCTGATTTGAGTCTAAAGACTCTGGACCCTCCACCCACATGGAGAGGAATTAATTGTAATACATATGGGTGGATACTTGACACGTGTCAAATTTTAGAAACATGATCATGTTTTGTAGAAAATTAATAAAAATAAATTATAACCTCATTACCAATGTAATAAGCATCTATTTGATTTTGACCCTGATCCTGACCCTAATTTTGGCTCTAATCTTAATATTAATTTGACGATGATCATGTACTACAGTACTAGATTTTTACCCTGATTTTCATACTAACATTGATATGAGTCTTGATTTTGACATTTAATCACTTTGATCATATTAGACTATAAATTCACTTTTTATATTATTTTTAAGGTAATTTTTATTTTTCCAGCAAAGTCATTTTTAGTTCAATAAAATATTGAATTTTCTTTTTGACTAAGGCGAGATAATATATTATAAATAATAAAAACTATTACATAAATAATTAATATCTAACAAATCTATACCCAACTTCTCATCATGAATATCTAACAAATCTATACCCAACTTCTCATCATGAATATCTAACAAATCTACTGTGATATTTCAAAAAAATTTATTAAAATCATATAGCTATGTTTGTAACTAAAACATCAATTTCTTTAACTATGAAAAAAACTTTTTTTTTTTTGTTGAATACTAAATTATCGTTGATTTACTTGTTAACAAGGTTTTGAATATGAATTTTTTTTGTATTGAATAAAGATATCAATTTATTGAACAGTTGTGAATGAAAACATACCTACCTACGGCTTAACTTCTTGACTTTGAAAATAAAATTTTCATTTATCAGATTCCTTTTGAATTCTGAATCTCTCTGATGTTTCTAAGTTTACAAAAAGAGTTTGTGTGACATTCTCTATAATTGACTTTACTTTCAAATATGCCTAAATTTAATTACAATTCTTCTCTACTTATTCTATTTCATGAATAATTTTAACTCTTTTCTGCTGGAGAAAAACCAAAGGAAAAAACAGAATAAAGGAAGGAGAGAGAGAGAGAGAGAGAGAGAGAGAGAGAGAGAGAGAGAGAGAGACTTGGGGAAAGACAAATTGGAAATTTGGAATGAAGTTTGACCATTGTCTTAGAAGTTAGAAATTAATTGAGAATTGAGATAAATCTTTTTCTTTTTCCCTTCGAGCTTACATATAATAACCATAATTTTCATCCAATAGCAAATTAAAAAACCCTAGAAATTTGGATTTCTCTATTTCTCTAAAATCTAAATGAGTATAAATAGTTAAATACATATTGAATATAAGTTTTGGATTATTTGTTGACATCTTTACTATTTTATTTTCCAGAACTGAGTTTGGAATTTAAGAATTTAATTACTTTAATATGTATTTTAATTACTACCTGTCTTACATTTGATATTTACGACCAAAGATATGGCCAATTAAAACTAGGGACAAGGCCATTTAGGGCATGGGCCAATTAGAGCCAGAGACAGGGCCAATCAGGGTCAGGGCCAGGGACAGGGCCAATCAGGGCCAATTAGGGCCAGGGACAGGGCCAATCAGGGTCAGGGCCAACCCATCCCGACCTAGCCCAATTAGAGCCAATTAGGGCGGGAATAGGTTTGGCTTGGCCCTGTAGGGCTTAAGGCCAGGGACAATAATCATTGGCCCTGAACTAGGGCCAGGGCGAGAATGGGCTCAAATTATACCATATAGGGCTGGGCTTGGGATTGCAAAAGCCCGGCCCAGCCCGGCCCAATTGCAGCCGTATCTCCAATCATACCGATACACCAATTATTGAACACTTCTAGAATATTTGGATGGCATTTACTTAGTTTATTATGGAAATATATCTGCACCAATCAGCACCTAAAATATCAAACCATAGTAACTTATACGAATTACAAAATATTGAAAAATGTTAAAACATAGGATTTACATGATTCAACTGTTTTGTTACACTTTTTGATTATATATTTAGAAGAGAGACTCACTTCTAGTTTACTTTATCAGTACTCAGTGATGGAAGACAATAAGAAGAGCACAATAAAATAGAGAATCCAAATATACAAAATTCAATTCACTAATAAATAGAAAATTACAACACACCAATACCCTTCCTTTCTTTTTTTTGGTGAAGCAAACTTTATTGATTAGAAAGGGGACAAACTCCTAGGGATATTACAAACTAACAAGTCTAAGAGGAGAGGCATACCAAACAAGTTGGGACAGAAAATGTTAGATAGTAGTCTTGCATTAAAGCCGCCTGTTTGGTAATTATATCTACTGGAAAATTACAACACACACCCACACACTTTGCCATAATATCATACAAGGGATCCATTTCAAAAGGAATTTCAATTAGAGTACCTCATACACTGAGATTCTATTCCCATTTCCCACTATCATATGTCCCACAAACTTTGTCTTTTATATTTTTCAGTATAAAAGATTATGTAGGAATCAAGTTTTGACTCATTTTAGAAAACAAATTTCTTCACAGAAAACCACGCGAGTTTTTTCATGTGGTGAAATGAACCGCCTGAGTTAACATGGACTTTTTGATACATTCATTCCCCTTAGTGTGTTTCTCTCTGTGTCAAAAACACATCTGCTGCGAGTGGCGGTCACTTTCGGGTGTAAACAGTAACAAAACATGTCTAATTTATCGCCGTCGAGTTTTCGGTATAAAACTTTCTGGTATTATGTATCGTAGCGGTTAGGTTTGTTCATGAGATGCATTATTTCGTATTGAGTATTGTATTTTACTGATCAATATATATTTTGATTATGGTCGATATTTGTATTTTAAATTACGTAGGATTTCGTTTGTATCCAATTTTGCAACATACAAAAATATTAAAGACTCTATCTTATTTGAAGATACCCCAAGTATCTATCTTATCTAGAGATAGCACATGAAGGTAACAATGAATTATCTACCTTATTCAAAATAGTGTTTGAAGTAATTAATCATAATTTTTGTAGACCCATAATCAATATTTTAGGGCATGTTTTGTTACATGAATCCAATGGTTTGAAATCTCTGGATTCACAAATGGGAGATTTATGCCCGTTTGGTTGTTTGAATCTCTGGATTCATGAAGTCTAGAGTTTCACCTTTTTACACTAAAAACATGAATCTGTAGATTTTTTAGGTTTGAGGTGAAATCTCTATATCCCCTACTATAAAAACATTAAACATTTGAACCATAATTCTATAAATGTTTTTTCAGGATGAGTTTATAGATTTCATTCCAAAGATTCAGGTTAACCAAACAGTTAATTTTATGAACCATGACTCCACAAATATGAAATTTATAGATTTGAAATCTCAAAATTTTTGAAATCTCCGACTCAAATTACCAAACAAGCCCAAATTCTCATCCACTACTTTTTGTAAATCGAAACTTTAAAAGACTAATAATACAGGGACTTCATAAGATTACAACTACCAAAATCCTAGACGAATGAATAAAAAAGATTGTAATCCTATGAATTCTATATACAAGAGTACATAATATCTCATATGAATATAGTGGAAAATATCTAATTACATTTTTCAACCGAACCACAAACCTTTTATAATTTCACTCTTCTCTCCTTCTCTACTCAAACAAATTCTCTAATAAATACAGATATGTATTGGTTAACACTTATAGTCTTATGGGACTTCAAATTATAATAAAAAATTATTGACCCTGGTTACCATCCGATTACCAAAGGGAGTTAATATTTAAGAAGAATTTTCCAAATTTATGAGATTTAAAGAAAAAAATTAGAGTGCGGTTGGTTATGTAATTTCGTGAATTTGAATATGTATGAGTTTGATTTTTTCCACCAGAATCACGAATCATGCAAAATCACAAATTTTTAGTAGATTCCATTGATTCATTTTTCCATGTAATAATGGAAGCTAAGGGGTTGTATGGTAATCATTATGGCACACTTATTCTGTGCCATTTGTCCACTTTGGCATATAAGTCAACAAAAACATATATGATAAACCGATTCAATTTTTCTGTGCTGGTTCAGCAAAATTGTGCTGAACCAGGCATTTGACACACTTTTTCCTTATGCTAGAGAAGCTCCAAATTTGTTGGCCTTAATTAATATGATACATGACTCTAAAGTGCTGGTTTTATGGATTTCACCCTTCATTGATGAATTTTTTTTTTGGTTCACCCTTCATTAATTATAGATGATTGAGAGCTGATTTTATGAATTTTAAATCCTAATCAATGCATGTATGGGTGGAACTAAGTAACCAAACGCACCACATATATATATATATATATTATAAATGGAGGAAAACAAATATTTTATTGGTCTCTTTTCCTATAAAAGGGGGTCTTAGCTATCTCTTTCCGTCACTCAATCCTCACCGCCCGCACCCTTCTGCAGAAGCTACAGTTACGGGTTGGTAAGCTTGCAGTGTTCACTAATGGCGGGCATCATAAGGTTCACAGGAAGAAGATCTGGTTCTCTGAAAACTCTTCTTCAGAGTAGCAATTTCTCCTCTCAAGCTGTTGCTGGTGATTCATCATTTTCACAGAGAATCAGGGATCTTCCCAAGGTTTTCCCCGGAATTAATGTCAAGAGGGACGTTTCTGAGGTACTCTAGCTCGCTTTCTCCTCCTTTTTTTCTTTATTTTATTTTTCAATCTTCTTGTTGCCTGGTATTTACTAGTTGCAGTGTTTTCAAATCTTGCCGATCTATTGCTGTTACTACTGTTCATCATTTTGATTTTCTTTGATTTTTAATTTTTCCAGTTTTCTCAAATTTGTAATTTCCCTTTCTTTTTGGCTTCTCATCCATCAATCACTGTGTTTGCGTTTGTGTTGTTTGAATTTCTTTGCTTCTCGTCTATCAATCTTGTGAGAGATGTGAGTAATTGCCGCCCTGCCGATTCAGGTCGTTCACACAATCGTTGCCTGTACTGATCTTATTTGTTCGTTATTTTTTCCTTGTTAAATTCTTTATTTTATTTTATTTTAAATCATTAAAGACGAGTGGGCCGAAAAATGGAGGTTTAAATTTATGACCTCTGTGTACTTACTATGACTATATTAGATATAAGAGGATGTATTGTTTTCCGTATTTTTATGGTGTAGATAAAAGACGATAAAGCCTGAAAAATCAATTTTCAGGAAATACTAAAATATATCTATTAGATATTATCGATGTATCTTCAATATATCAAATCCAAAACCATATGGATTTAAACGTGTCTAACCACTTTTGATAACTCGATAATATTGGAATAATTTATTTTTAATTTTTCTTAGAGGCATGGATGTGTTTTCGAGGCTTCTTCCATAGAGATAATAAATCCAAAAAAGTCTTGGTTCAAACGTGTTTTCTTTCTTCTTTTTTTCTTGGTGTCTGAGGTTTATACGGGCCAGCTTATGCCCATCTTGATTACATCTTTAGAAGGAGCTGTCGTTTGGAAGGGTCAAATCCATGATCTCTGCACATAAGAAATACGAAATACGTATCTTACCACTCTACCAACTATGCATTGACTTGAATGATGTCTTTTTATGCATTTTTCCACCCCATCTTGTCTTGGGTTTAAACATGTGTTTTTATATTTTTTTTCCTCCTCATCTTGTGGTTTTGTGGATCTCTATTTTCTTTTGATTGATTTGATGATGATTAAAATAATTTAATTTAAATTTTTTTTAACCATTTTATCCTTTATTTAGTTGTACCACTAACAACTCACATGGTTTTTCTTTTCTTTTCTTTCTTTTTTATATTTTTTATTTATTTTTGGGGGAAATCAATACTGATGACGTGAAGAATCTTATAGTATCAATCGTATCGGCCCCACGATTATTATAATTGAAGAAAATTCCGTGGGGCCCACAAAAGGAAAACGACTTTCATTTTTATTTGGTTTCCGTCACAAGGGGTTAGCTTTTGCAATTGGGTTATCTCTAAAGCCAAACATGTCCCATGGGGCAAATCATTTTCTCATTTCTCTATTTGGATTCATTACCAAAAACAACAAATTTCTCAATTTGGATTTTGGAGAAATACGATTGGCTGAGATTCACTGAATCAAATGAGAGAGCTTCGACGGGAATGCTTTTCGATCACGACTTTTTAGTTGTTTTACTGAAACGGGACACCCTTTGAAAAAGTTAACGACGGTCGAATTTATAGACGATTAAACAATCAAAATACATTGAAACTAATTTCTGCTTTGGGTTCTTTTTTCCAAACCAACCTTGTCTCTTCCAGAGAAATTTTACAAGGGAGAGTTCTCCTTTTTTCCTTTTTTTCTTCCTTTTTATGAGTTTGGTATATCTTCGGATGGGATGGATGTTCTACTTCAATTTACATACATTTATAGCCTCAGCCTTTTTTTTTTTTTTTTGGGTGTAGAATTTACATAATTTTTTTATGATGATAAGGAGGACAATTTTCAATCAGATCATATGTTACATCGTAGATCCGAGGCTCAACTGAGTCGAATGGTTGGGTAAAAACCGGTTGGCTCGATGGTCCATTGAGTTGAATCATTTGGTCTGACCTAACTTTTAGAGTACTCTTCAAACCTAATTACCCGTGAGACATGGACCAATATCAAATCCATTTCTAACAAGGAAATTGATCATTTGTTTCCTTGTAGATGTGTGACATATATCCCACCAGCATATCAAATGGTTGAAATCCATTTATAAGTCACATCAACCATTTGATATGGTGTTGGGACATATGTCACACATCTATAAGAAAATGGATGGTCCATTTTTGACAAGAAAATGGATGGTCCATTTCTGACAAGGAAATGGACTAGATAAATTTTCCTTGAGACATTTCCATGTTAAAAGGGGTTCTAGAATTTGGAATTGCCATTACCATGACCTGCAGGTATTTGGTCTGTAATCAAGTTGATCACAAATGAATTGGACCAGTAGGGGTCAGTCGTTAGACAATCCAACCATTTCTTTCCTCAGTGGCATACCCCAATTTTTTAGGTGTATTTACAAAAGTTCCCTCTCTTTGTTCAGTTCAAGATGTGTTATATGTTGGGCTCCAGTTAATTTTCTTTCTTTTTCATACTTCTCCAGCTTATTGGGAAAACTCCTCTTGTCTATCTAAACAAAGTGACTGAAGGTTGTGGAGCTTATGTAGCTGTCAAGCAAGAAATGTTCCAACCCACTTCTAGCATCAAGGACAGGTATTAGTCAATCTCAGAGACTTATTCATGATGCTTGTTTTATTTACTTTCTTTGAATTATTTCTCTAAATCCAAACTCCGTTTGATAAACATCACCATTTCTTTTTTGCTAGACCTGGTGTGATTAAGATAGTCACACATCTGTGATTGAATTGAAAGCCATGGTTTTTACTATTAGGTTTAAGAATACCCAGTGTTGCCTCCAGCTAGTACTTATAGAAATACTAGGGTTATATGATTAATAGACTCTCCAACTAGAACCATAATGCATCTAGATTCTAATATCTAACAGTCTATATTAGAGTATAAGTTGGGTATCACTCAAGTACCTCTATACATATAAGGATTCCAACTTCCAATCCTCCCCCCTCATGAAATGAGACCTTTTAGAACTGTAATGTTAGATTAGTGCTTAGAGCATAGATCAGGTTTCTTTCTGTTAATTGCGGCTGACTACTTCACTTATGTTCTTGTATCAGACCTGCACTGGCCATGTTTGAAGATGCAGAAAAGAAAGGACTGATAACCCCTGGAGTGGTAAATTCCTTTTGTATTTCACAGTTCCAATTTTGCATATTAATATGGCAATCTACTTGACACAGGATAATGTATATAATTTAATCATTTTCACTTGACTAACTGGTTTTGTTGCATAGTTGCAAGTTTTTCTGATACAGAGTAGTTATTTTTTGTGAAATTTTGTATGTATGGTATGGCAGACGGAGTTGATTGAGCCAACATCAGGGAATATGGGAATAAGTATGGCATTTATGGCGGCTATGAAGGGCTACAAGATGACTCTCACCATGCCTTCATACACAAGCCTTGAGAGGAGAGTGACTATGAGAGCATTTGGAGCAAATCTAATCCTCACCGATCCTACCAAAGGTATGGGAGGTACAGTGAAAAAGGCTTTTGATCTTTTGGAATCAACCCCAAATGCTGTCATGCTGCAACAATTTGAAAATCCTGCAAATACTCAGGTAGCTTCTGCCATAAAGTCTCAAAAATATTCCTCCTTTTCTCTGTTAATATAGTTTGAAGACGATCTGTGGCCGTATTACGTGCATTTCACAAAATGAGTTACATCAATCAATGTGATCATAGTTAATCTCTCATTGTAATTAGATTCATTATGATACTACTGGACCTGAGATATGGGAAGACACTCTTGGCAATGTAGACATCTTTATTATGGGAATAGGAAGTGGAGGCACTGTCTCTGGAGTTGGACGCTATTTGAAATCCAAAAATCCTAATTGCAAGGTAAAATTATCTTACTTTATGAGTGCATATGCATCTAGTTGCATTTTACAATGTTTAAGTTTCCATCTTCTCTTTGCACATTTTTTGCAGATATATGGGCTAGAACCTGCAGAGAGCAACATACTGAATGGTGGTAAGCCAGGTAAGAATAATTATTATAATCTTATTCGGACAACCCGGTGGAGTTCTCTTAGCATTAAGAAACTAAGTAGTATTACTCTTTCTGTTTATCATATTAACAGTATATGTATGTGCATGCAGGTACAGAAAATAATCCTTGTATTACACGCTGAGAATCTTAAAATTCATTCTTATTCGTAGTAACATTCTTAATCGTTTCTATCATCTTTACTAGGTCCTCATCTGATAACTGGCAATGGGGTTGGGTTTCAGCCCAAGATATTGGACATGGATGTAATGGATGCTGTTCTTGAGGCAAGTGTTGTTGGTGATGTGGTTATCAAGTATCCTTTCTTACAACAATTTAATTTGATCAATCTGAAAACTGATTAATTATGCAATTTGAATTTGTTTAGGTCTCTAGTGAAGATTCAGTGAATATGGCAAGAGAGTTGGCTGTGAAGGAGGGGCTCATGGTAATAGTTTAATCCAATGTGTTTAAATCCTTATCTCTTGTCAGCTCAAAGTCGTTGATGTCTCGCCATTGTCTTTTGAAAGTTCATTTCTTTCTCCCCCATCTCCTTTAACTATTAATCTGATTGTAATTAGCATATTCTTGAGCCATTGGTAAGCCAACTATACTGTTTCAAGCAACATTGCAGTCTTATATCAACTTTTATTTCTGAAGGTTGGAATTTCATCTGGAGCAAATACAGTTGCAGCAATAAGGCTTGCAAAGATGCCAGAGAACAAAGGGAAACTTATTGTGGTAAGAAAACTTTTTTTCCTTTCTCCATTATTCTCTTGGCTTGTACTGTAGTTCATATGTCCTGTTTGGACCCATTTGTAAGTACCACCTGATGCATGTATTAAGTGGATTTTGGGTTCAATTTCAGACTATTCATGCAAGCTTTGGAGAAAGATATTTGTCATCTGCACTCTTCCAAGACCTGAGGGATGAGGCCATGAAGATGGAACCAGTTTCAGTGGATTAGGATTACCTCGTCTATTCATTGCTACGGAGCTAATCAGGGGTTTCTAATAAGAAATATGTATGATGTTTGTGTCAAGTTGAATGTTAATTATCAAATTGATGTGGTCATTAGAAAGCTTTCACTTGTAAATGTGTATCAGATCACTATATCAATTATTATAGAATCCATTCCCTTCTTTATGATTCTGCTTAATTATTTAGAATTCTACTTCCAGTGACGTAATAAGAGGCAACCAATGTTAGAGCCTCATTCCCTTAACTTGGCCAGTTGGCCGCAGGGTGACAATCCGATGCCAATCCAAGTGGAAAGCAACAACCAATCGCTTGTTTTGTCTCTTATGCTTCCAACATCCTAAAGAAGTTGGAAAATCTCTCACCTAATAAACCTAAGTACATGTATTTCCAGGCTCGCACATCCTTCACATAATGTTCCTTCTCATACATCCCTCGCGAAGCAAACTTTGCAACAGGTGAATTTGCCAAATCAGCGGCTCTTTCTCAAGATTGGTTCGTGTACCACTTCTCCCCACAAACCCCACCCCCACCCCCCACCCTTTTTATCTTGGATTTTGCTCTTTGACTCTTTAATGTGTAAGATCTTGCGGGGATTTCAGTTAAATAAATAAAGTCTTCAATTCCCACAAAAAAAAAAAAAAAAAATTGGTGCCAAAATCCTATTCTGAAATGGTCTGAATCATTTAAAAAAAAGATACAGTATGGTGTGAAAAAACGGTTTCTAATTCAATAGCGGTTATCGGTGTCATGCCGAAGGTAATGTATCAAACAGTACTATTTTAGTATCTTTTGTATACCATGTTGTACTCAATACAGTGTTCATACCATTTACATATTGAAAATATATCTTATATTGAACCTATACCGAATTAGTGATACCTGTACAAAAGGGTTAGGGTACAATATTGGTTTTAGGTGCCGAGTTTTTGTATCATGTCGAATTACCAATAGCGTACCTTTTTTACACCCTTACTTGGTCTGACCATATGTCCAATGTAAGGGTGTTGAGCCAATACAGTACGGGTAGTTTATACGGTATTGGTATGCTATTAAATACATTTACCCCATATCAGTATTTTATCAAATACCAAATGGTATAGATATACCATACTATTGCCATACCTAATACCATATTTAGTTGGTATAAATGACTCTAATAGTCAATATTATATATCGATATGGTATAGTCTTTTTGTATCATTTTGTTGACAACATTACTAAGTGAACTTGTCAAAATGTTTCTTTAAAATTTGGCCTCAACCCCTAGTTTGGTTTGCAAGCACACCAAAACCTCGCTAGCCTAAGATTATTGACACTCTCTAGCCTTGGAAGATGAGGCATCCTTCCAAATCAACACATAATTCAAAACAAAATTTTTTTGAGAAATTATAATACATTCTTATCTAGGGGGTGTCAATAGGCTAGGTTGGGTTGGGCCAACATTGAACCATAATCCTACCCTAAAGATTAAAATTAAAGCCAAGCCCAACCCTGTCAAGGTTTTAAAAAAGCCCAACCCTAACCCCGACCCTGTTAACCCTGATAAGGTCGGGTTGGCCCTATTTGACCCTAACTTTGACCAGAATTTTTATTTGCAAATATCTCATTGTGAAATTTTATATAGATAAACTAACTTGACACAATACTTGTATTTTTCATTTGGATATACAATATTGCCAAACACTTGATCAATCAATTTGGGCTATGTTAGGATCACATCATACTCCAGTGGATGTCAACATGCACAAAGGGGAAAAAAAGACCAGCCACTCTCCACTACAAGACAAAGTGGGAAGAACATCCAGAGCTACAAGCCACTATACAGCAGGGTTGGACAACCTCAAAACAAGTATCAGATGCATATAAGTAACAACACAATATACAATTGCATTAGTACTTTAGAGTCTTGGAGCAAATCAACCATAGTAGGGGTAGCAAATGAAATTTCAAGAATTCAAAGAGAATTGGAAGAAATATAGCAAGAGGATCCAATAGAAGAGAGGAGAAAGCAGGAGAAAAGGCTATCTAGGCAACAAACCAATGCTCGAAATTTTGACAAATTTTGCTAGTTCCCCATTTGGCGAACCCGGTGAACCGGCGAAATATGGCCAGATTCCGACCCCCCATTTCAGGGGGTATTTTAAGTCATTTAGGTCCCAAATTTGCTATATAGCCTAATTTGATACCAATACTTGGTAAATTTGAATTATTTCCTATTAATTCTTTTATGCAATTCTCTTTCCTAGCCACATTTAACATGTTACCTTTTGAGGCCTAAATCATTGGTACATAATTGGAAAGATTATTCGTTGACCTTGAAGATCCCATTACAAAATCCCTTCATAATTTGAATTGCTTTCATAAATTTTTCAATGTATATACTCTTCCCTAACCACATTTGGCACCTTGCCTTTTGAGGCTTAAATCACTAGGATATAATTGATAATATTGCTCATTGATTTTGAAGATTTTGCTACAAAATGTCTTTCTAATTTGAATTATTTCCAGAAATTATTCTATGTAAATTCTCCTCCCTAACCACATTTGGCGCATTGCCTTTTGAGGCTTGAATCATTGGAATATAATTGGTAAGATTGTCCATTAATCTTGAAGATTCTACTATAGAATTGCAAGAGAAATCGTTTAAAATCGTTTAAAATTGCCAAAATATTGCAAAAAATCGAGATATCAGTCGATTCGGCGATTTCGAACGAGATATCGCCGATATTTCGGTGATTTCTTGCTTATCTAAGTTTCGCTTGGGAAAAATTTTCTGTAGTCACTGAATTGGCCAAAATTCGGTGACATGTTTTACCTTGCAATTAGCAACCAAACAAAGAGAGGAAGAAAGATATCGGCATAAGAGGTCAATAGTGAGCTAGCACAAGGATGGAGGCCAAGATACAAAATTCTTCCATTCGGTGACAAGACAAAGAAGGCAAAGAAACACAATTAACAAGCTAAAGAATAATGAAGGGTAGTGGTTGACAGAGGACAAGGATTCAGAAATCTGGTCATATTTCTCAACTCTTTTCTCTACTTCCCACCCCCAAAATCCGATTTTTTTTCTTGCAAAGTTCGGGGCTGTAGTGTCTTTGGTGAGGATAATGATAGATTGACTAAGGACTTCTCAATGGAGAACACACACACACACACAAAAACTAGCTTGGATATTATTGCCCATGATCTAATGTAGGGAACACAACAATTCTGCAATGTTTGTTGGCTTGTTCATCATTAGAAACTCTAATAAGTGATCGTCAGTCAAACCTCTAAACATCACATCATAATCCACTACTTCATTTAGATTTTTTATTTGGATTGATTCTTAATTGAATCTCTTCATGTAATTGCGAACTGATTCTCCTTGCCTTTGACGAATTGCTACCAAATTGTCCGTTGTTTTACTACTTTTCATACTACTTTGGAAGCGTGATAGGAAATTTTTTGTCAAATCTTTGAAACTTCCAATTGAATTCAGCTTTATACTAAAAAACCAGGTTGTTGCAGGGCCTTTTAGAGATGAGGGGAATGACCAACACTTCAAAGCTTCAGATTCTCCAGCTAGCATCATAACCGAGTTGAATTGAGTCAAATGCTCTGGGGGATTAGAGCTTCCATCATACATTGTGTATACCAAGAGCTTGAAATTGTGTGGCAATGGTGTTACCATTATTTCCTTCGAAAAATGGATTTTGATCCATAGATTCCTCCATATTCTCTTAATTTTCCTTATTCACCAGTCGTTGGATCTAGTTGTCTAGAATACGAAATCTTTTACTAATTTCGGATCCACGAACCTCAGAATAGCTGCTGACTGACTTTTGTATCCTTTCTTTTCGATCTCTTTGACTTCCTAGAATTCTACTTTTTTTTGCTTTGGCTTGGTCGTTATCTTCTATCTTCTCCAGTTGAAACTTGATCTTCCAATTCGAAAGGAAGTGGATCGAAATTAGGATCTGAGCTTTCTCCACAGCCTTCCTTGTTTAGATCTAATATCTTTTGATTCTCCCTCAACTCTTGCTTTCGAGGATTTTGGTCAAAGACTGTATCAACTCGGGAAAGAGGAGTTCTAAGTTCTACTAGTAGTTTTGGAATTCCGATTTGTCAAATATATGATCTCATCAGATATTGTGTATCCAAAATCTGACACTACATGTTTTCCATTTGAGTTAAGATATGATGTGATCGAATCTAGGTTGTGATGTTGCAGCTAGTGCTTCCGAAAGTTGTTTATCCTGTCTATTATAAGTTTCAAGGAGGAAGGAGAACGATCTCCAAGGACTTTCTGATTTTGACGAGTAAGCATCGTCGGAGATGACGGTGGTAATGTTGCTTCTTTCACCTTCCTCTTTGGATTCTTTCCTCTTCACTCTCTTTGACAAGTCTCTGCTGTCTCATTTGCTAGTATATCTTCTTGATGCTCCAGTGATTGAGTCATAGCTTTTTGTTCTGAAAGTGGTTTCCCATAGATGGCGCCAAATGTTGGTGCAGATTTTGTCGGGATCTGTGAACCATGAATCACACCAAACACCACAAATCTGTTTCAATCTGGACCTGAATCCTCTCTAACCTAAAGGGAATAAGAGAGGACTATTAGAATGGACCGACCAATTGGATCGGCGCTTCGTCTCCGATGGTCAAGTCAGTGAGTGTCCAAGGTTTTAGGTTGCATAGCTCCTTGGTGCTTTAGAAGTGTTTGAATGCCTCAAGGTAGGAAAAGTGCAGGTAGATTGAGTGAAATTAGAGTGTGTTACCTTTCGAGCCTATTTTTGATCTTATTTATAGATTGCTTTTGTTGACTTGAGCTTCTCTTTACTGTAGATTCAGCGCCCTAAATCTAATGGTAAGGATTCGTTCCCTGTATAGCTTTCAGGCTGGCCCCTTTACTTGGTTTGAACCTTTGGTTGACCCTGGTTGGACCAACACAAACCGGGTCCTGGGTGATTTATTCACAACACGATGGTATTAGTATAGGTTTATTGGGTGCTTCCTCTTTGTTGCAATGGCAACCAATAATATTGTTGTTACAACAAACAACAATACCATTCAAGGAATCAATTGTGTTATTACATTCTCACCTAAATCTTGTGAATTTCAGGACCTTCACTCAAAGAGGATTATTGCGATGGGTAAGCGACATGGTGATCTATATTTTCTTGACCTTTCAACATCTGCTTCCATTATCTCTACAACAACTACTAGTTCACATTTTGGTTTTTGACACTGACACCATGCCCATCCTGGTTATTCCTTAACATCTCCATCAAAACATTTGGATTCTAGCATTTCCATTTCAAATAAATGCACTTGTACTATGTGCCCTTTGGCCAAAAAAAGGTCACTTTCCCTTTTCTAAAAGCAAAATTTCTACAACTTCTTGTTTTGCGTCAATTCACCTTGATGTTTGGGGCCCTTATCAAATTACACCTTTATCAGCTGCTTATTTTCTAACCATAGTTGACAATTTCTTTCGTAGTACTTGGCTTTATTTGATGCAATCCAAAACTGAAGTGAATCATTTTATCCTAATTTTTTAAACATGATGAAGACACATTGAAACTCAGATTCAACACCTTTGTTGTGATCAAGGGACTGAATTTTTTTTTTTTTTTTTTGATACAAAACAACAAGATACAACTAGTTTGGTACATTACACAGTAAATTCGTCCAGTCCCATGGAGTTGCCTCACCTAGTGCTATACAAGCAAGCAAGTTAGCCGACTTTATGATTTCATGGTCCTCATCGGTCGTAATAGGGATTCCCTCTATTTTAGAGGCGAGGGCCAGTAGGTCTTCAATTGTTTCTAAAGGCCATCTAATTTTTGGATTAGGTATGGTTTCCTTGATCCGACCCCAGTTTGTTAAGATTACGTCCGGCTGCAACTGTTGATTTTGAGCGATTCTCATTCCTGATGCTAAACCTTTAGCCATCGTAGCAACAAAGGAAGTCCCTTCATATTTTCCGATCCAGTAGTAAACAATCTTTCCTTGTCGAGTTAATCCCCAGCAGCATCCTATTTCCTTTGTCTTGTGATGCACAGCTCCTGCACAAAATAATGTAATGAGGTTTTTGGGCACTGATGCTTGTAATCTAGAGAAATTAGTTTCCCTAGAACCCCTATATATAGAGGTCTGGAGATTACAACTTGTTTCCCCAGGTGGATATAACTGTAGTTCCTGACACCAATTGTTAATATAGTTCAGTACTCTTATAGGGTCTGCAACAGTCTTCTTGAAGATTATAGCATTACGCATTCGCCACACACTAAAGCAAGTAATACTTATAACAGATACTAACCATCTTAACATAGGTTTGCCAAGTTGTGAATTATAGAACAAATCTAGACAGAAATCTGAAATATTAGAGAAAGGCAGTAATTCTGTTCTTAGCCCGATGGGTCCCGATGCCCAGATCCTTCTTGACCATTCACAAGTGAAAAATAGATGCCAACTCGATTCCGTGCTATGACCACAAAACGTACAGCCACCTGTATTTGGATTCCATTTGGCGAGTATTGCATTAACTGGAATTCCTGCATGCATAAGCCGCCACAAAAAATTAATAAATATTGGATGGATCTTTAGTTTCCATAAAAACAACCACCATCTTTTATTTAGGCAAGATACAGGTGAGAGATTAGAATTAACGAGCAGTTGTTGATATGCTAATTTAGTAGACAATTGCTGTGCTGGGGAGAAATTTAACTTCCAAGAATCCTGTTGAGAGTTAAGCAATATAGAATTTAATGCAGACGACGCTAAAGGATCAAGGGTAAGTGAGATTTCATAATCAAAACTAACTCTCATGTTAGCCACATCTGCCACCGTCGCCTTATAGGATGCAAAGTGCATGTTAAATTCTCCTACAACATGATCATCTTTATTGGGTATCCAAGGATCGAACCAGAAAGAGGTTCCTTCCCCATTCCCAACCGATCTAATTAATAACTTCCTAAGGTTTGGAAGTATAGACCGAAAACTATTCCAGATGATTGAACCATTCCTTTTCCCCACCTTGGGATCAAATAAAGAAATGTGGGGAAAATATTTAGCCTTAAAACACTGTGCCCAAACAGAGGATTGCTTCGTCAAAAGTCTCCAACCGAGTTTAAGTAGAAGAGCTTTATTCATAAGCTCCATTCACTTAAACCCTAAACCCCCCATAGGTTTTGGGAGACAACACTTATCCTAAGAAATAAGCGAAAGATTCTTACCTTTATCCGCTTTGCCTAACCAGAATCTTTGGCAAATTGAGTCCATTGAATTACACACCTTCTTTGGAAACAAGACATACTGCATATGATAGATTGGCACCGCTTGCATAATGGATTGAACCATGATCGCCCTTCCCGCAAACGAAAGAGAGTGCGCTTTCCTCCCCGCTAGTTTAGATTTCAGCTTAGCCAAGACAGGGTTGAAACTATCCGACCTTGCCTTCCCTAAGAACAGAGGGCTGCCTAGGTAAGTAGAATTCTTACCCGTTTCCTTTATTCCTAAAACATTCAAAATTTGTTCCTTCATCGCAGGTTGTGTGTTTTTGCTGAAGAAGGCCTCACTTTTATCCAAATTGATCACCTGTCCAGTAATTAGCCAAAAAATATCTAGAATAGATTTGATCACATAGATATCGTCTAAAGAAGCATGACAAAAGATGAAAGTATCATCAACAAAGAATAGATGAGTAATTTCAGGTGCCAAGCGAGCAATTTTAATGCCATGGAAGGCTTCTTCAGCCCTAAAGGCCCCAAGAAGTCTAGACAAAATTTCCATAATAATCAAAAACAAATATGGACTTAGAGGACATCCTTGTCTTAAGCCTCTGCTCCCCGAGAAAAAAGAATAGGGTGCACCATTCAATTTGATAGAAAAAGAAGTTGTGGAAATTAGGGCAGAGACTAATGAACAAAATCTGGAATCAAAACCTAGGCATTTTAATACATGCAACAGAACACACCACTCTACCCTATCATATGCTTTTGACATTTCCAGCTTTAAGGCAACAAAACCTTTTTTTTGCCTTAGATTTTCTCATGAAATGAAAGATTTCATGTGCCAGCAGCATATTATCGGTAATCTGTCTCCCCGGCACAAAGGCTGCCTGACAAGGGGAAATGAATTTATTCAATACTGACTTCACTCTTGCAGCTATGCTAGAATTTTATAGGAGACATTACACAAGCTTATTGGTCCAAAATCAGTCACCACAGAGGCATGATCATTCTTTGGAATAACACATAACAGGGTGTGATTAATGCCAGGGGGAAGGAAGGTATGAGTGAAAAAATTAGAGACAAATTGAAACACATCTAAATTTATTTCAGACCAAAACTGTTGGAAGAAACACGCCTGGAAGCCATCGAAACTAGGGGCTTTAGTAGCCCTCATAGAGAAAATAGTTTTGCGGATCTCCTCTAGGTTAGGTGGTGCAGAAAAAAGAGTCATTGTTCAAGACAATGTCCTCAGATGGGAACAACATCTCCACCAATGGGGGAATAAAGTGATTACTAGAGGTATACAGGTCTTTCATATAATTGGCAAAACAGTTGGCAATACCTATAGGATCTGAAAAAAATTCCTCATCGGACTTGATGAACTCAATCTTCCTACGTTTCACATGGATCTTGGCAACATTATGGTAAAATTTGGTGTTCCTGTCTCCATCAGAAATAAACTTAGTTCTGAAATTTCGAAACCAAAAGGATTCTTGAGCATCATAAATCCAAAGTAACCAAGTCAACTTTTGATGATATAAAGACCAGTACAGGCACAAGCACTGTTCAATAGCCGCCACTTCCAACTCAAGTCTTTCACATAAAGAGTTTATGTTACCAAATTTGTCAGCCTTCCACCCTCGAAGAAAATTTCAAAGAGAAGCTAATTTAGGACTAAGACCCTCAAATCCCAGTCCCCTCCAAGCTAGACTCACATCATTTTGAAACTCAGGATGCCCTAGCCAAGCCTTTTGAAAGTGAAAAAGTTTCCTTCCTGTGGGGACAGCAAAGCAGGTATTAATGAGTAACGGTGAATGATCCGAACCAACAGCTGGCAGAATAGTTAACTTTAGATTAGGGATTCGGAAAATTTGGATCAGCAAAGGCTCTATCAAGAGTTTCAAGAGTAAGATGAGGTGCCTTTTTATGGTTTGACCACGTAAATTTAGAGCCTTCCCCAATTAGCTCAAGTAATTGGAACTGAGATACAATATTTGCAAGGTAAATCCGACTAGGTGAGTGGTTAAAGTTGCCTCCACATTTGTCATTCGGGGATAACAGCTCATTAAAGTCTCCACAAAGCAAGAAGGGATCAGAGATATTGGAAATTTGTTGCAAAAGGTCTATCCAAACAGGAATGCGAAGGTTATACTGAGGTGGGGCATAAACAAAGATTGCCACCCAATTACAAGTATTCCCAACCACTTTGATTCCAATGAAATGATCATTCGCAAACAAAACAGAGGTAGGAGAAGATTTGTTTGAGAGAGCCCAAAACCCGCCTTGAAACCCTCTTAAGCCTTTGCTAGGGACAACATGCACGGATCCGTAATTTAAAAGAGAACCATGGAAACGATTGAACATTGAATCAAGATTCTTGCATTTGGGTTCACACAAGAACAAAAGATCTGGACTAAACTTCCTACATAATTTTTCTAATCTTAACAAGGTAAACCTTCCATTCAGTCCACGTACATTCCACCTTAACAATTTCATAATAGCTAACTTCTCTCTCCACTGTCCTCCAAAAAGATATTTAGGACACAGATAAGTAATTCTCCACAAAACAAATGAGAGAAGTAACAAAACAGAAAGAAATACAGTTACAACTAGATCAAGCTTAAGAGTAGAACGCATGCAGACTATCAGTGAGGACCTGGGAGGACAGACACAAGCAATCACCAATACAGTTAGAGCCACAGATAGCATCGGAGACTAGAAAAAGTAGTTAATAATTTTTTGGACACTCAGGAAAAGGCAAGAACAACAGTCAAACACAACAAGAGCAAATTTATCTAGCAAAAGCAAGAAATGAGATGTAGAGGTCACCTGGTTGTCCATCAGAGGTTGATCTTGTGCTGGTGCAGGATAAAAAGTATTGTGGAAGGGATGTAGCATGTTCTGATTTGCTCTATCAAATATCTTCATCATAATAGCCTCTTTCATAGAGTTGAGCAGGGAATCGGGATTAAAGGAGTTAGAAAGAAGAGAATCGACGAAGGAATTGAAGGATTCCATAGGGTCAAATGGCAACATGTTGTTTGATGACATCCTCATTCTCTTGCGGGTGTGAAGACTCTCCTCAGTCTCCCAAATTTCCCTAGTCTCAGAAGACTCACCAACAAGCACCCCCTTTTGGTACCTGAACAACTAGCAAATTCTATTTGCTTATACCCCTTGCCGAGTGCCAACTAGAACTCCACCTGTTTCAATACTTCTTGCAAGCCTATACAATTTACTTGGTCTCACATCCACCTAGTCCACAGTCACAAGATCAGGTTCACCATACAATCACAAATCAATCAACATAATAACATAATCATGAGCAAAAAAGTAATAAAATCTAATAATCAATCACAAGGAAAAACTTTCCGAAAGAGTACCAAAACTGGGAAGGAACATCAAAACTAAAAGGTTACTTCTATTCCAAGTCAATATCTCAATTATTTAATCAAATTACTAGTTTCTATTTCGATGTCCCAAAAGCGAACTAAGAGCTATCCTATAATTGTTAATCGACCATAAGAGCATTCCAGACAGTTACATGAACTATCATGCGCTGCATAGTCAACTTCCACAAGCGCCTCAAGTACACCTTCTGTGGCATAATCCTCCGGGGTCGGTGTCCCATCAAAACCTACAAAGCTGTCTAAAAAGAAAAATTTCAGGGATGAGTTCCACAGAACTCAATGAGACAATCAATAGCATATATCCACATGTTTAAAACACGAGTAAACAAATGATGGTAAAATGTTATGCAATACAATGCAATGATGTACCTGTAACTCTAACCATGCAAGTCTCTTACTAGGTAGACACGCATTGAGGTACGCCACCAGCCTCCTCTAGGTAGTCTCACACAAACCCCAACGGCTCTGACCAAATTGAGAGTCACAACCAAAGTATAGGGATATTAATCTGCTCATCGACCATTGTTGGGGATTAGGGCCACACTCTTTCACCACAATCGTTGGTATGAGAACTAGTGTGTGTCAGGGAGATACCTAGCCCAATGCTAAGTCATCTACTTAATCACATCATTCTAGATTCTAAAATATTCCCTATAGTACAAACCAGCTCGGTTTAGTATCCATACCTGTGAATCTAGCCCTATCCAAACCCTAACCCTGACCTGGAAACCAGGTTGTTTTTAGGTCCGAAGACCAGGAGTAAAGGAAGGAGCTAGCTTTGGGCCATCTCAGTAGAAGACATGGTGTTTGACTCTGAACCCATGGATGTTGATGATGGTGTTCCAATCTTGGAAGTCTGTGCAAATTTAGAAAGGAAGCTGCACCTGTCTGAAGATGAGATTAGTTGAAGGACTTGGAGTATTATCTGACTTGGTTCGAAGGTATTTCTACACACTAGGTATGTCACTTGATGTGTGTACAAAAGCCCTTGAGGTTTAGTGTCCATTTGATCCTTCAATTCCCTGTTTGAACCTTGCTGACCTGATTGGTCGACTGGGTCAGTAGACCAATCAATCAACCAATGGTGTGTTAAATCCGAGAAACTCCAATTTTAAGTTTTTTCGTTCTCTATTTAAACACACTTCGTGTTTCTTAGTATCCTCTGCCTCCAAAACACTCTGAGAATGTGGGAAGACTCATTTGAAACTCTTTTCGGTGATTTCGAAGATTCCTTTGCAGATCTGAAGCCTCTCATCTCCGATCTGTCAGTCTAAGGTTAGTATCTCTTCTGTATTGTAATTTATTCTTTCTTCGATCTTGTTCTTGACTGAGATTGGGAAGAAGATGCTGCATTCTTGCAACCATCTCTTCCGTAATCTGATTCTTTTCTTTAGGGTTTATGATCAGCATAGAGATCTTAACCCTAACTTTGAAAATTCTTCTTTAACCCCTAATCCTTTCCATGGATCTAATTTCGTAACCATTTAAATCTAACTTCCATTACGCATTTGAATCTAATTCTGATTACCTTTTTCTTGGATGAGATCTAAATCATCCCTTGCCTTTTTGTGAGTTCCATAGTGTATTTTTCATCGAATTCTAGGGTTTTTCTCCCAATTGGGGAAAACCATGATTTTAATTGAAGGTAACGTTTATTTATCATTATTAGTGCCCGATCTTAACTCCCTTAGTGTTAGAATACTATCATATAGTTTTCCTCCAAGTTTCATGAAGTTCGAACCCCTGTAGATTGAGTTTCGGATCAGAATTTCCGTACTTGCTTCGTACTGATTCTGTTGGTCGACTGATTGGTCAACTGAGTCGTAAGACCAATCAATCGACCAATGATGTCAGTAGCTTTGTTTTTCGCTCTGTTTGACTCGTTTGCTCTCTGATCTTTTAGGCATCTTTCCTAATGTTGTATCTATGATTGTTAGGGGTTTACTTACTAAGTTTGGAGCCTCTCTCTTTGATCTTTGGATTATCTTCGACGATAATCAAGGTAAGGACAGTTGTTTCATAATAACATAGATCACGTACTCTTTGGTTTCTACTTTAAGAAACTCTGAGTTTATTTATTGTTCTTGTATTTTATACTTCTAATGTACTACTGTAAGTACAGTAGCACTTCAATTATGTCTTACTGTCATTATTCATGATTATATGAAATGCCTATTACTATATATTGTTTAATGATTTGATTATGCTTTTACATTCTCTTTTGTATGATGAAGTGTTGATTGTATATGACATGACTGATCTGAGAATGTGTTTGATTAAGTATGGTTTGGGATTGAGAGGTGTCCTTTTGACACTTCTGTCATTGGACATCGGAGGGAATAGTATGGGATGTTCTCCGAAGATGCCCATCGACGCTTTCCCGAATCATTGGTTGTCATACCTAGGATTGTCTAGGATGTCCCCGTTATATCAAACCCTAGTCGGAGGGGTATTGAGACCAAACGACCCGTGGCAGCAATGGGGATTCACAGGCACTCAAGACCGGTAACCAACCCGTGAGAGGACGGGATCACATTGTGGGGGCCATTTATTGGAGGGTTGCATATGGATAGACTTGGGCTCATGGGTGCTCAAGACCGGTAACCAACCCGTGAGGGGACATGAGAGCTTCCCGTTTATCATATGTGGATAACCAATAGGGTTGATGAGTCCGTAGTCCGAGTTGGTTGTGGCCATAGGATACGCTGACTCTAGTGGAAAGGATACCGGAAAGGATCGCCAGGGGCGATGAATGGACGTATTTGGACCTGAGTTGATATAACTGAGTAGATGACTTGCATTGGGCTAGGCTTAACCCTGACATGCGCCAATACTTAGACCAATGGTGATGTGAGAGAGCGGTGACCTAACCCCTAGCCATGGAATGTCCCAAGGGATGCCGGACCCATTACCAACCGATGATGAGTGATTTGAGACCTTCCCAAAGAAGTATGGTGCTATGACTTAAAGCATGTCTGCCAATAGAGACTAGCATACATAGAGTTTAGATGCATATATACATTATCTGTTTCATATTGCATTGCATCTTGTTATGATCTGCTGTATGTTATTTATGTTGTTATGAGTTAACTTGCCTTGCTGAGTTCATTCGAACTCACTCCTTTTTGTGCAATCTTTTTTGTTAGATTATTCCACAAGTATTGACTACTATGAAGGACAGTACGATGAAGCTCAAGCCGAAGAAGCGTACTACACGCAAGGCGCTGGCAACCTTGAAGATAACCCTGATGATCCCTCAAGCGATCAAGTTGCGTACTACGATTAGACGTAACGTAGAGTTGTAACATTTATGTTGGATTGATGAAGTCCACTATTTTGAAGATGTTATTTATAGAATAGAAAACTCGTAGTTCAGTTTGACTTCCTTTCTTTGTTTTTCTTTAAACTCAATTGTAATTCTTTTTAGACTTACGTGCTACATTTCCGCTGTAACTATGGAGTGAGTTTCCGCCTCACTCTACTTCTTTTTTATGTGATTACATCTGGTATCATTTTCCGCACTCTGATTATACTAATATTTATTTCATGATAGATCTTTTGTTTATAATATTATACTTGATTTTATCTGTTCATGATTATGTTATTGCATATGTGGGAGGATGATTTCCTCGATACTTGATTTTCGGGGTTGTGGATCACACACATGGGTATGCCAGTTAGGGTACCGGCTGGGGGGATGTGACAATACCTATCTTGGGTTGACGTATCCTACGGCTCCCACCAACTCGGACTACGCCTCCCCGTAAGCCTATTGATTATCCACATATGCTAGAGGGGGGGCTGTCATGTCCTCTCACGGGTTGGTTACTGGTCTCGAGCATCCATGAGCCCAGTCATACCATATGCAACCCTACCAATGAATGGCCCCCACGATATGGCAATGTCCTGATTACCGGTCTTGGGCACCCACCAACCCAATATTGCTACAATGAGTCACTCGGCCTCAATACCTATGCTAATAGGGTAATGACATAATGGGGGATGTTCCTAACCAATGCAAGTAGACACCTTAGCTATGCATTATAACCTATATGTCAAATCTAAAGTTTCGAGGGCAATGGTTAAGACACAACTTCAGGTTAAGTCCATGCAACATTTAGTTATCCCACACTCAACCCATAGCACAACATGATTCATCAAATTAAAGATAAAGCATGATTCTAGATAATTTCATACACATTTTAAGTATAAAATAAATATGCTAAAATAATATATTGCACAGCATGGACATTCAATAATGAATCATAAACATAAGTATACATGGTTGAATTCTCTCACCTGATAAGTAAAATATAACCTTTTCAAAGAATACCCAAAGATAACTTAACAAGTCTCAAAATACCCTAGGTAATTCATGGTTTAAGTTCGAATTACATCAGAGAATCATCGAACAAAACCTAGGTCCAAAAACCTAGTAAATAAGTGGGAGGAAGCTTGGGGTGGTTGATTTCCCGAGCGACCCCCAATTGACCCCGCTCATTTTGACTAGAGTCAAAATAGGGGTGGTCATCCCCACATGAAGAGGGTTGTCACCTGGGGCAACCCCCTGGGCAACCCCCATCGGGTGCGTGAACAGCAGCCTGGTGAGGTCTCTGTCAACTTCATTTCTCACTTCTGATGAATTTCAGATCATCCAAAGATTCTCAAAACCCTCCGAGACATGGTTCAACATCATAACCAACCCTAGATCTCAATTCTAATGATAAAATAGAAAAGTAACAAATTATGCCTTCTCAAAGATCTTCCCACGAATGAAGAATTCATTAACTTAGAGTGATTGAAGAATCACTCTTGTCACTAAATCTAGTTAAGGTTAGGGTTTCCTTGATCGAATCAATCCTCCCACACAGATCTCCTTCATCAAAGATATCAAAAGAAATGAACATAGAAGTAGGGAAGAATCCTTCCTTCAAACTCTTGAAATAGATCTCAGATCACTATTCAAATCGGATATGTGACTACCTTCTTCTCCGACTTCTATGACATGTATTGGAGCTCTCTGATGGCTGGACAATAAAATGATGCATTTTAGTGTGAAAACGACATTAAATAGGAGTGTACAAACCTAAAAACCCAATTTTTCCCTGGTGTGGTGGTCACTTGCAGTAACCCCACTCAGTCGACCCTACCCCCAGAATTCCACAATGAGGGGTCTCTCAGGATGGTTTCCCCATGGCACTTTCATACCACTTTTGCACACCTTACTAAAGGGTCTTACCAGAACTTGAGGACCTTCGAAATTTGCCATCCATGAGCTCCTAATCCATCTAGGTTCGTGTCAAATCTCCTTCCAAAATTCAACAGAATGCTAGATTCTTCATCAACACCATCCATACCAATGGGTTCTAGTTTTGATCCAATGGTCTTTCTACTTGGATGGCCCACTATTGTCTTCTACTGGCATTCCAAGTTCTCAAATCTACAAGATGGGTTTCGGATTAGGATCCTAGGAGATTTCACACCTAATCCACTACTTCCACTGAGTCCTTAATGCCCCTAAACCCTAGGAACATTTAACCCCTTTAGAAAAAAATCTTCACAAAATCCTATGGAACAGCTTGTACGAAACCAATCCAATCATAAAAACAAAATTTTTTCATTCTTTCCTCTTGTTTTTCTCCACCAAGTACCTTTTTCTTTTTTGGGTCCGGCTTTCTTCAAGTTCTCTACCCTATCAAGATCTTTTTGAGCCTTTTTTTTTCTTCTTTTCTTTTTGACAATGCAAACATTTCATCAAAACCAAGAAAAGTTTTAAAACTTGAAACAACTAAATGTTCCTTTTCTCTTCGTGATGATCGAAGCACCGATCGCTGCGGGGTTTATTTTCTTTCTTCAATCGATCGTCTCTTTTCCACACAGCTTTTCACTCTTTAAAAAAAGAAAAACCACCACCACACTTAAGTCTTCATTTAAAAAAAACTTCAAACAAAGACAGTTAGACAGTTGTACACAACCAATGTTACTTATGACAATCAAAACCAACTATCACAGCACTTTGTTTTTCTTTCGCTCACGAATCTTTAATTCCTATCTAAACAATCACAAGAAAAAAAGGAAGGAAAAACACTTCACCATGTCTAAACCAAAGAATCATACCTTCGATCACCCCTTTTTGTGTTATTCCAAGTTGGGTGTTTGTGACCCCAGAGAATCATATCTTTAGATTCTATGGATTCAATTACAAGAGTCAACCAATCCCAATTACCATATGGATTTGTGCTGGCATGCCAAGGTCTGCCATTGAGCTAAGGGAATTGATAATTTTCAAGTTGTTGTGGGTTCTATCTGCCTCGGTGTATCGAGAATTTTGATGCATTTTGGGAGAAAGCAACTCACATTCATGAGGTTCTTTCTTGGCAAACATGTACCATTGCTACGCTAAGGCTACAAAAGTAGAAGAACAAAACCTAATCTATGGTAACAAAGAGAAAATTGGTAAGTGTAAATAATCATTTGATGTGTTGAGATGCCCCAGATTAGTTTACATTTCTATTTATAGAGGAAAGGGATAACCACCTCCTGAAACTGCCTAAACTACCCTTGAGATAATCTCCCATGGTTTTGGAAGATAAGAAAATTTTAAAATTCAAAACTCGAAATAACATCCATAACCAGATGGCTTTCAACTTACTTTGGACAAGCCCATTTTCGTCCTAGGTTGGTGCTGACTTAACCCAATCTTTTAACTTTGTTTATTTTGGAACTAGTTATATTATAGCTACTAGTTTGGGGGATTAATAATTATAATTTTTTGTTTTTGAGGACTAACATTGCCCCTCATGGTCGTGTGATTGGGAATCACTAGCTATCTCAAAATCAAACAGCCATGCCTCAGTCTTCCAAAAGCCCTTTAACTTCCTAACCACTGCTCTCCTTTTGAATTCAAAAGCTTGAAATGGTTAATCCCAAGAATATATGCCATGTCCTACACAATGAGACTTCATGTGTCAGAGCAATAAATTCATTGGTGCTATTTTTCGATTCACAGCTTTACTCTTTCTAAGGTTCCCATAATTCTCTTTCTCCTTCAACCTTCAAGTTGTAACCTCTAATTCTCATTTTGTTCCTCCTCATCATGATCCATGTTGGAAAGAAACGTCCCTCTAAAAGGTTCTCATGCCTTTGATTTAGAGGACTTTCTATCAAGAACAAGGGCGCAACTTCATCAGATCCCCATTGTCACCACGGTACTTAACCTCAACCTCCTTCCTTTGCTTCTTTGGGACTTCATTGCAAGAACCCTATTGCTCTAATTAACTTCCCTCTTCGACAATAATATTTGTATTTTTCTGATTGCTGACATGATTTACTCCAATATCTTATATTCCTTAAATTTTTTTATCATTGTAACTCTTTATCATAGTCTTCTTGATAAATAAGAAAGACATATATATTTTATATAAGGTGAAAGGAGATGTTTATTTTAGATAAAGAAATTATAGGTTGTTATAACTATACTTCATGTTAAAATTCATGGTGGTCTTGTGTATCCAATGTTCGTAGCAAATACATTTTCTTCCATAAATTAAACCACATTAATTTGAGATACATGGTGATTCTTTCTCTTTTCTCTTACTAAAAAGTATCATAAAATCATTAGCGATTTTTTGTAATTGCTTCAATGTTACACAGTTTAATGCGTAACACGATGTAGCTAACGGTGAAGATTAAAACTTGTGGTCGGGATCCACTCGCTTTGCATGTATTTTTTTATATTTTTTGAACTATACCCAACTAAACCCCCCCCCCCAAATGCGAAACGAGTGGTCCAGATCAAAATCTCCACCGCAAATTTTGATCCTCACCATTAGTTGTACCATACTGTACATTAAAATTGAATAGCACTGAAGCACGATCTTAATAATTTTAGTGATCGAATTATTTGTCATTTAGAATATAGAGAAAGTTTCAGTCTGTCAAATTCAAAGTATTTTGTTCATGATGTCAATCATTTTCGGAAGTTACACTGAACCAGAAAACTTAGCAGACCATTTGGCCCTATTTTAAATATTTGTGTACCTTAACCCTTATCTAAAATGAAAAAGAATCATGGATTGTTTCAATTATACACCAACATAATGTTAGATGTACATTTAAAGAACAATAGAAGGAATCGTTTTAACAAAAATCTATCATCTATTTTTCTGTTCTCTAAGAATAAAAGAATGCCTCCTTAAGTTTTGTCTTTTTACTCAATAGTGAGTTGTTTTTGGCAAGATGTAAATTCATTGAGCACTAGAGCTGTGAGAAATATAGACATCTGTTAGAAAAAATACGAGGAAATCATGAATCAAACAGAAACTAGGCGAAAGAATACAAAATTTTAACGTGGTTCATACAATATTGTGATGTTTTACGTTCACAAGCCAAGAAGAAGACATTTCCACTGTATAAAAGAAGAAAATAATAGAGATCTTTCAATCAATCACCATAATGACATTACAAAAACTCTCACCAAAACTCTAAGGCGAAAATCTCCAATCTCACAATGACCTCATAGGCGAACATTGTGTATATATATTTATAGAGTTTAATCAGGTGAACGGGTTGATCCATTGGGTCAGGTTAGCCCAAGCCATTTACTCCCATCAAAGATATCCCAGATCAGTCATTTGGGTAGTCCACCAAAATATGTCAATATGAGCCCATCTTCAAAGTCGAGTACAAAAATTTGGATCACTACATAACATCCAAATTATACAAATTCAAGACCCAAGGATTCGTTTTTTGCCATATTTTTCGCAATTCAATTGAAAGTTGGAGTCTCTTGAAACAAATTTAAAGCAAATAGACTTAGAGAAATTTTCAGCTAATTGATGTCTGATGCGTAGGAGTTTAGATTTGTCTGCTAAATCAATTTGTGGAATCTAACTCCACCACTGAACAATTAGCTCCAATACTAATGGCCTGCAGTAAACCCTCTCTTATTGCAAGGCGGTGAGTAGATTTCCAACTGAGTTTCTAATCAAGTCCACTCTTCTTTAAGTCTTGATAGAAGTATAAATAACATAACTTCCAAACCACTAAATTTACCATTACAATTTGAAAATTTAAACTAATTCTAAATGATTAAATAATTAAAAAAGCAAGTTATTCTTTTTTAAAAAGAAAAATTAGTATAAAGGGCTAGTATTTTGCCACTGAGCAACCACTCGAGCTTGTATAAAGTAATGTTATAAAAGAAACTTTTTTTTTTGGTAGAAATGTTAAAAAAAATCATTGCCCTACTTCCCTTACAACTCAAAAGAAAGTCATATAATGAGGATTTTTGGCTTCATATCTTAGTAATCTCTATCAATGCTCTTACATAAATTTGGCCTCTGCCATACATTTAAAAGTATAAGACAAGACAAAATGCCCAATGCCTTTTCCATGTTCAGAACTTCTAGCACCAAAGAAAATAAATTTTAAAATAGTTTTTATTATGTGATCATGATCCCTATGCTTACCTATTGAAATATGGAATATAAAATAAAGGATTTTGCGCAGGTTAGCATCATAGTTACCACATATTTCCTTTGGGACGTGAGAGATATACATTCAAATTCACTAAAGAAAAGATTCATTGTTGAAAGAATGATGATCATGAGTACTTCTTGTCATATAAATTGTAGAAAAAAAAATTCCATTAGAGTTCTTTTATTAGGCCTTAAAATCAAATTGGGTCTCATTGGTTATTAAAATTATGTTTGGGTCCAGTTTAAACTGAGGGTGATTGGTCCTCTTAGAGGGAAATTGTTTCGAGGTTTGGATTGGGGAAGGGAAACTTTATTTTTTTGGGAGATGAGAATCTTGAAGGTTTTCTATGATAGTTTGAGGATCTAGAAGTTGGTTTTCTGTGGAATTTGGAGTTAACGGGTGGTGATTTACCGGCCAGGCGGTGGCTAGATAGCTCTGTTTCCATGACTCTTATCAATGTACAGGACTCTCAGCTACTATTCATCTGTGATGAGATGTGCTTTTTTTTTTTCTATTTTCAAGTTGCATTGTTATCTTGTGAATAATATGAATAAAATTTTAAGTTTTAGCTTGGACTAATCTGATTTAGTTTGATATCTCAGTTGTTCTCTTCCTGGAGTAGAACTGTAGTACAACTGTGAAACTATCATTTATGTCTCTATTTTTTGAGCTAAAATTACCACTTCTAACAGTGAATATAAAGGGCAGGATTTGGATCAGGTAGTGAGATTGCTATATTTGTTCAGTCATACAAATGCAGATTTCGATTATTCATTTACAAATCTACTTTGAATTGTTACCAAGATAGAGATTTCTTTTCTCAGGAGAAGAAACTCAAGGTAAGTCTTCTTTGGCTATTCATAATGTTGAGAGTGAAAAGTTCATCTGATGGGGTGCAGAGGGGTTTTGATATCTTCCCATCTGTATAATCTGACGCCTTATGTCTAATTTTGGATCAGATTATATGGGATCATATAATCCTATCACCATATTGGTTTACATGCATTTGGATTTGATTTTGTTAGATGATTCTTTTTAATTGTCAATTTCAAGTGTATATGATTAAAATTTATAATTTAAAAACATCAATGTCATCTTGAGCCGTTGAAGTAGGAATGTCCCAATAATTTACCAACTATCATGAATCCTGCTATATATATATGAAGGGCAATAATATGATTCTTTTATGACAATGAAAGAATTATCTTCCTGATGCGTCCAAAATCTGCTCAGCCCTTAGATCTCCTCGTGATGACCTGCAAAACGAAAGCGTCAGATGTGGCCCGACCGCGGGGGTTGGGAGTCCACCTCCGAAGGCTAAGTCAGTTGATGAACTTAATCACAAACGGCTCTGCTAGAAGCACAGAGCTAAGGAATGAAGAACTGGGAGAGGTGATTTAGATCGTAAGCCTCTGATAGTTTATGTCTACCAGTGTGTATTTTAATCTGAGTCCCTCACCTCGTATGGCAGTGAGGTTTATATAGAGTGTACCTTCAAATCTCCTTCGTTTGATGCACTTGAGCCTTCCTCGAGTAGTCGTTGGATCTTAACAGTTAGATTCGTTGAGCGATAGACTTCTACTAGTTTGGACTAGTAAAGGACTCCTGAGATAACCTCTGGGTTATGCAATGATTATCCCTTTGATAATGAATAGCTGCAGCCGTCAATTTGAGTTTGCCATCATTAGGGTAGTTAACCTAATCCATAAGTTGGATTAGAGCGTGCTTGTAGCTAAATAAGTTTTCTTCCTCAGCAAACCATCTTACAGAGCCGGTTCGCTCGGGAGCGAGTCGATTCCTTCTGTCTCGACCGGAGTCGAGGATCAAACCAAGTATGAACCCGGTTCGATCATATTTTCTCCATATCACGAGCCCCCGAGACCAAGCGTTCGGTCGATCCCGAAGGCTTGGTTTTTAACTGGGTTCTTCGCCAGGCAATAGTCTCTGCGTGTTCCATTAAATGTCATATCACATTTAATGCGGTGGTCACTTTTCCTCAAGCGTTATGAGGGTAATGCCACGTGTCTACTTGCAGTCGATCTGTCGTGGCCCACGTAACCAAGCGACGGTTTCCGAACGCCTGTTTCGAATTCGTGAGTTCAAACTTTCAAAACGTCTTCTAATCTCGATCGTCAATTTTGAATCAATCTCGATCATTCAGATTCCCGAACACTCGTGTGGGTGCTTTAAAAGCGGTTCGTTGTCTTCGTAGATTTCATTCTTCTTGTCTGGAATTTGAACCTTTGTCGTCTGCTTCGCGCCTTCCTGCTCTCAAGTTTTTGCCTCACTGAATCAGTAAGTTTACTGGTCTTTTTCTTTTTGTACCTTACTGAAACAAGTAATGGTGGAAGATAGGGTTTCTCTGGTACCCAGTGTTAGTAATAGTAGTGGTAATGAAGCTTTTGCTTCCCCTCCTTCCAAACAGTCGGATAGTGATAACAAAACCCCAATTGTCCTCTGGCTCGAGTTTGCTGAAGTTTCTCAAAAAAATTTAGAGAGAAAAACCGAAACTTCTTCCGTCCTTCCTGAGTCTGAATCTTCCAAGACTTCTAGGGTAACTGTCGAATCTTCTAGGCAGCCTCAAACTTCCAGGTCCGATGGCAGACCTGGCTCTATTCCCTCCGTTTTCATGGAGGAAACCCTTCTTTCAGCAATCCAAGATTTTGATTTTCCTTCCTCTTATCAGGTTAGGGCTCCCCATCCTGATGAGAGGGTTGATTCAACCCTTTCGGGTGAGTTTTCTTTGTATATAGATGCACTGGAAAGCGAACCCCGCTTTCCCTTTTTTAATCCTTTGTTCTCAGCGGTTCTGAATCATTGGGACATTTGCCCTGGAATGCTCCTTCCCAATAGCTGGCGTCTCATCGTCGGCTTCTTGGGTTTGTGTTTTGAACTTGGCATTACGCCATCTCTTTCTCTCTTTGTGCATTTTCATGTTCTTTCTATCTCCCATCCTCCCGGCTGGGTTTTTCTGTCCAAACGCAATAAAGCTAAACTTTATTGGAGGGGCAGCATCCTTGTGAAAGGAACTTGCCCTTCTAACCACAAAAGATGGCGCGAACGATACTTTTTCTGTCGAGCGCCTCCATCAGATCTTAACTTCCCGACCGTCTGGAGGCGGTGTACTTCTTCTTCTGAGAATAACCGAGGCCTTCCCTTATCCAAAGAAGACGAGGCAGCCATTAGGAAGATCAAATCCATTCCATGGTATCAAGAGATACATGGACTTGAGGTGGAGTATAACTCCATTCTTTAGTACTGGGGCTTGGCTCATTGTGAGCTTCTAACCATCATCTTTTAATTTTACTGAAGTGATACGTCTTTAATTCTGACTCTTGCTCTTCTTTGCAGTGCCTCCAAGAATGAACCCCGAGAACCTGCGAGTGAAGGCCGCTAGGGCCGTTGTGACAGCCGAGCAACGATCGCCTAGAGCCTTGACCGTTGATCAAGAGGCTTCTGTTCCCTCTCCCGACCCCTCTTACAGGGGTATCAGGAATATCAAGCCCGTGGCTAATGTTTCAGGTAAAGGGAAGAAGCCGATGGTGGAGAGGACTAATGTCTCCTCCTCCGTCCGAACCAAAAGGAGGCATGATACAATTGATGCTTCCTCCCATAAAAAATCCAAAAATTCTGCGGATTGTGAGGAGGTCTTCACCCCCAGTGGACCCTGAAGTTGACCGACAGAGTGACACAGGATCCTGAGAAAGCTGCAGAGTGGAGCTCCCTCAATCTTATTCCTTTTGATCGCCAGGAATTTGAAACCCTGGACGACGTTGCCCTTGTTAATCTGTCACGTCCTCCCAGCCGGTACCCTATCTGGCATACCCGAGAGTGTGATCCACAGCCCGAAGATCAGGTATCGAGTGATCAACCTCCCACATAAACAATAACATAATCATGAACAATCATAATAAAAGTGCGGAAGATAAACCATAGATCCAATAAAGAAAGAATGAATCATAAATGAATCAGAATAATAGATATAATCAGAGTGTCAAACAGATAAGTAAAGTGAGGCAAAAATCCCACTCTACAACCAGCGGAAAAGTAGCTCTAAAGAATAAACTAGACACAATCTAATCCCAGTAGCAAGTACATTGGGTAACTAAATTGTTCTCCACTTTATAGACAACATCCTTATAAGTGTAAATCTCATAAATGGCACAAGGACGCTTCCACTCGATGGTCGGACTAAGCATCGTACGGAGCATAACCACTCGCGGGATCTTCGAGTAATTGTGGTAACCGCAATCACCTTCCCCGGAGATATGCCTCTTCGCCTTGCGCTTCTTCATAGGGACCGTCATAGTACTCGAGACTGCAGGATAGTCTAACAAACATTGTACAATAAAGGAATGAGTTTCAAAGAAACTCGGTAAGGCGATTAAAAATCCATAATAACATAAATGGCGGGATTCCGGAACAATCATAAATGCAATATGATATGAGACAAGCAATGAATGAATGAATCTAACTCTATGTATGCTGGTTTCTATTGGCAGACATGCTTTAAGTCATAGCACCGTACTTCTTTAGGAAAGTCCACTCACATCCTCAACCATTTAAGATATCTTGGATTCTCTCACGGATCATTTCACCGGTCTTGAGCAGCCGATTGGTAATGGGTCCTTCATCCCTCAGGACAAACCTTGGCAGGGGGTTAAGTCAACACACTCTCTCACAACCATTTGGTATAAGTCTTGGCGCATGTCGGGGTAAAACCTAGCCAAATGCAAGTCTTCTACTTAGTTACATCAAGTCGATCCGAGATACTTCCATTCCTCGTCCCCGACGATCCTTTCCGGTATCCTTCACACTAGAGTCCTCATAGTCCCTGACTACAGACTCATCAACCCTATTGTTCATCCACATATGGTAAACGGGAAGCTCTCACGTCCTCTCACGGGTTGGTTACCGGTCTTAAGCGCCCGTGAGCCCAAGTCTAACCATATGCAACCCTACCAATAAATGGCCCCCACAATGTGATTCCTGTCCTCTCACGGGTTGGTTACCGGTCTTGAGCGCCCATGAATCCCCATTGCTACCACGGGTCGTTCGGTCTCAATACCCCTCCGATTAGGGTCGACATAACAGGACATCCTAGCCAAACACTACTAGACAATCCTAGATATGTCATCCAACAGTTTAGGAAGGTGTCCAGAGGGCATCTCCGGAAACATCCCATAATATTCCCGTAGTAGTCCAAGGACAGAAGTGTCAAAAGGACACCTCTCCTTTCCAAACCATACTTAAGCATACACATGCATCAATTCATATCATCACATATATGGTAACTTCATATATGGAAAGAAATCAATAATTACAATCACTTGTATACAATTGGTAAGTAAATCATACATGAATCAATTTAATATGAATAAGTAATGCTACTGCAATCAAAGTTATGCAACAGTAGTATATCATTGTAAGAATCTAATTTAGGAATCATATCTATGATATTCAAATATAGAAACTAGATTCATGCTATCTATGTAATTAAGGAAATAACCATCCTTACCTTTTATAACTCGCAAAGGAATCCTAAGAAATCAAGTAAGATCTTGGCAAACTTGAGAAGAAGGTCCTAAACAAGTATATACAACATATTAGGAAAGATCCCTAACAGAAAAGATACCAAAACATCCAACACAGACCAATTCTGGAGTTGCTTTGTACTCATTGGTCGAGTGGATTGGTCGATCGCCCCATCGACCAATCAGTCGACCAATGCAGACAGTAGCCTAAAAAAACAGAGTTTTAAGATATGAAATCCGAATTTGGTGGTTCAAAAGGGTACTAATCAAGGGGTAAACTACATCAGCAGTATTCCAACATATAGGGGACCTCAAAACACCTATCAAATCAAGATATCAAGATCCAAATTAGGAAACAAAAAGTTACCATAATTAGATCAACCATGGATCTTGATGAATTCGAAATAGAAATCAAAGACAAGAACAATAGGAGGATGGATCATTGCTTCAGGTAATGGTATCATGAAAACATACTTAGATCTTCAAGGAACAAGGCTTAGAAGCATAAATCTAAATAAGGAAATAAAACCTACCATATATGTAACTATCATGCTTCATGAAGAACACATAGTATGGTAGAAGAGAACAACTAGAAATTGATAGATTATGGATCATGGAAGGAAAACACAGTAATTAACTACTAACATGATCAATCATAGAAGATCCAAAGAGATCAGAATTCAAATCAGATGTTTAACAAGATTAGATCATGATTTGATCATGATTCCTTCAAAAGCTTGCAATGATCATGGTTAAGATCATTGTTCTAGCCTCAAATCCTTAGGATGATCATGAGAACATGTTCAGAGATGTTTGCAACAGAGAATGCAGCATCTCTTCTACTGTCTCAACTCAAAAAGGAAAGAAAAACAAAGATGGAGGAGAAGAAGAGAGAGTAGACATACCTTTTGATGCAAAGGAAGAGTTTCGACGAAGATCCGTCAAGAAAACACCAAGGATGCAAGGGAGATGACTTGCAGAGGTCTTTGGTTCGTTCCAAAGAGTTTGGAGGCAGCAAATACGAAGTGGACTCGAGATTGGACTTAAATAGAGCAAGAAAAACCTAATTGCCAAAGACAAGACTCATTGGTCGAGTGGATTGGTCGATTGTGGCCCCGGTCGACCAATCGACGACCAATGTCGACAAAGAAGACCAAAACAGGGAATTGAAGGCCCAGATCAAATCCAATCCTAAAGGGGTTTTGCACACAAGTCAAGTGACTTACCTAATAGGTAGAAATGCCTTCAAACCAAGATAGAGAGCACTCCAAGTCCATCAACTAATCCGATCTTCATCAAGAT